>NW_023276807.1:22863030-23204685 GCF_003668045.3 Cricetulus griseus
CCTGACTCTGCCTCCCAAGTGCTGGGATTAAAGGCGTGGGCCACCACAGCCAGGTTAGCGTTCTTTATTATTCTGTTTAAGCACTGTGGAAGTACTCCGTTTGCTTGACAATCACCATTAATATTTTATGAATTTTCATGTGACTGGGGAAATGTGCTCACACTTAGGGATGCGGAGCTTTGTGCTTTAGGCACCACATGGCTATTGCCATATCAAAACCAGAGCAGTGGGATTATCTGCACAAGACCCTTACAAGCTCACTAGATGGCTGCATCTAGTGGCAAGCGCTGGCACACAAGGCATGAATGTGCCTCTTTCCCTCCTTAAGATGTCTATGTTCCTGAAATGAATCCCAATTACACTAACTGCCAAGCTAGCCTTGGGAAAAATTGTTTCTTTGGTCTGTGGTTGGTTCCCTATCGGGGATGAAAGACATTTGTTGGTATCGCCCCCAGGATAAGTAGTGCACAGTTAGATAAGTGGGCGAGACTGACAATTTCCCCTCTGTAGAGACTGAACCATTTCCCACATCTAGCCATAAAGCTGTTTCTCTACCTCACAAACAGAATGGGTTGTTAAAGTTTGAATTTTTTTTTCCTTTCCAGTTTGAAGAGTGAATAGTAGACCTTGTTTGTGGTTTTATTTATTCTGGTGTGGATGTAATTGCTGATCTTTCTATATGGTTAAGGAACACTTTTGCATTTTTTTTAGTTGTTTGCTCAAGTTATTTGTTCAAGTCTGTCCACATCACATGATTTAAGTCCTTTTCTATAATTTTTGATTGCAATAAAGAGTAATAATGGTTTGTTGCTGACATATGCTGTACCTTCTTCTCAGCTTGTCTACTCTGGGGTGTGATGGAAGGAGCAGATCTACTTCAGCAGCCCTTGCATTGCATTAAACAGTACACCTTTGTTTTGAATAGTAGAGGCAACAATATTCAGTGAATTCTTCAGTGTAATTCGGTTGAGCTCTGCAGGTTCTTAGTCTTAGCTAGGCTGGTCTTTACATATTGAGTTTCTAATTTTAATAAAACTAAATTTTTAGCCAACAAAAAGGTAGATGGATTTTAGTATATTATTAGTATAATAAATCTGAATCATGGGACATAGGGTTTTTTGTTTGGGTTTTGGGTTTGTCAAGACAGGGTTTTTCTGTGTAACAAGTACCAGCTGTCCTGGCACTTGCTTTGTAGACCAGGCTGGCTCAAACTCACAGCGATTTGCCTGCCTCTGCCTCCCAGGTGCTGGGATTAAACGTGTGCTACCACTGCCCAACAGGGACTTTTTTAAACAATTTAAACACCGGCTTTATTTTATTGCTGATTGTGAACATGACTGCAACCTAACAGAGCTTTGAAGAGACATTGTTTCGCTGTCATCCCCACTCTCTGCTCTCTTTCTCTCTCAGGGTGTCACCACCTCTGTCTCTGACACTGCCATGGAATTAGCAGCCAAATACAACCTGCTGCCCCATCACTTTTTGGATTATTATGTCTCTCACCAGTGTCTACTTGTGACCATATCATTAAAAATAACTACAGTCAGGGGGATTTGGGAAGATTTGGGAGAAGAAAAACCATAACTAGAATATATCATATGAAAAAATCCCTTTCAGTTAAAAATAAAGAAAAAATTAAAATTAATGCACACACACACATAAAACTACAAAGAAAAACATTGAAAGCAAAACAAGAAAAGCTAAATCCAAGGGAATGAGGAAGTATAGAATGAAAGTAAGGGAACAAATCATGAATGAGTATATAAGGTTAATAGTTCTATGGACTTTTTGTTTTTGGTGGTGGTTAAGTCCACAAAATATATACGATACTGAAAGTATGAAATTAAAGGTGAAGTTTCACAACTTCAATTTTAATGCTGTTTCAAGTTTATGAAGTTGTATAGACTTTGGGTTTGTGATGTTTTTATGTAGATGCAAGTCTTTATAATAAAGTTTGTAGTATTAAAATAGACAACTGCAGTCTACTGTTTCTGCCTTGGGGGTGGATATACACTAAAGGGTTCCTAGCTCCTACAGAAAGCCAAAGTGAATATGTAATGTACCACTTACATTATGGTAATTCATACAGGTTTAAATTAGGATAAGGTTTAAATTAGGTTAACTTCACTTCTTTCAAATCTGATTCCAAAATAGTTAGACTAGGCATGTAGCTGTTGCTTCCTTTGTGTGTTTGATGCCACTACTGGAAAAAAAAAATCTAATAACCACAGTGGCAATCATGTTTATCATAATAGATGTACCTTTTTTTCCCCAGCAGACTTAGCATTTAAAACTTATTTTTCCAAGAAAGGTTTCACAAAAACCGGAGCCATTTTCTCCATTGATTCTGATTAGTTTCATGATCTCAAGGATAAAAATACAGAATGGTTGATCAAAAAGATTGTGTGCTACATTGGCACAGTCCAGTTTTTTTTAATGCAATTCAAATCTGTGTCATGTCAACACAGATTTTAAACTTTATGTGATTATGAGAAGCCAATGAATGAACTATCTCCTGAAGACTTAACCATTCCAGAGACATTGCCCCGAGCACTGAACAACTTCCATTGTGGACAGTTTTGAACATTTTAACAGCTATCTAAATGTCTTTTATATTTCATGCATTTCTTAAAGTCTTATTGTGGTAAAAATTTTACATACAACTGTTAATTTTCTCTGTAAGTGTCCAAAATTCCCATTTGTCTTCATATTTTATCTCAATATGTAGTCTTATTCATCTATAATTATATAAATATTCCACACATGACCTTCTAAAATATTCCACTCTTCAATTATGTCAGTTGTCACTTGTCCTAGAGAATTTGTACAATGTTCTACACCCTGAACACTGAGAATAAGAATGCTAATATTATCCCCAAATTAGGAACTACTCAACAGTAGGATTCATGAATGGTGGTATATTCATATAATTACATATTTCTGAGTAATTAGCTTTGAACTTGAAAATTTCAAATACAAGTACATTTCCATGTTCAGAAAGTTTCTGGTTTGGTGAAGACAACTTCAGTGCTTTTTGCTAAATACACGCTACAGTGAAAGCTAACAGTATAAAAAGCTCCATGAATATCAAATTGGCTCTTTGGCCAAAGACAAGAATTGATGTTCCTGTCCCTAAAACTATCTACCCCTATCCTCATCAGAATCTGAATTCATGTGTGGTGTGAGTCCACGTGTATACAGATGCATGCCCCGCTCACATTACAGGACAACCTTGACTGTCAGTCTTCACTTTGTCTTGTTTGATACAGGATCTCTTGTTCACTCCTGCCTTGTCTCTACCTCCCATATTACCACAAGAACACCCACTACTGACTGCAGCTGGCTTTATGTGGATTCTAGGGATTTCAACTCAGGTCCTTATGCTTGTGAAGCAAATGCTTCAGCAACATAAGCCATCTCTCCAGCCTCATGATTTAGAGTTTTAATGTCAAGTCAGTGCAGAGAAGCAAGCCTGGCTTCTACTATGGCATTAACAGTCTTTAATTACTGTGGCCTACACTGAAGTTGTGATTGACTTACCAGGTAGATACTACTTACCAACCTCCATGGCCAACTCCCTCCTGTATGCAGGGAGGGAGTTGTATGTATGGTCTGGCTTGAGCTTGAAGAGTTCCCATTCTCTGTCACAATCACTATCATATGTCAGTTTGCACGAACACATGCCCTACTGTGATCAGAAGACTTTCCTTGTCATCCACTGAA
This sequence comes from Cricetulus griseus, assembly GCF_003668045.3. Lineage (NCBI taxonomy): Eukaryota > Metazoa > Chordata > Mammalia > Rodentia > Cricetidae > Cricetulus > Cricetulus griseus. The sequence continues at coordinate 22,866,754 of NW_023276807.1, forward strand.
GGAACTTGTAAGAGTGTCTATGCCTAGTGTTGAAAGCTTTTTATAATACTTAGGAAACTCATAGTTTTTTAAGAGCTGAATGACATTGCCACCAATCAGATTGTCAAGTGATAAGCACGATCAGACTACACAATATCTTGGTTTACCCCATAAACCTTGGAGCAACACATTAAGACATTACAGTTGAAGCTTAAAAATATAAAGCTTAAAAATATAAAGTTTTAAATTTCTTTTATTCTCTTAGCAAACGTTTGTTAAAAAGTTGTACTTTTTGGATTCTTATATCATGGAAAGCAACGCATCAGGAATTTACTCTTCTAAAAACAGAATCTGTCTTGTCTTTTTCTAAGATAACCACCCCTTAACCTGAGGTCATTATTAAAAATTAGAGATTTAACTCAAACAAAATAACAAATAACAACACTTCAGTGGCAAAACCTTTGGAAAAAAAACGCAACATTGTAGGATGTTTGGAGTCACTCTAAAGGCACACACTCTATTCAGGAAATTTTTAATTATTTTTAGATGACCCAGATCACATGTATCTTTTCCAGGCCTATAGTGTCCCAGAGGCACACTACAGATAGAATGAGCAGTTCCAATTCTTCTGGAATTAGATTATTTGCAACACTGTGCATCTTGGTTCTACTATGATTTTGACTGAAATGATCTATTGTTGAGTGGCACCATCCAAAGCATTTTAAGTGGCATTCTTCAGGTATTATAATATCCCAAATGACCTATATATAGTCCCCAGATAAGTATTTTGTGAAGCCTGCTAACACCTGGAATTTGATCTACAAAAGGATCAAGATTTTTTTTCTTTTGGTTAAATATAGGATTAAAAAAATTAAAAGGGGTATTTGAAATAAGAACACTAAATTTATAGTCTACTTGTATCTCTGTCTTTAACAAAAATTTTGTTTTGTTTTGTTTTGTTTTTTGAGACAGGGTTTCTCTGTGTAGCTTAGGAGCCTATCCTGGCACTCGCTCTGGAGACCAGGCTGGCCTCGAACTCACAGAGATCCGCCTGCCTCTGCCTCCTGAGTGCTGGGATTAAAGGTGTGTGCCACCAATGCCCGGCAAGAAATTTTTATTTAAAAAATGTAACGTGTAGGTGGACTAATTTAAGTTTTTTATTATTTATTTATTCATTATGTTTATGTGCACATGGGCATGCATGTGAAGGTCAGAAGAGAACTTAGGGGAGTTGGTTCTCTCCTTCCAATATGCAGGTCTTAGAGGTAGAAACATTCACCCACTAAGCCATGTCAAAGGCCTGAGGATGCCTATTTTTTGGTGGCTATGGAACCCCCTTGTATCACAGGCAGGAGCTACTTAGCATTGGCTTCTTTCACACCTCTAAAGTTGAAAGCCTCCTTATAGGTGAGCCAGTCTGCCCTATCTTCACCTTTCTATCCATTGCAGAAACATGCGTACCCCTCCAATTTTGTTTGTTGTTTGTATTAATCAATGACTGAGTGACACTTTAATAACCTACTTTCTATGGTTTCAAAATGAAGAGTCTGAATACATTTAAATTGAGAAATTTAAGTCAAACTAGTTTGATGGGGAATGTACTTCTGTTTATGTTTATCTTATTGATTGTAGAATAAAGTACTGTTTGGCCAATGAGGCAGCAAGTTAGAAGGGACTAGGAGTCAAAGAGGATTCTGAGAAATGTAGTAGAGAAGTGGTGATCCAGGCAGGAAGTGACATAGCAAGGAGAGTCATATTTAAGCAAGGAGAAACAGGAACTGGCCCCTTTTCCCCTTCGTTCCTCCAGCAGCACCATGTGATCCACCAGCTAGGGAGGGCGCCAATGGAAGGCGTCCGATATAAGTCTTATAAAATATATAGATTTATGATAATTAAGGCTGAGCTAGCAGATGAGAAATCCTAGTCATTGGCCAAGCAGCTTTTGTACCTAATACAAGTCTCTGTGTATTAATTTGGGCCCTAACTTGGGCGGGTGGCTGGCATAAAGCGCACATGTGGTGGTGGGGCTCGGCGGCTTTTGGCGGAAAGATTTATCGTAACACTAGTTTTATTAGAAATAGATCACCACTAGACATACAACTAATGTATTAAAGATTTACTCATTTAAACAAGAGTAGACAAGGAAATAATTCATAGATGAATGAAATATGTAAAATGCTCATTTTGAGTTTTAAACAATTCAGACTTACAGTAAATTGTTCATTAAAGCTTGTTTTATTTTTCCAATAAAATATTTAAGTTTACTTATAGTTTATTCTTTTAAAGTGTTTACAGTACTTTTTTTAAATATACAAATATAGTCTGAAGACAAAGCTACAAATTTGAACAAAGGTTCAAAATAATTAAGTTTACTTTGTACAATTACAATGATATTTACATTTACATAACATATACTAAAGTACAAACAATTTTTAGATATCTGGTTAACAACATCTTTTTAGCAAATACATGTGACATGTACATGTAATATATCAAAAAACACTGACCCCTCAAGCCTGCTTCCTCATACAAGTCAGCCATGTCACATTCAACATCGTTACAATGAAAATATATGAGGAGGAAAGCAGTTTATGTCTAGAACTGTTCCACAATGAAATAAGCATTCTGAAATATTAAATTTCATTCAGTATTGAAAGACTGAAAAGGCAAAAATATCACTGAAAAAAACTGGATATTTTACATAAATACATGGAACACTCGCAGATCTATCATGACATATACTTTATTTCTAAGTCCCTAGAGAGCAAAGCATTTTTTTTTTTCTAAAGTAGCTATTATCCCTAGAGCTGGCACACAGTTGGTTCCCAATAAATATTTCTTTAATAATATCAGCTTTGATCTGGAGTAGCCTAATGTCCTCTTGTTAATTTATCTGAGTGAAAAGTAAGGAGAGCACATGTAGTGTCATACTCCGCCAACTTTCAGAAGATCTATAGAAGAGTCTACATCTCTGGCAGAAAGAATAAGTTGAAACATCAATAGCAACTGTTTCTTTCAGGACAATAAAGAACATTGTCTCCAAGAGGGTTTAAGCCTGAAGGCAAACCTAGAAAGGTTAATACTCATGCAAGTGAGTAGCTTCGCAGGTACTTTAAAAAGTGTCTATAACTGATTCAAGATCAGTTTGTTCAAATACTTCCTTGAACTCACATGCTGAAGTTACTGTATTTATACACAGTTTTATTAGACCTACACGAAGCAATACTTCTTATTGTCTTATATGCTATATTTAGGGATCAGGGGAAGTAAAATGTTCTAATAGATTTAAGGCAATAGAATGTCTTTTAGTTTAAATGAACGAGTATACCAAGGTTATATATGTGAATAAATATGTATAAATAAAATCTAATAAGCATTAAGTATTGTAACCTCTTAGGAGCTTGTTGTATAAGAACATACTTTATATTATCTCTGAAAAGAAGTTTTTGATATTGATTAGAACAAAAACAATACTTAGGTTGGGGATGTAGCTCAGTGGTAGATGCTTGCTAGAATGCCCAAAGCAAAAGACTTAGATTTTGGAGAAGTCCAAATTCTAGATGAGGTTAAATGAATTACAGGAAAAAGAAACAGGTTGCCATTTTTCAGGTTAAAATCGAACCTGGAAGTGAGTTCTATAGATTTTGATTAAAATTCTCTTTTTGTATGTCCTCCAACTGTACCTCCCAACCCTACCTTTTCTGGAAAAGTATAATTATATTGTCATTAAATAGCAGGCTTTACTCATATTGCTTATCATACCATTCTTTCTGCATGAGAATCTACACTGCCTCTGATCCCTGATAAATTAACAAGTCCAAGACACCGTAAAGATACAAACTCAGTGTATAAAATTGATGGGCTAACATGCAGGCATTTAGCATTTTATTGCTTTCATATACCAGGCTATCATAGCATTCCATGAAGTGTAGTTTCATACTGGTTAACTAAGCTTTCATCTTGTGGGTATATAGTTAACTTTTTATGAGATAAGGTTATTTGATATAGCCCAGGCTAGCCTAATTCTGGCAAGGTAGCCCAATCTGGTTTTCAATAATTTTCCTGAGTCTAAGTGTCCTAAGTACTGGTATTTATTATAGGGACACAGCACCATACCTGGTCTTCTTAAATAGTTAAAATATAACCAATCTCACAAAGTTTCTTGCATTTCTCATTATAAAGGAGTTAGCTCACCCTTTTACCTCTCAGAGTTGGTCTCATACCAGATCAGTGATAGGATTAACTATAAGACACAGGCCACCTAAGATTCATTTCTCTTTAGCTGTTTTCCAAGGCAGAGAGAGTAAACAGCCTTCTCCCAGCTTTCTTACTTTTCACAGCTGAGAGTGTAGGATGTTTACAGTATCTGTCACTCAGTGCTCTCTAGAGCAGGTTGTCGGTGAGCAGCACAAGCCTCAGGAAGCCCAGCAGCATTTGTAGAGACCATAATGTGTTACAGCAGAAGAGCTTCTAGGTCTGGAGCCGGTGAAAGGCCTCAGGCTGCTTACTTCTGATGACTGCTCAGTTCCTGTTCTGCACACACCAGGATTTTCCTGGGATCTCCGGGTTTGACCCTAAACATTCAGGCATTTGACAAATTTTGAACTTTAATAGTCTCTGCTTTCTCAAAATGGTCTCAGACAGTTCCTTTCTATTTACCATTACATTTTCTAACTTCAGGAAGACAAATTTGCCTTCTCATTATTTTAGACACGTGACTTTGTCCCATTTTACTCCTGCAGAGAACTGAGAACAACTGTTCAACTGTCTGCAGACAGAATTTTATCCAAAGGTTTAATTACTGATAGCCAGTTATCTTAATTATGAGTTATAAAATCATACATAAATCAATCAAATGAGCACAGTAAGTATGTTGGTTGGAATAAAAATTACATTCATTAAAATAGTATAATAATATTCTAACATAGTGCTAGAAATTTAAAGTCATATATAACTGGAAACATACACACAAGCAGAGCAAGTCAAGTCCTGAGTTCTTCTCTAAGAATGAATGACTCAAATGGTGCTTGGAGTTTGTTTGTTAAATTGATCTGTTGGGTAGTCATCACAGCTACAATACACTATAAAACAAGCCTACATGATGAGACTACCACCTATGCACCAGAGTGGCACACAACTCAAGAACAGACACAAATCACTCATTCATGCATTAGACAAACATTTATAGGTACCTACTACATACCAGCAATGTTGTAAAATGCTAGGTTAGGTGTAAGGAGTACTACCAATCTTTTTCTTCAAAATACTACCTAATCTGCAGAACATATGCATCAATCTCAGTGGAGGAGGTACTGTAGTGGGTCAAGAGTTACATGGTAACTGAGAAAACGCTGAATATTAAATAAAGTTGTTAGATGAAGATGTGTTATGGGGACTTGAGAGAGCTGCACACTGAGGATGATAGTGTATATTGAAATTTATCAGAAACAAGTCATGGAGAAATAAGTCTATATTGAGACCTTCCAAAAATTCAGCAACTAGAAGATGAGGGGTGAGAAGGGAGGCTGGTGATATAGGTGCTATGGAAAGAAGATGGGTGATGTAAACACCAGGCAGTGTAAATGGGAAAACGGCTTAGTATGTGGGTATTTTAGTACTAAAGCTAGAAAGAACAAATATGAGAACACACAAAGAGAAAAGCAGAGATCCAAGATAATCCCTCACATGGGTTTTAGTGTCAAGGCTTTCCAAGGAGAAGTTGTGGAAAGCCACATATCAAAGCTGACATCTCCCAGAGTATAGATGGAAGGCTCATAAACCCAGGTTGCTGCATATTGGACTTATGTTGCACTGAAATAATGGCATCTCTAAGAACTTCAAGGAACCCATTCTTCATTCAACTGTTTCTGTACTTTTGATCACCTATCTAGCTAGGCCCATATTGTCAGATCCTTAATCACGAATCTCTCCTCCAAAGCAGTCCCCATTCATCTGTGGCTAAATTTGCTCTGTCATCCTGGAGAAATTATCTATTCTGTCCTTTCCACATCACTGCGCTCTGCATGCTTGTCTATCACCAATTCATAGCTCATTATCATCAATATATAATTTTCTCTTTGTGAAACCAAGTTTAGTTTAGTTTCACTCAACTTCATTCGATTTCAAGAAAATCCACAACATGGAGCCAGGGTTTATTGGGTATAACCAGTAAATATTAAAAGAATAACTACGTGAACATTGCTATCTAATGTCTGGCAATTTAATGATCTCAAGATATATTAATTACTTGGTTTTAAATTTCTTTAAAGAAAAAAAAAAGAAAGAAAAGCAACAACAGTTTCTCAAATATTCTTTTAAGTTTCCCAGCAATTCAAAGTACAACTACTTTAGTTTCCTATGGCACTCTTGACTAGAACTGACCACATTATAATCAATATTTCCTTAAGTGACAGCAAGACCTTGTGAAAAGTTAATCTTCCCCGAGAGCCACCTGATTTTAAAATTTTACTTCTGTGATGAATTCCAAATGAAGGAAAGTCAGGGTGAAAAGTAACTTCATAGAAGTCCATGTAAACAGCTTAAAAATGTAGAAGAATGAAAGGAAAAAGCCCCAATAGTTCTGAAGACTGAATAATCATTTAAGAATTTAAAATGTTCTAAGTCAAACAGTTACTTAGTAAGAACTAAACAATTTTGAACACAACTTTAGTTACAGTAACATGGAATCTAGTCTGTATGCATCACAAACTCGAAACTAAAACTTGGCCATTTTCAGTTATAAATAGATATTCTAGTATACATCGAATCTAGTCACACTTGGTAAGATTCTGCATTCCTTTCACCCCTCCCCTTGTGCTCACAACTAGAATGAGATTTTTCAAGCTACAAACCTAGCATGCTGCTACCCCCCCCACCCCCCCACCCCAAAAAACTTTTTTTTTTTTTTGGCCATTATCTGATTTTTAAAATTCCCTGAAGGGCACAATACACCTAAATTATCAAGATACATAGCCCTTTCTAATTCTCATTTTAAACTTCAAATGTGACAGCCTTAAAACTATAAATAATGTACAAGAGAGAAACATGGTTAACATTTTGAGGCTTTATGTATCTTGTATACGAGGACTTAGCCATGGGTATTCGAATTCCTAGGACATCTAAACGGAAAACAGTAGCTTCTTTGCATCATAAACCATGGGCATTATCTCCCAGCTATTGCACTTCTGCCCCTTTCCTTTGCATATATCTCATTTAGGCTAGGTACCTTATGACCTTCCATTTCACTGTCATCTTGCCAGTGTAGAAAATGAACACTTGGACTGGTGGAATGGCTTAGTGAGTAACACTGCTTGCTGCAAAACCTGAAAACCTGAGTGCAATCCCCAGGACTAACATGAAGGAGAGAATCAACTCTAGTAACTTGTGCTTTGGCCTCCTCAGGTGTGGCTTAGCACACAAGTGCCCTCCCTACAGCATGGATACATGCACACATGCACACGTACACACACACACATTTACACACACTGAGTACGGGATCATTAGCCCCTTAGTTGTAACCCCAAATCCAAGCTTCTATAATGTAACAAATGTATCTTTTAGGAACAACAAATTGCATCACTATTTCTAAGGAACAACTATAAGAAATCACAACAAAACCTAACAGTACCCATTCTATTTAACAGTAACTTCATTTGTCACAAACTTATTCTAGTTGGGTTGCACTTTCTTGGATGCTAACTGCAGCAGAGACCATCTCACTACAGTGCTATATGAGCGTAACCAGCAGTATGCTGTAAAGTGAATAAAAAACTGTCCTCACAAAATCCAGAGCTTCATCTCACCCCAAAGTTCCCCAGTTTAATGGAAATACCCTTTGCTCTAAAAAACAAAAAAAAAGTTTACTGTTTAATTAACTTCTTTTGTTCATTTCCAAGAAAAAGTTGTCTTCTCCCAGCTAGATGTGTTACCTACTTTGAATCTCTGGTTCGATGCAATTTTCTGTCTAGATTCTTGCTACAACTTAAATCAACCTGTTTAAACCCAAGATTTAGTAACCATTGTTTTTCTCTTTTATGCTATTGTGCTCAGAAGAAAATAATAACAGATAAACTTGTTATACTTGATTTATATATATTTTAAAACTTCCTATTGGTGTTTTAAGTGTGGAATATCCAAGTTAAACACACACACACACACACACACACACACACACAGGGATTCTAAGGGTTTGAACAATGAAAGATATGAATTTTCAATGATGTAATGAAAAATGTTCAAATAAAATTTTCTCAAAGCCAATTTTAGTCATCTCTCCATGTGACCCGTGAACACAGATCACTTTGACACTGTTACTCATAATAAACAAATGTGGGTCTTATGTTGAAAAGTTAGCTAATTCTGGCTATGACCATGGTGATGGGAGTGTGGCAGTGGCCAAATAGAAGGCATTTTGATCAGTGTTTCCAAATTGGAACATATATTAGACAACTGTACAAATAAATCACTGTTTTAACTTAACTGGAAAATCATAGTACTATCAATCTTTTAGTTAAATCTTGTACATTCACTACAGACATACTGGAGCAACTTTAGAAACAACTGTCACTGTGACAGAATATCAAATTGTTAGTGGCATGACTTAAGATACAGAGACTATACTGTTCCTCCAGTGAAGGTTTTAGTACAAAGTAGCTTTTAACAACTAGCCATTGTGTTTCAAGTCTACAATCAAGCAACAAAGTATATTCATGTGCTGTGGAAAGAGTATCTGGAAGCCACAGAAAAATGATAGCAGTAATACAACCAGAGAAAGAAGAGGGGGACTGGGTAAAATTGATTTTAACCTTCTTGTCAATATTAACTTTTAAAAAGGGAATCTATTCCTGCAGCATTTATACAAGTTTAAAAATTGCACCTGTGCATTGTGACTGAAGTTCTATCATTGTCCAGCATTCAGTTGAAAACTTTATCAGAAATGGAATAAAGCTGCTAAACCTGTCTTTGTGTATCCTCAGAAGTTATAAAATGATAAAATAACATGGTGACACCTCATGATATGCCAAGGCATGTTCTCTCAGAGTACCTACCCTCAGAAGCATTTCCTGTGGTACTGTTAGGAGGGAGTTTCTAACCTTAACACATAACCATGTCATCATCCTTTTGGCCTAATTCCCTCTATAGGAAGAGGATAGATCTTTCTTTCAAGCCAAATGTAAAACCAAATATTGGTTGCTGCCTCCACTATGGCTCAGGGATATGGTGCTACACAAGAGCATGTGGTGACAGAAAAGGGAGGCCTTTTATGACATTCTAAGGGATGAAATGATTCCTTCTCAAAAAAATGTGGTCTAGAGAAAATAAAAAAACACACCAGCAGGTGTCACTACAACCCAAAGCACCTCTGCTTCTCTGCCCTACAAGGAGGGAATAGGAGTTTTACATTGCTGTAGGGAGCTCAAGCAGAGCTTCCAGTAATGGTGGCTGACACTGCCACACAGTGGCTGCATAATCTAAACAGGTGAGACTCCTCAAACCTCAGGTTAAGAATACTGAACAGTAAGTACGAAATGGGTGCTATAAATGATTTCAAATGCATTAAGTAGATCTTCTGGGAGGTAAAGGACTTTGGATGTTCAATTTTGTCCTTTTAGTAGGCAAACCTGAGGTATCAACCACTCTTATGATGTTTGATGGAGACAGATTGAAAGTGACTGAGCCCAAGTGATCACTCAGCACTAACCTTGCCATCTGCCATACTGAGCTTGCCTCTTGAAGAGGTAAAATTAACTGTTGGGAATATTCATAACTAATAAATCATATGGTTTATTTTAGAGACGAAACTACCCAGGCATTTAGTAGCATTTTATATCTTCTTTTAATTTCCTAAAAGTATATGACTACCTAAGGAAATGTTTGTAACATTGAATTTTGGGTTTTTATATGTATATGATATAAGTGACAATAAGCATACAAAGGCAAGGTAAATGGACCTGTATATAAATGAACATAATTATGTATATATAATTATTTTGAGTGTTAAAATGACAATGGTTTTAAATTGATAATAATAAATTAAAGAACATATTATAATCTCTATAGTAACTTATAAAATTGCCAGGAAATATAGCATTAAAAAAGGAAACAGAACTAAAATGGTATGCCAAAAATTATTTTAGATTTTAAAACGGCAGGGAGCTAGTAAGGGTGCTCAGCAGATAAAGTATTTGTTGTCCAATCCTAATGACCTATAAGCTTGATCCTTGGATCCCACATAAAGGTAAAACTACAGAACCCACTCCATAAAGTTGTCCTTCACAAACATGCTGTGGTGGGCATGACCCTCCACTCAAAGTAATAAAAAATAATAATAAAGGGCAGAAAAGGAAGGGCTAAAGAATGAAAAAAAAAATAGAAACAGCAAAGCCATAGACTAAAAATCAACACACCACTACTCAGGGCAATCTAACAACAAAGTCTGGATGTGGCTGCATAAAAGCTAGAATTACCTACCTATATGACTCCTATGTGGGACACACTTCATTCTTCAGCCTCTGGGCCATGGCTGCCATATTTCCTTTTGTTTACGCTTTAATCTATTCAGCTCACTTTCCATTATAGCAGTTTGGTTATCAACTTGTGAATGAGAAAACAACTATCTCCCGTATCGTACCTGCTTTTAAATTTTAAGGTCATAATGAGCAACAATCAAAGCTTAATTACTGCAGTAGATTGCACAACCTTCTACACGAGTAAGCATTCTATGTACTTCTCAAGAGATCATGCAATGTCTTTATAAACTGCTGACAATCAATATTAGAACAGGCAATTGTGGAATCAAGAGTGCAGGCTGCTAGAGCTATAAGAATATGATTTACCAAAGCAGAAAGTCAAATAACAAAATGCAGGGATCACTAGGTTTCTGTAGTGATCAAAATTGAGGTCAAGAAACATTAAGTTAGCATTTTACAGCTAATAAATGATATATACATAGAATCCTGGCATGGCTCAACTAATCTGTCATGCTTAAGAAAAGCAAAAAAAAAAAAAAAAAAAAAAAGCAAGCAAACAAATAATAACAACAGCAACAACTAAAACTATTTTTGACTCGAATATTTTTAAGATAATTTGTCATGATAGCAGATTGGTAGAAACACATCTACATGTCAATATTAATCAAAATGAAAGCAATTTCAAGAATAATTTGGCATAAGGTATCAATGTAACACATTCACTTAAGTTATCCACACGGTGTCTATTTATGACACTTTTTTAAGTACACTGTTACTTTCAAAATAACACAATTGTAAGGATACAAAAAATGGACCAGTGCTGAAGGGACATATGTAAAATCATAAAGCATTTATGTAGGATGGTAAAGCATTTTTCCTTTGTGGACTTTTTGGTATACTTTTTTTTAATGTTTCAATAACTTTTTATAACAAAGAAATACTGAGATCTCACAGACTCATGATGCTGAGTCTATACTAGGAATTCTTTTTAAGGAGATGAATAAAAGGCGTTTGCTACTGCTCAATAACCAGAACAGCAGCAGCAATGCACACATTTCTCAGGTGACCTACTATATTTGGTGAAAACAGAACATAGGGTGTTTCACACTTTAGGAAATCTGACAGTGATCCTTGTCACAGCACCAAGGGCAGTATCCCAGGGCAGGATTTTTTAGCTATTGTATATTAACATGACACAATGTTTTCTTCTGATGAAAAACAGAACCTTGGAAAACCAAGTGAAGAAAAATGTGCTATGCTTATACAACAACCTAGCATTGGAATACTTTGGATACTGTTCTCAGTGAGGGAACTAATTTTTAACTCTTTCTTATCGACAAACATTAGATCAACCAGCTTACCTTTTCCACTATATTTAAGTAGGAAGCTTATTTCTACTAGAAATATTAATTTATGAGGAAAGGCACTGTGGCAAAGGAACACATTTTATTTTCATAAAAATCAAAACTTCTAGCCCAGTTCACTCTTTTTCTTCTTCATTAAAAAAAAAATTAGAGAAAACTATAATTCTGTCACTGAAATTCATTTGAGAACTGTACATTTCCTTCCTAACCCATTAGAAGACAGAGAAGTTTGCAAGAAAAGCATGATGAAGTTCAAATGCCTGGTTCAAAAAATAATTGCTTAAGCCCAGTATGTCTTTGGGTAGCAAGAGACACCTGAGAGGATGTTAAGAGTGAACTTGCATGTGAAAAACCTTAATGCATTGTCCTTTATGTTATTTCCTCTGTAAAGACATACTAATAAGTTTACATATTATTCTCTTGCTGAGCTGAGACACAATAAGGACAGTCTGGAGACTAAGTTTGGATTTTGGTTCCATTTACTATTTGTGTCACAATGGGAAGCAATAAACTTTAGCACATACTCAGCTTTTAAAAGAAACATCATGATCAACTTTCATTAAGACACATCTCAAGTTTCAAAGTGTACAAGATGCTTCTCAATGTATAACTAAAAATTAAGGACTAATTGAATTCCTGGCAAAAATCACACAAAAAGACAAATATAATTACTTATGAAAATAATATATAATTTTACAGTGATGGTAAATTCCTGACATTACAGTATCAGTTGGGAAATCCCATTTTAGACGGATGAGGTCATGTAAGATCATTCTTACTTATGGTAATATCTGATCAGGAAAATAAATGAAGCAAATGTTTCTCTGGCATTTTTATTTATATGTGTAATTGCATCTAGACATTTCCACATCTCTATGTGACATCCATACATGTGTGTGACATATATACATATTAACAAGAGATTGAAAGGAGTCCACAAGCAAACAGACCATCAGTAAACACAAAGGACAGATGATAGCATTTGTTTTCTCTTGGGCAACTGGGTCACACACAGACCTTCTAAATTTGAGCAAAAATACTCTAGCCTAGCATCCACAGAAGGTGGCAGGAGAGCTGGGAACCTAGAACCAGGCTCCTGCAAACAGCAGCCTCCAAGGGACCAAAGACTATTCCTTTTCTCCAGTCTTTTAAAAGGGTTGCAATATTTTAGACTAAGGAATAAGCTGTACTAGATAAGGGAGAATGAACTGAGATAGGGTTAAATAAGAGTCCTGGCCCAATTACCTTGTGGTTTTCCACCCACAGACCTTTTGAGACCTCTGAACAGGTCTGATTAACTCAGAAGTCAGCTCAGGTAGAGTGTACACCTAAACAAAGAACTTTCAGAAGATGATTAATATGGAACACTCTGAGGTAACAGTGAACAAACTGGTATTGCCTAAGCAATTCTCTGAAAACTCTCTGAAGAGCATTGGACTTGGGCAACATAGTAAAAGATTGACTCATTGTTCTGCTAGGATTTCTTCCCTTGGTAAAACAGCCAAAATTTGTATATAGCAGTTCTAAGTTCAAGGACAGTAGATGACATGGCAGTGCCACTTTGAGAGCATGTTAACGAGACTGTGAAAGCTATTGCTAGTATGAACCTGAATTATAGTAGAACATGAGAAGTCTACTAATATTACTAATTAATGCTTTAGAAAGCAAGCTCCTCCAAATTCCAGTTTCTTGGGGTTTATTTGTTTCAAAGTTTTACCAGTTCACCAATCTATCTAGACCTTGACATGACATTTAATTTTAGACTCTCACAACTTGAATGGTTTCCATTTTAACATACACAATTTCTCAGCTCTGGTCTGGCCACTGCTGCTTCTCACTTCTTCTGCCAACCTTACAATATCTGGCAGTAATGGACAAGAGAGGGCAAGGAGAGTGCCTGACTTATTTACAGCTGTACCAACAATACTTAGCACCAAGTGCTACTTAGAAGGAGTAAGACATTAACAAGTATTTATGAGTGAACAGACATCTGAAATCCTTGGAGTAGCAATCATATTTTTAATTTTTTAAAGGTTTAAGAGAGAAGGTAAGAGGAAATTTATGTGATTTGAGTGTTGGTTTTTATTTCCTCTTTTTGAATATGATTAGTGGATGGACAGGGAAAATGTGTTATGTAATACATAATTGACCAAGGTGTCCTTGTGGAGAAGTTTAGTCAGAATTCTAACAGAAACCAGCCAAGAAGAGTGTTGAGCTCCAGTCCTCACTGATTGGACTTTCCTTGGATGTTTTCTGTGTAACATGGCAACTTTTATGAATATGGCCAGTTAAACTAGAGAATAAAGGTTTCCTCAACTGGACATGAAAAGCTTATGACTTGGGGTCCACAAAAACATGAACTAAAGATTAGCACACTGAACCAAATTAATGTCATTAGTAGGTAGTGTGTCCAAGAAATTGCCTATGCAGTGGAGGTGACATAGCTGCTGTGAACCTTAAGAGCACTTTTAAGGACCTATTCAAATTCAGGTAATGCAAGGACAGAAAAGGACCAAGTGGGGCAACAGAGCAATTTAAGTGAGAAGAGGACTGTGTTTTAATTGCTATTAAGCCTAAGCTGAGTAATAATGACTGAAAAAGGCAACATTAAGGGAGAAGCATGCTATCCTTAGAAATCAACCAAGTATTTATGGACAGAAAAGTAGCAGGCACAGTTCCCATGTTTTGAAGGCACAATTCTGTCACAGGAAGACTACAATTACAGTCCCAAGCCCAAACAGCAGAGGCCTCAATACATTCAACAGGTACAATACAAGTGCTATCTATAACCACGGCCTAAATTTACCAAAATGCTGCTGAAAGGGGGGAGGGTTATATTTTTTCTCAAAAAATACAAAAACACTTCAGAAATCATATTAGTTTAGTTGTTTTAGTGTAATTTAGTTTAGTTTAATTCACCTATCTGGAAAATAAAATTATGGGAATTAATTCCTTCCTAAAAAGTCTCTCTCACGAGCTGAAATGCACAGGCCAATCTGTAACATCTGAGAAAAGAGAAATATAGATAATGGTCAGAGATAAAAGGTATTCTAGGCTTTTGTGGACTTGAGTACTTTAAGGTCATGGTGTAACCAGACTCTGTAGAGATAAGACAGGATCAGAGATAAGGCAGTTATCTATCATAAAACAAAACAAAACAAAACAAAAACACCCTTAAGACAGCTGTGGACTCCTCCAGTGAGTTCTCATCTTAAGCGGAGTTCCCAAAATATAAGATTCTTCTTTCTTGGAGCCTTTATTAGGACTCTATCTAAATACTAGGGAAAAAATTCCTGAAAAGAAATATATGACATCCCAAATTTGACGTTTTAGTTAGTCCTCAGTGAAGTAGACTATTTCACGGCCAGGTTTATGGTCTCCATGCCTTTCTGAATCTTTGTTTCTTCATTCTCTTCATCCCCTTTAGCTGGAACCTCCTTCAGTGCCTATGTTACTGACAAGGATTACAGGCTAGTGAAGACCTACATCATTCTTGTGTCCCAAACCTGTAACTACTTAGGTCTTGGAGGAAAAGGAGGACTCACCTTGTTCCTTGGCAGATGTCTTCTGTGTATTCTTAACCAATTCTCTGGTACTATCCCCAAGAAAATTGTGTCTATATCTGCCTTGGAGAACTTGTGTGACTGGTGACAAGCAGGAAATGTTAACAAGAGTATCTTTTCCTCTAGTTTGCATAACTTTAATTTTTAATATAAAGCTATTTGTGTGCAAAGCTTTTAAAACTACCAGGTTTCATAGTACATGTGTGAAAGAAAGTAACTCCATTGTTTCTGACCTAGTTGAAGCCATTATAAGACCTCTGGTTGTTGAATAAAATCACCTTCCTAAGAGATAGTTACTTCCTCACTAATTCCTCTTAAGCAAAATATCTGAAATCAGTATGAAGAGACTATAATACAGCTTTTTTCTGCCAACTCTCTTTCATGGGCATGACAAAATGGAATAAATATTACACAAAGTCCAATAAAGTAGGCAAATGCTCCCAAGTCCACAGATACCCAGAACTCTTAAGTGTTCTTCCTCATTTGTGGGGAGAAAAAGAAAACTTCCTTAGATCCATTCAAATATAAAACCCTTATTACTACATTGAATTTTATAAAATCCCATTGTTAAATACTTCCTGTCTAACTCTTGCCAAATGGGAAGATTACTGTTGAAAGACACAAGGCATTATGTGACCTCCTCCCCCTCCCTGATGAATGTCAGGGTTATACTCTGGCACACATACAGCTCTATTTTCTACAGAGGATGCAGCTTTCCAGAGATGTGAAGGATCTGGAATGAAAACACTGGCTTTCATCAACCCATTTCCTCTATTGGAAGGGAGTATCCCAAATAGCTGCCTAAAGGAAATACTGAAATGAAGTCACCACTGTTTAGTCATGTAAAAGTAGCTTGATGATGTGATTGTCTCACAGTAGTGACTCAGGTACAGCAGTTAGACTTAGGAGTAGAATCTCTATGATATTTATTGCAATACCTGGGAATGAAAGCCAGGGTCTTGTATACTCTTGACACTAAGACTTTTACTAATGTAATTTTAGATGAACACCTGCATAGATGCATACAAAGTAGGACTCTGAGTACTAGGTTTTAATATATAAATGGTGGGAAACTTATAATAATGACTAGAAAATATAGCAATTATTTGCTAGAGTTAAAAAATGTTCATTTAATAAAAAGGTATTAAGCTGTGTACTAAAAAAGGAGTAAAACTTTCTAGCAAGTAAGGCTAGTTGGAATTCAATAATTCCCTCTGGAAGCCTATTTGTTTAGTCAGAAAGCGAGTATTCTCATAGTGCTATACAGCGCCAGGGACAGTCTTTATCTTAATGCCTACTTATTAGAAGAACAAATGGTTATAGCTACAAAAACACTACTTCTGAAGCAGTCCTTGGATATATAGCATTATATATCTCTGAGTTCTATAAAGCATAGAAGAATCTTATTAATTCAGAAATGAATTTGATTGAGATGGCAACAGAGTACTTGAAAACATGCTAAGCAGTATTTCCAAGTGGCCCATGTGCCAACAGACACTCTCACTATTGAACATGGGAGAGCCTCCAGACTATAATCTTAACATATCCTTCTTAATATCAATAGAGACTAAGTCACAAAAAGCTTGAATGGTATTCTTTTTTGACTGTGGTGTTTCACTCCTTATAAATATTTTTCTCATCATGTGCTGAAATTACATCCCCATCAAAAGGCATGTAAAAACGAAAAGATTGTGAATTCATATACTACCATAGTTTTGAAGGCAGATGAATGAGCTGTGATGGTTATTCTTGACTGTCAACTTGGTGGAATTTAAAATAACCATAGAAACAAACCTCTATGAACTGCTGTAAGGGATTTTTCTCCTCCTATATTCAGCTAAATAAGATCAGAATGTATTTGGCACTGTACCATGCTATGGGCTGGGGTCCTATGTTACGATAAATCTTTCCACCATAAGCTGTCTGAGCCCCACTGCCACGTGTGCGCTTTACGCCAGCCGCCCGCCCGGTCAGGGCCCAAATGAATACACAGAAACTTGTATTAGGTTCAAAGCTGCTTGGCCAATGACTAGGATTCCTCATCTGTTAGCTCAGTCTTAATTATCATAAATCTATATATTTTATAAGACTTATCTTATCAGACGCCTTATTGGTGTCCCTCCTTGCCAGTGGCTCACATCCTGCCGCTGGAGGAGGAAGGGTAAAAAAGAGAGCCCTTCCTGTTTCTCCTTCGCTTAAATATGAGTCTCCTTGCTATGTCACTTCCTGCCTGGATCAGCACTTCTCTACTACATTTCCCAGAATCCTCTTTGACTCCTAGTCTGTCTAACTTCCTGTCTCATTGGCCAAACAGTATTTTATTTAACAATCAATAAGATAAACATACACAGTACATTTCCCATCAGTCCTAAACTGAGTGAAAAGAAAAAGTAAGCTAAGGCAATGTCTAGGATTCATCTCTCTCTACTCTTTGACTGTAGGTACAATGTGACCAGCTACCTCATAGTCCCACCACCATAATGATGGACTATGTCCTCCAACTGTGGCCCAAAATAAGTCCTTCAATTTGGCCCTTGACTGGTTATTTAATCACAGCAAGGAAGAAAGTAACTAATACAGTGAGTGAATAATCAGAATACCACTACTGGATTACTCACTTATAGCAGCTAAAATGTTTAGATAATAAACCAGTGGCCATTTATGGAAGATTCATATGGAATCAGGGATGCAAATAAATAGAAAAAAACTAAAAAAGTGTAGTTGTACATATGCATCTGTTTATAAATACCCTTCCTTCCCATGCTTACCTACACCTGCACCTGTAGCCATAGTGGGATGTCCTTTTTCTATTCCGTAACTCCCCTTTCACCAAGATCTCTAAAAAATTCTAGGGGGATGCCATTCAGTTTTCTTTTTTCTCTGACCCAGAGCCCATACTCTCTGGAGAAGAACTTGGCTGTTTAGACTTACAAGTAGCCTGGTGCTAAAGACACCAAGGCAGGCAGGAGATGATGGCAGCATGAGAAGGCCCTTACTGAACAGAATATATAATTTCATTCAACAGCTGCTGAAGCTCATTAACTGTGCTGGCATGAATGATTGTTTACAACCACAAGAAGAAAGGAAAACAGATAGCAGCCTATTTACAGATGCAGCAAGAGTGCTGTCCCTTGTTTGCAGCTTTGAAGGGACACGAAACAAGTCTGCATAATAAGTTTAAACTATAATTCAACACTCTTTAAAGTGTAGCTTGCCATTAAGTTTGGAGAGCTATTTTCACACTTTCAAACTCCACAAATATTCTAGCTTATTTCCTCACCATACTGCTTCCAGACACCTTCCTACCTGCAGCAGGCCAGCCAATCTAGGCAATCTCTGCAGGTAAGCACCCACCTTGCACTCCAACATTTCTCTCCACACCTTCCTTGTATTTCATTTCCTCAACCTATGGAGAACATGCTTCATATACCTTCACAGCCCATTTCATACTGATTGGTCTTTATCATGTGAGCCTTAGTAATTTATATTCCCAATTCAGCTTTCCTGCTACTTATTGAAAAGCTCTGAATAACTCAACCTATCTGGGTCTCAGTTTCCTCATTTGTAAAAGTAAGATTTCACTTAATTTACAATGCTATTGTGGTAATTCAGCTTTGACAGATACAACAAATTACTCAGAACAGTGCTTGGCACATGGCATCTACAATTTAATCAATGCTACCAGTACTCCAGGCAGCAACACATTTTTGTCATGATTACTTCTGTCATCACAGGGAAAACTGCTGAAGGGCAAGTAGTGGCACTCAGGGGAAATAAAGGTGTTTGTAGGCATCTTTCCTTGCTTTGTTTTTTCTCTCTCCTACTCTTTCTTTACTCTCCACACCCTCCAGGACAACAAACTACCAGAGAAGTGTATCCATGAATATTGAATGCGCAAGAACATATGGACATGGTCCTTAACCCTTTTGTATAAACCTCCTCAATGATGCTCTTCTGCCTAAGTTTAAATCATTTGTTGTGGACAGGTTTTGATTTTTATTTCCCCTTCATTATCTAAAATTCTCTTGTTCTTTAATAGCCCACAAACAGAGTAAAGGAATGTGAAACAAATTATTCCAACCTGGCTCATTTGTATAGTATATTGGTGTTAGAAAAAAAATGCTCTGCTGAGTGTTGATAGTTTATTATTTTTCCTCTTCTTAGAATGGAATTTTCTGGGAAGACTCAGGCAATGTTGGTCACTGGTCCACCTAACACTGTCTCACTCCACCTATCAGTACCACAGGAGGCAAAGATTTTTTCTATGTATATCCTCACTAGCCTTGCTACATGTGAAGCATTTACTAAAGCAAGCCAATAATCATTAATCTTTAAAAAAAAGTCATTCTGGTACAATCAAATTCTAAGTATAAGCTATTATACAAAATTCAAAATCCGAAGTATGTTTCATAGAAACAAATATTAATCTAATGTCGATTAGTATATTTTAAACTGATGACTATTTCCTACAAGAATCAAATGCTTACCTCTCTGGGACTGTCTTACTTACTGTATCCTTGAATATTTCCTAGTTTCTTATTGATACAACTTCTGATCATTTGCTTGCTGTTTCCTCTGTATTCACATGGTGGAGAGCAACTTTGGACAAATGAGGCTACAGCATAAAAGGGGTAATAAAGGAATCCTTCCCCAAGGAAGTGATATTTAGAACCAAAAATAAAGCATGAGTGTTCATGCATGCTCATGTGTCAAAGTATGCAAGGATTATGTGTTTGGGAGTATCGATGAGATTAAGAACATTCATCTGTTCAGAGGAAGGAATTGAGGCAAGAGGAAGGACACAGTGGACAAGAAAAGTGCAGCAGGGATTTAAGGAGAAGACAGACACAAACTCGATCAGAAAGACCTCATCAGAAGGGGCTCTCAAAATGAAGCAATATGTTAGTACTGAATTCACATCTACATCTAACATACCATTATTCTAACTTCTCTTGATCTATATCTAATACTGTCTCAGATAACCTCAAGTATATTTTTAAAGTGGCTTTAAATTAGCTAGTTGAATACAAACATTCAATAATAATTAAATTCATACCAACAATGTGAAAGATTCTATTATATAAGAAAGGATAAATTATGCTTCAGTAGATTTCATTTTTATTAACTGAATTTACATGTTTAAAGTCTCCTTAAATTTTGAAATTTTCTAAGAACTCATTGTGATTTTTTTTAAATTATTCATAGATTTAGCCTGAGTTGTAAGAAACCAATGAAATAAACCCAGAATCTAAAGCTTTAGTGTGAAAATTTGAAAGATTGTTAAGATACAGTTAGACATTATCCTATGAACAATATATGCAGATTTTCTACTTATAGTTCAGTTTTGGACTGTTGGAACTCTAAATTTTAAGTAAAATACAGGTTTAGTTATTAAAATCATGAGGCTGATATGACCAAGAAAGTCATCAAAAACAAAAAGTATTTATAAAAATTATATTTCCTAGATAGGCAGTCCATACTTTAAGTTTATGAATTCCCAAATAATTTTAATCTAAGGCAATAATTAAAAATTAAGTAATTTAGCAAAATGATTTCCTTGGTACATACTTAGAAAGATATACTGTGTCAAAACCAGAATGCTTAACAGTGAACATTTAAATTTGCAAGTTCTACAAATCCTCTGACTCTTTTCTGTACAGTTACATTCAGAGCAAATAAATCTTCATCCAAACATGGCCAGGATGTTTTGATGACATTACGTCACATATCCTGCCAGTAAATAAATACCTACTAATTGGGGGTATTATGACTACAAGTGATAACTGTTTTATGACACTGGGTATTTATTTACATATTCAACTGTGGCATTTCTTAAATTATGTAAAATTTCCTTTACTTACAGACTTCTTATATAAGCATTTATATTTTTCAAGAGTTTCATTCTTTAGCTAAAATTCACCAAATCCCAAATTTAGCTATTGTGGTCAGCCTTGCAAGAAATCACTAAGTGCAACAACTTAAGATACAGTATTACACTGTTTTGTGTTTTCTCACAAGAAAGATTCTGATATTACCCAGAAATGAAAGGGAATTTGATGGACTTTATTAATCTCGCTAATAATGTGAGGCTGTGAAGTCTGTGGAGACAATAAGTTCACATTTAGTGACTGTGCTGAATGGCTCCCCAGTCTACTTTGTTTTAATTTGCATTTTGCTACAAAAAAACTTTCATTATAACAGCACTGCATCATTAAGCTTATATAATAATTAAACCTACAAATTAGAAAGGCAGATTAGGTATCACTTGGCAACACTAACTTGCTCACCACATGCACAGTGCCAGATTTTATATATTAGTGACAGATAACTTGTCATGAACAACCATTAAGGAAGTCTATTAAAGAATATTTAATTCATCAAGTACCATTTGCAAGATCCAATTGTCGGTGGATTAAAACACTCCTTTTCTTAAATGTACTGATTTGTGACTCCACAAATAAATGTTTATCAGTCTACAGTCTGCATGAGGAAGCGGGAGAACAACTTGTAGATAGGTGTCAGTTCTTTTATTCCACCCAGTGAGGCCCAGAACTTTACTCAGGTCATCAGGCTTGGAGGCAATCACCTTTACCCAATGAGCCATTTGGTTAGTTCCACATTTAGTGGATTTACAAAAATAAAAGAGGCACCACCACTACCACCACTAACAAAATAACCCAAACTTATTTACTGAATTTCTGCTAAGAGGAATAAAAATGAAGAAGAAAAATAATAATGATAAAAACCTCAATCTCAAATAGTTCAGTTCTCTATTTGCTTACTCATGCATACAAACAACTCTAATATAGACATACACTATATTATATGAAATATATAGCATATATAACTTATATAATATATGGGTTTATATATACTATATAAATAACATAGATAATAATATATACTAACAAGCCTACTTTCCCATCTATTTAGAATCTCCAGTACTTACTCTGTACTACTCAGAGGGCCATGTGAAGAAAATTCTCAGTTCCTTTAGCAAATCTCTTATGACAGTTCACTATAAATCATCTTTAGGATTTTGTTAAGTCATTTCAAAAATTAAAAGACATAATTAACACCCTATTACTCTCCCAATAGACAAAAACAACTTGGCAACTTCAAATAATGTTATTAAAGCATTAAAACTGATAATACTTAGTGAAGACTGTTTTCTTGATAAGTAACATTTAGGTAATTCTTAGCACAAGAAAACAACACAATCTAATAGCAATGCAGGCAGAGATGGAGTTCACAGGTCTAGATAAGAAAACCACATGGGACCCTGTTACATTCAGTTCTCTTGTCATCACAATCCTCACATCTTGCAGCTGTCCTCTCAGGGAGGAAAGGAGTTACACGTGTATGCTATTTATGGAGACATCCCTATAAACTTAAGTGTGGGTTCAAGTCAGAGTTCTAGGGTCAGGAAAAAAAAAGCATGTAAATGAATCATCAATGTCACTTTCAGCTCTTATATTCCTCCTTTAGAAATCTCCTTTCAAAGGATGTTACAATTTCTATTTTGGAAAATTACAAACAAAACTAAATATACCCGACTTAGGGATTGTAGACATGCTGCTCACTTTTAAAACATTGCTAAGTTTAAACCAACTTGAGTGCATTTCTCCAGCAACAAGGACCTTGGTTTTATTCTCAGTATCTGACCTGCTGTAGGCCACTTTAAGACTCTAGTATTGCTGGCATGTACTCAGTTTAAGAACCCTTGCCTAACAAGCACAAGGCCCAGCATGAAAGGAGAAGGGGGAGGAGGAAAAGGAGCACTGTTTTATGTTGTGGTTCATGTAAGATGCTTTATTGAGCAGATATGGATGTGAAATTTCAAAAAATTATTATTAAAGAAGTATGTATAAAATAATGAGCAAGTTAAATGATACTTAATTTTAAAGTGCACAATAACTTTGACAAAACTATGTAAATGTAATATTGCTAAGTTTTAAGCTGAAGTTTATTTTTATAAAAATGAAGGAAAAAATCCAGATCTTATTTCAACTCTAAATAGCACATTGTTGATATTTTAAGATAGCATTTTAGATTATTACTGTGGAAATGAGGAACACAAAACGTTAACATGTATTAATTTCAAAACAGAAACAGCTAATGGAGAGTTACATCTGCTGGCTTAGGGAGTGTCTAAGAATGAAGCAAACTTACAAGTAAAAAAATTCCAGTAAGTCATTATTTATGTGAAGGAAGTAACCAAATAGAAGTGGAAAGTGGAAAATTTACAAGTCAATGAAGCAAGGAAAGGAGTGTGAAATAACACAGGGGAGAATATAAAGATAATGAAGGTCACAGAATTTCTTCAAACCTATAGCCATTTCCTTAGGACACAGCTGAGTTACTTATACTGTTTTCAGTTTACCTATTAAAGCAATACTGTGCTCAGTTCCAGACCTGAGGGCTCTCTATTCAGGCCCCTGTGTTCCAGAGGTAGTCAACTAACTCCTCATGCCTGACACAACTAATTGAGTTTTCTCTGTTGATGGCTTACGTATGAGGGAAACTTAATTCTATACACCAATCTCTCCATCCCACCTATCAGCATAGTCAGCACTTATGGAATGTAGCACAGTCCTTTAGTATGTCTTCCTATTAATAAGACCAGTGTATTAAGTGGGAGAATAGAAGTTGTAGTGTATAATGAAAATACTATCTTTCAAAAGCTATGTTCTAGAAGATAAAGATACTGCCTACTTCGCTTCTTAAGGAGTCTCATTCCCACAATTTAACTAAAAATTCACATTAAACCATAAGAATATAGATTTACAAAAAAGGCAAATTAGAAACTGTGTCCTTCAGAGATCTGTGTTGGGCTTCCCACTCTGAAACTGTCTTCATAAAGAAAGGAATGTGATGCACTGACTATTTTAAAGAGAGATGGTTACTTTATCAGTTCAGCTAAAAGGAAAATCTCAAACAAGACCATACTGTATTTTTTATCAGCAAAACAAAGCCAAATGCATTGTTTAAATACTTCATTAACTTAAACACTAACCCAAGAAGGGATAGGTGGTTTAATTCAAGTACTATAAAGCATGAATTAATTCTCTACTTTGGATTTTACTTTCCTCAAATAATTTAGCTATATTAACAAAAGTTTTTGTGAATGGCTCTAAAAATACCTACTGTGAGATTTAATATAAAAATAGTGGATCAAAGAGCCCACGTTTTAGAATATTTTTGGAAGCACTGTCCTAGCATATTTTAAAAATAATGATACTCTCGGGAGGCAGAGGCAGACGGATCTCTGTGAGTTCGAGGCCAGCCTGGTCTCCAGAGTGAGTGCCAGGATAGGCTCCAAAGCAACACAGAGAAACCCTGTCACAAAAAAACAATAATAATAATAATAATAATAATAATAATAATAATAATAATAATATATGATACAATTACTTCAGTATCTCAAGAATACTGTTACTTCTTTGGGTTTTAGACCATATATTGTATATTCTATGCACAGGAAGAACACTTGTGCTTTAGAAGTTGCTTAATTTATATCTTTTCCAACTAAGCTTTGTAAAAATAAATCAAAGAGAAAACAGGTATTGGTTTCAGCCAACAAGATAATTGCTCCTTGAAGTTGGAGGCAGTAGGCAGCTGCAAACATCCGACTGAAAGCCCATTTGTGGCTTCACAGCTTCCAGTCGAGGATGTTTACAGTCGCTCACTGTCAACAGAGATATGCTTTCTTCAGCATTCTGTCTCACTGACCTGAGAAGTCTCCTGTAGGTATTTCTGAAATGTACAGGCCAACAATTCTGTAAAACTGTAAAGCCTCATTCACACATACAGGCCCTAGAAAATGATTGTAGTTCCAAACAGAAAGATGCTTCTGGAACATCTATTATTCATCTACTAAGTGTCAAACACATTTACTAAAACATATGTTAAATGGCTTTCATCCACAACTGTTGGCTGTAGAAACAAACAGCCAAGTGGTTACAACATACATAAGTTCATCAAAATCCTTCTTTGAGCAAAAGTAACCAAGAAAAGCTTGATTATCAACACAGCATAAAGTGTACTCAACATTAAAAACTCAAGTAGGGGAGCTTAGACTGTCAATAAAAACAGGGAAGTTATAAACAGAAAAGACTTACGTGCTGCTTACACAGATCACCTTTGTTCTGAAATCTGCTTCCACAGAGGCTTTGTACAGTCAGCTGATGTTTGAAAGAATAAGCTACAACCAGGAGAAAATCAGCAAAGCTCGAGGAGTGTGGGTCCGCATGCATCAGTCTGTGGGTCAGAGTTTCCCACTGGAAAAACACAGAACCTATCGCTGGCAGCAGGGGCTGGCAGCAGTGACGCACATTAACTCCACATCTGAATGTTCTGAATTCCACTCCCATTCTCTAATGAAAATAAATGAGGAAAACGGAAGGTTAGGCTCTATCAGTCACTACTTTTCCTGAAGTAATTCAAAACCCTTCTGAGTCTAGTGAAAGATTAAGCTGATACAGAAAGTGGGTGTGCCTTTCCCTGAGATTGGGTTTTGGATGAAATTACCACAAGGTTAAATTGCCAATGCCTTGGGATTTTATAATACAACTATCCCCACAGAGAGCTTCATGTTTGTGGAAACTAACAAATGTGATGAGTTCCATAAATTTCTTTTTCGAAGCAAAGGGTAGTTCTCTCCCATTATGGTTAAGAAAGTTAATCTCTGAGGCAGCAGGTGAAAACAAGCTGAATTATGTTGTGGCCATTCTCTTTATTAACTAAACACTTTGAACTATTAAAACTTCCTAGGGAACCACAATTTCTCAATGGGTCAAGTCACACAGGGGAACAAAGCAAACTCTATCAGTGCTGGCAAGTCTACATTCCAAACATTCTTAGCACTTGGCATTCATATACCACTGCTGGCCAGAGCTGAGTCAATCCTAAACTCAGTTACAGGCTCCAACCTCTTCAACTTCTCACCAAGACACCCACTTCTTTTAAGTGGCCCACAAATAGAGAGGCAGGGTGCTCTTTAATTAAAACATAAATACCAGAACTGACACCCTAGAGGATATTGTACATCAGTAACTGTTTACAAAAAGAAAGTATTTCCACTCCCATAAATTTTTCTCAAAGTGAAGGATCTCCTAGTTGCCTTGGAATCTGTTAACTTTTGAGTAGTAACTTAAAATTAAAAATGATAAATCATTAATTCCCTGGTATACAATAAACAAACAACTTCCAATAACAATTCTGTATGGAAGAAACATAAAACTTCAGCACCACTCCAGCTTTTTGCTCAACACTTTATGAATAAAAAAATATTTAAAACACGAAAAACTTAAGATCATAGATACAAGAGCTCAAAATGGCAAGAGCATTTAAAAAGAATCAATCTAGTGCTTCAAAGCCTGTCCATGCAGAGTTTTTTTTTTTGCAAGATACAAACAGAGAAAAAATTCACACAAAAACTAAAGTCAATTTATTCATATGGATGCTGGATAATTTTGCCACTACAGGTGAAATTCTGTGTTATGTAGTTATTTTAATGACTTAGGATTTTGTTTTCGTTGTTGAGTAGCAGAGACTCCACTTGGAACCATAATTCTTAAAGCTAAAGGGTTGAGATAAGATAATATCTATTTGGCTTCTTCTAATGCTACATACCTGAATTTCATTTTGCCCACTGATTCTCCAACTCTTACTCAAAAGATGGGAAGCTGCTGGGTGTGTGTGTGTGTACACCTGGCAAAAGCTATCAAATGCTTCTGCTTATACTTTTCCAGCAGAAAACCACTGACCTCAAGTATCTGCTTATGACCAAAATATCTTGCCATTATCTAGAAAATATGAACATCTGTTTTTAAAAAGAACAAATATGAAAGAATAAGATTCAATTTCATTTAGTACATTAGATCTTGATCAGCCTTACATAAGCCTCAAAACCCTCAAACATAGAAAACAAACTTCCAACGTCAAAACTATGAGCACTCAATGGCTTCAGACCTGTGAATCAAGGTCCCTAAGGCTGTCAGCCCAAAGTACAGCTCTGTCATCTTGGAATCTTCCTCATATCCTTTTTGTTTTAACTATTTAAAAAATTAGCTCGTTCTGGTGGAGAAGACTTTAAGACTGGTCCTAAAATCTTCTAAAACTTTTTCTAGCTAAGGAAATGAAAAAGTACAAGATGCCCTCCACCTCCAGAAAATGATACTTCCTTCTACCTTTTTCCTTCCTATCCATGTAATGTCCCTACTTCAGGTATGCATGTTTATAGTCGTATTCCAAAAATGGGAGGCCCCTTGTCAGCAGAGGGTCCAGTGCCCAAGATATGCATCCCTTTGCCCTTGTAAGCCTAGGGTCTAGGAAGCTGCTTTATTTAACAGTACTGGTATTCAGCCTATCTTGTTTTTATTTTGATGTACCTGTAAAGAACAAACACCAACTGATCTATTTCCTTTTGTTGAAAGCATGCGTAGAACTCATCTGACACAGAATAACTAAATGTACAAACATAACTCTGAACTTCAAATCCCATCTCCACCTTGTCTGGCTCATTCTTCTATGTCTAGTTTTCCTCACAGCTTTAGTTAGTCTAAGGGTTTGGGTTAGTCCTCACTACATTTCAGGCTAATCATGACACCCATGAATCTTCTTTTGACTTGTTTTATTGTTGCCGGAAGTGATACTAATAAAAACCTACCTTCTATCCCTTGCTCTGTGAAAAGGAACAGAACCATGGGAATTTACTAGGAACAACTTATCATGGAGTTTGTTCATACAAACAACTGAGAAACTCAAATTCTAGGAAGAAAACCATTATCTTGGATAGTAAAGAGTTTAAATTTAAAACTAAATCCTCCCCTAGTCAAGGGGTGAACATAATTATTTTGTTCAATTATCATTTTTTACTAAAATGGCAGTACAAAATAAATAAAAAATCAAATGCATGTACTCATCTTTATGCCTTTTTTATTTTGGGGTGGGAGTTTCTCATGTAGCCCAGACTGACCTTGAAATCCTGATTCTCTTGCCTCTTCTTACCAAATATCTTGTACAGATTTAAAACCTCAGTTCAACTGAGCTTCACCTAAGTATATGTTGCATGTCAACTGATATCTACCATGTCTTATCCCTGTCATAGGATGGTGTTGCAGCTACCAAGAAAATACATCATCAGCATAATGCTGATGATAACAGCAGACTTGCTGCACTGAAATCACATTCATGGCTCACTGCTCACTCCTCTATTCTAGTGTTCTAGATAATTTGTGGAATATGGGAAGGCATGCATTTGAATAAATAAGAGACAGTCAACAGTTCAATAATAATTGTATTTTCATTATAAAATTAACATTAAAATATTAACCAAGGAAATTAAGAGCTAAAAACACTTTTTATGATGAACTAGAATTGGTTTGCTCTCCAAGCCAACTTTTTAGATATTCTCAAGGGCATCAGGACCTTAGTTAAGTTAGTCTTATCATTCATTCTCCACCCATCCCTACCTGCCAGTAGCTCTTCGGTCTTACTTTCCCTGGTACTCCTACTAAGGTGGGATATTCCAGAAGGTCAGGGCCTCCCAGCCTCCAGGCTAACATGGGACTTTCCCACCCCATTCTATCCACCTCGGCTCATTCTTTTTACCTCACTGTCAGCAGTTCCCAGGCAACCTCCCTCAGATCACAGGCTGCTGGCTCAGCTCTTCCCTCCAGTCTTGTTGCATTAGACTCACTCCTTCTAAAGAACAGACAGATATACCCTCCTGCTTCTGCTGAAATACAGCACAGTTCTAAAGGAATATCAAGTACATTTACGTTTGATTGTAACAATAACATGGCAGAAATGAGCTCAAATACTGAACTACTTTAAAAAGAAACAAAACTAAAGCTATAATTCCCACACAGTAAAAACTCAGCATGATCAGTATTATTCCTTCAGGATGATATATTGTTTCAGATGTGAGCAATTTTCTAACAAATGCTGCCTTTAAAACAATATTTATTTTTACCATGCATGGTAGATGGAGAGCATGCTTGCAATCACAGCACTTAGGAGCAGGCTACAAAGAATATATAAAGTGTTTCAAGTCAGGGAGGGCTACACAGGAAACTGCCTCAAAACAAATAATTGAGTTGGGGCTGCTACACACTTGCAGTTTTAGAAGTACCAGAGTTCAAGACCAGCATGAATAACAGAATAAGACTTTATTTAAAAAAAAAAACAAAACAAAAACAAAACAATAATAAAAAAAAAGTCTGTTAACTATATCAGTAACTGCAAAACATCTATTTTTAACTTTGGCCAATTGCTCAGAATTTCAGAATATATAGGTAGGTAGGTGTGTGTGTGTGTGTGTGTGTGTGTGTGTGTGTGTGTGTGTGAATGTATATACATACATACATATACATGAGCTGGTATTGTTAAATATTATAGAATAGTCTACTACTTAACTCATTTTTTGAAAGCATTTATAAAGGCAAGGTTAATTTTGAGTCTTTAATAATAATTAATTGCCATATACTATCCAGAATGTCATACTTCCAAACTGATTCATTCTGTGAGCACTTAACTGTGCTATCAAGTTAAAAGAAAGTCAAGACAATAACCAAGTCATATAACTGTTACTATGTTAAAAACTCACTTCCCTGCTTTTCTATATGGTGAACATTATTTTAATATGAACTTAAGTATAGATATTTTGAAAGAGCTGATCAATTTCAGACATAGGGACTAGGATTTTTCATACTGCCCTACAAAGGTAAGTCTTTGAAAGGAAAGAAACTACCTTTAGTTTGCCCATGGCCATGAGTCCATTTACTGAATTTATTGAAATGCCCCAAGAAGTGCCCTGCAGAAAGTGGGTACTCAGTATATGCTGACTGAATCTTCAAGAAGACAGCAGTAATTTGTCTTAATTCTTAAGTCTAATCTTATTAATAATTAGCATCTTTTGGGAGCTTACAAACTCAACAAAGACAGCCAAAGTCACAATATGAAGACACTGCTCCCCTCTGTGTCCTGTGAGAATTCTCCAAGACCAGCTGGTGAATCTTAACAGGAAGACCAGGCCCATAGGGTTACCTAGCAGACACCTGGGGTCTAGGAGAGCTCTATAGCTACTTATTCTTTTCTTTACTTTTTTGTTTTTTTAAGACAGGGTTTCTCTGTGGCTTTGTAGGCTGTCCTGGAACTCACTCTGTAGACCAGGCTAGCCTCAAACTCACCTGCCTCTGCCTCCAGAGTGCTGGGATTAAAGGCATGTGCCACCAATGCCTGGCCTAGGCTGCTTCTTCTATGAAAGGAAAGACAATACCTGCTCCTCAGACCTTCCTGGAGAAGTGACCAAGGTGTGTGTAAAAAGCAAAGGATGCATATTCTTACTAGTTATGTTCCTATAATATCATTTTCTGATTATTAGAAGGTGAGAGAAGCTTAAATAGAACAGTATATACTCATGGAAACAAATTACTAAAATATTATTTGGGCTTTTAAACCAGGTAGCTACCTGATTTCATTAGACTACACTGTATGTCAATTTTCTCAACAAGAGCATTAATAAAATTTTCCATAAAATCCTTACAGCTATGAAGTGCCATGATTCTAATATCTAATTTACAAAATATATAAATAGTGAAATACATATAGTTGAAAGATTTTAAAATTAAAGATATACAAATCATGAAAGCAGATTTCTCTTAACTAGTGATATTTTTCCTTAATACAAAGTCACCAATTACCATGAATTCATTCACCATCACTTTCCACACCCACATTTGTTTAAAATAACAGCATTACACAGCTGTTTGAAAGTATAGCAGTTAGAAGCTAACTCACAAAGCATCCCATAGAAGAACTCCTCTACAGTGCCATTTGGTAAGAATTGTGGGATGCAAGCAGGGAACAAAACAGCAATAAAGCACATAGAAAATCAGGACAAAAGTCAGCTTTCACAACTCCATCATTTCATAAGAGAATCAGCAATTTAACTGGAAATAGCTTGCTCACCTGAAAATTTCACGAGAGTTTTATGGAAAGTAAATATTTGATTAAAAGTGTTTTGGGTTATCTAAAGCTCAGTGGCTCAAATAAGAATTTTCATGAAATAACTATATACCTGCAAGATAAAAAAAAATATTCCTATTCAAAGAATAGTTGCCTACTTAGTAAGCACTCAGTAGATTTGTGATGAAGGTGAACTGAGCCACTAGGGATGGCTGACATTTCTAGTGTGACTGGCTCAAATTTCTCTTGTAAAGTTGAGCATTAAGGGTGGAGGTTAAAAGACAGTTCAGGCCAGATGAATAGCAAAGACACAGGAACAAACAGCAGCAATAAACAAGCAGCACTTGTGCAGCTCATTTTTCTGGGAGGGGAGTCCAAGAAAGCATGGGACCCTTTCTACATACTTGTAGTCCCAGGTTCCAACTCCACCCAATGTGGGAAAACTGGGCACAGTGGCAGTCTAGAGTCTAATGAGAACACTGTCAGAAGAGGAGAAAAGTTTCCATGACAATAGCAAAGAATGGACAAGTATAAGAATTAGATGCAAGGAAAAATAAGAAAGAAAATCTGCCTGCCCCTTTCTGTTTCCTAGAATCCATGAGTGCTTGAACAGACTGCCAGGACTATACAACGACTGGAAAAAAGCATCGTTATTTCACAGATGGGGATCTAAACAAACCCTGTCAGATGCTTTTCCACCTGGGGCACAAAATATCACTTAGAAATTACTTTCTCCGAATCAACAGTTTTATGATTTAACTAAACATTTTGTTATTTAAAGAGACTATTTTTACAAAACTGTAAATAAATAACCTAATTTTTATACAACTAGTAAGATAAAAAGTAAGGATGAGGCATAAGATGAGTTACCAGAAAGTTTAAAAATAAGACTGGCAATGTATCTTACATTTTGTGAGATGGTCATAATTTCAATTACTCAGTCCAATTACAACCATAAATCAGGAAGAAATACTTTGTGCCCCATGATCTGATAAAGGATCTTTACACATGACCAAAATGGGATTTAAAACCAGGGCTATTATCACTCCAAATTCTTTCTAACTTTAACCTTATACTCTGTGGAACAAATGTGCTGCACTTTCATCTAGATAATTAAGAAGGCAATATTTTAAAAAAACTACTTTACATTTAAGTTTTAAAATGCTGGACCCTAATTTAAACTCTCTGAAGAAAAACATCCATGTTGGTCAGCATTCTATAGCGCTAAGTCTTAATTTCATTTCTTTCTTTTTTACTAAAGCTCTTCTTAAAAGTTGCCTCTGGTGTTTTCTAAATGTGTTCACCCAGAAGTCTTAGGGCTCTGGCAATTTTTTAACTAGTAAAATAAACACAGCAATGGAGTACCTGCAGTCCTTCTAACAGTATTGTTTGTATTATAAGCTCCGGCCACAAAGGCTACACAGAAAATATCCAGTATAAACAAACATTACTTAGATACCAGTGGCATCTCAGCAGCACACCCAAGTCTCAAAATGCAAAAGGAAGAAAATTTCCACTCCCACGATTGATTCTTAACTCCCTGGCTCAGCACATGTCATGCAAAAGAAAGTGACATTGCCTGTTACTGTGAATTTGGGGAGGAGGTGTGGGTGTGAAGCAAATCAGCAATTCTCTCTTTTCATTTCCCATCATCCTCCTGCTCCCAATTTATCTCTTCATTTCCACAATGTTTCTTTTCTCCCCCTTTTCTACATTTAACTTTCTTTACTAAATTCAAACAGAAAACACTGCTTTGTCCTTTAATTCTGTTACTTCTTATGAATCTCTAAGTATCATACAATGTGTACATATAAACCACTACTGAGTACTATTTTCACAGGAATATACAAAGGGCAAGGGAGGATGAACTGACCTGAGGTTAAACCTGGCATAAGAAAAATTCTCCTATTATTTTCAAAGCTCAGGCTTCCAACGGAGGGAGAAGGAAAACTCTCCTGGGGCAAAACTGCCTGAGTCAGCCAGAAAATGCCAGGAGAAAGACAAGAGGGCTCCTGCAGCTCTAGAGCAGGAGCCTCCTCCACCTGGCAGGCTAAACTCTCAGCTGAAACCTGAGAGCATCTGCCCTGTGCTTCCAGAGCCACTGGAAGGAGGGCATGCTGCTCTTTCTCCTGGGCCAGCTTGGTCCCTTGGTCCTTTTCTAACAGAGCCACCTTTCCCCAGACCCTGCACAGCTTTCTGTTGCTTCTGAGTATATCAAGACTGTTACCTACTTTTCTTACAAATCTCTCTCCCCAACTAAAGACACAAATACTTGCACCATTACCTTCTCACTTGTAAAATAAAGACACCAATTTAACATGGAGAATAGTAAGTAAACTAGCACTTATGGAAGTGTTGAGGCCAGGGTTTAGTGTGAAAACACATAAAGTGGTTAAATAAACCACCTGTGAAATCTTAGCTCTGAAGGACAAGACATTAAATCTGATAACAGATAAAAAACAAAATGATAGTAAATATTTATTTTTGTTAATGTATCGCCCACTCAATAGACTTACCAAAACTAAGAAAATTTTCTGAGGAAACCAGTCAGTCTTTATATTAAATTATGTTTAGTTATTTCTGACTTTAAGATACTTGCTATAGATGACACAATACGCTGAAATCACAGCATACAACAAAGGAAGTTTAAGATGTCACCCTTGGTCTGGGTATCCTGTACATGACTTTATCACTGCACTGATTCTCGTTCTTTAGGTTTATTTTATTTTTGGTTTTTCGAGACAGGGTTTCTCTGTGACTTTGGAGCCTATCCTGGAACTAGCTCTTGTAGACCAGGGTGGTCTCCAACTCACAGAGATCCACCTGTTTCTGCCTCCCAAGTGCTGGGATTAAAGGCGTGCACCACCACCGCCTGGCTCTTTAGGTTTATTGAAATAATATTATTTAATAAGCTGCACTGTATGTCCCCTATCCCTCCAAGAGGATAGTCTGAATTAAATGTCTAAGAGAAAAGATTAACCTTTTATTTGGAGGAGGTTCTATCAGCTCTAATGGAGGATAGGGAAAAGCAGAAAAGATGAGATCATACAGAGAACAGATGAGAAAGGATCAAATTTTGTGGCAAGGTAAATGTTTGCTTTACTCATACTGTACGAATAAGGAAATGATATAAAGACATCAAAATTTACAGAATGCATTTGAACATGGAGACACTTATTTGCAAAATACAAAATTATCTCATGAAAGGGAAAAGTCTAGCTTAAATTTCAATTTTCCTATTTAATAGCTGTCTTAAGGTAAAAGCATTCAAAAATATGTATGGAGCCTCAAAGATACATCATCAAAAAATAGTAGGTACATGTTAATTTTTCAGTCATAATTTAGTAAACAGTTAACACTTCCACACATATTAAAAACATTAATTTAAGGGGTAGAGAGATGGTGATCTTCCAGAGGACCTGGGTTCTATTCCTATTACCCACATACAACTCACAATGTGTTAACTGCAGTCTCAGGGGATCTGACACCCTCTTCTTATCTATACAGGCACCAGGCACATATATGGTACAGACAAACATGCAGGCAGAATGTCCATACACATAAAATTAATAACTAAAAAATTGTAATATTTTTGCAGACAGGCATAGTAGTACACACCTGTAGTAGCAGTACTCAGGAGACTTAGGCTACAGGGTCACGATTTCAATGCCAGTCTAAGATGCATGAAGATACTCCAAAGGAAAGAAGAAAAAAAACCAAAACCTCTATTTGAGGTCAATTGAACTAACTATACCAAATATACTTTCAAAGACCATTTTCATAAATTTAAGTCCCAGAAATCTTAAAACATCTCAGCAGATATCCTCTAGATAAAGCAACAAAAGTTATCATTTTAAAAAGATTGGATTTTTTTGTGGTTTTACAAATAGTTTGTCTACAATAAAATTATAGTCATAATAATTTAAGGAATATAGTTTACTATGAAAATAGTTCTTTTGAATTCTCATTCAATAAAAAATTTGCACTGATGATTTAAATCCACGATAACAGAATTGAAAGGCTCTTAAGTTTGTTGAAAAATACACAATTTTAAGTGTTAAACTTGTTTAAAATTTAACATTGTACCTTGAAGAGCTCTAGTTCTTGTATGAATAATAGCACCCTTCATTTAGGCAAGCAATTTCTGTTACATGTTTATGAAAAAGCAATACCCCATATAACTAATGACAGGAAAAGTCTTAAATTCAAACCTCTAACACTACCTACCCTGAAGCAAAGTTTAACAAAACAAACAAACAAACACAACTCACATTTTCAGAGAAGAAAGGAAACTTTCTCTAAATAAGCAGCAATTATGCCAAAGAATTTATATGCTAAGCACGACTGAATGTAAAAATTCCAGAGCAGTCAACCATAGCTTTAGCACTTTGAGTATGATTAACAGAATGAACCTTCAAAGGTCAATTAAATGTCAACACACTTTAAAGAGATATCCTTAAAGTCTGGTCAATGTATAATAGCATCCCATAATTTCAGAGTATACTTAATTTAGGTGTGATGTGCATGTGTGATGTATGTATATATAGATGCAGTCTACAATACTCACAGCCACTTTAGTGGAAATTTACCAAGTAATTTTTACTGTAGCCTAGAGCTTTTTTCTTCCTGTGACTTTTAGTTATGCAATGATTTAAATAAGACACAAACAGCATTTGTCAATAAAAATGAAATGTAAAATACCATTGGTTTTCATATGACATTCCAGTTTCTGTGAATCAAGAGTAAGTGTGTATAAAAGTATGCCAAGCTCCGCGTCACATGCCTCAGAATTCCAGCATTTGGGAAATTGAGCTACATGAACTATAAATTCAAGGATAGCATAGACTACCTGGTATAGTTCCACTCCAGCCTTGGCTAAAGCAACACCTTTTCTCAATAAATATATCAAACAAATAAATAATTTCATTTATTTTAAACATGTACAAACTTTTTAACCTTGTCACTGCTCCCTAAACAACACAATGGGACAACTACTTACTCCGTACCACATTATATTAGGTATGACAAGTCATCTGGAGATGCTTTAAAGTACTCAATTACTTTCCATAAAGGGTTTAAACAGTCAGATTTTAGTATCTGCATAGTGGTGGATCCTGGCATCAATTCCTGCCCACCCCATTTGATAGTGAGGACCAACAGTCTACTATTTTCCCATAGTAAATGATTCCTAAGAATAATGTGGACTTTTTTTTTTTTCTCCCCTATCAACGGGCACTTAATTTGTCCTCCAACTAATCTTCTTGAGTTCTTCTAGTTAAAAGGCTTTCCACAAAAGGCATCTGGAATTTAAAGGCAACAACTTTATACTTAGAAATATCTGGGATAGAACAGGTCCTGAGGCATGCAGTTATTATAACAACATTTGCACCCAGGAACTCAATCCCATCCCATCTATGCAAGACCAAAATGTGCTAGAACCTCAGAGAGTAAGAAATCTGGCCCATGCTCTCCACTCACCAATCAGGAAAGTAGAGCAACCTGACTTGGTTCACACAAACCCTGGTAAAAATCTTAACTTGTTCAGCCCAGTGCTTCCTCCTATCAAATCAAGTACACCACATATCCTTTGATTTTTGCATTAAAACTTTATAACTAAGTTATAATTGGCCTAATGGTTGTGGTTACCATATAAATTCAAGGAGGGTGTGATTCTTAAGAGGTTAGGAATCTGCAAACAAACTAGGGAGGATTAGAAACTGAACAATGGACAAATTCTGGATGGTTTAAGAGAAGACATCACCAATGAGCTAAGCTACAATGGTTGGTTGCTCCTAAACCTATGAAGATACTTTTTTAAAGAGCAGGATGGGACTCCTTTTGTTGACAAACCATAGAGAAGAAATGAGAGAGAGGATTTGAGGTGCTTGACTGGAATCTGTCGACTTAGGTTGACAGCATTTCAGTGGGCTGCTATAAGGAACAAATGGACTGATGCTAGAGAAAGAACTTTGACATATCTAAATACTACCTCAAAGCACGGGTTGTTTAAGTCCTTAGGTAGGAGCCTCTTTGACCTGAATCCCTGTTCTTTGGTGGCAAATGTCTATATGAAAAAGCAACTCTTAAGCTCAATTGTGGATCCATTGTGTGTAGATTCAAAATTAGAGGCAGACCATACAGCCAGTGCTTCTCAAAGTGAGTGTAGAAAATATGTAATTAAGTACTAAATAAGATGGTACAAATGGAGATGAGAGTAGACAAGGCACCTGAGTCAGAAAGCTGTACCACGAAACCCAAGTTCTTAGCTGGCACTATAATCTACATCTTTCTCTTACTCTCTTTCCCTCTGCTCAACAATTACTACTTACTAATGTGACCTCCACTCTGTTGAGATTACTTAGCTCATCCAGTGTGTACCACCTCTTCCCTTCTTCAGTGACTCTCCAGGGCTAAAAAGGAAAATTGAAAAAGTTACAATTAAGTATTACATCTACTGAATATAAACAGTATACTCATTATTAGCAGATGGCATTTCAATGTATAATCTTGCATAATTCTCAAAACAACTCCTATGAGAAAGGACAATTACCCTTGTCTTTGTAGTAAAGTAGCTAAAGCACAGGAGGTCAGGGATTCATCTGAAGCCACCTGGGCAGTAAATGTCAGCTAGGATTAGAATCAGGTCTGGTAGACTACTCAGTCTATTCTTTGAACTTCTCTTTTACAGTCTATTTTTTTCAATAAACACAAAAATCTTCACAAGTTGAGGGACATATGAATACAGGGCTTACAGAAGTCCTTATATAAATTTGCCAGCAAAAATCTGTAACAATAGAAGGCTGGGTACATGCATATAGCCATACACTTACTTGCCTGCCAAAATATTAGCACTTTCACCCAAATCTTCAAATGTGAGTGTTAAAGGATAATAAATGGACAGCTCTCCATTGAGTATTATTGTTCTAGTCTCTCAGGCTGCCATCCCAGGCTCCATTCTGAACCTTAATCCTAAAATTTAGTTAACAGGGTAAGTTCACTATGTTACTCCCACAAACAGGACAGAAAGGAAGCAGCTGTGAACTCTAGTTATACTCTAGCATGCCTTAACTTGGTTTACATGCAAAAACAGTAGATGAGGAATGAGACCATGTTGGTGTCATAGGGAAATGATTAGGCACTGAGCATCTTAAAAGAAAACACTAGCCATTATAACACTGGCAAGAAAACAAACAAACTACTAATGCTTACAATTTTGTGTGACTAACTCTCAAACTGGAAGGAACTTCTGAGTACAAAATCAGATTCCATTCACAAACATTCTGATTCTCCAAGTTTGGAGATACTCAACACTGTGAAGTTTTGCAATTTCTACATGGAAATTTTCATACCTGTCTACAAAGGGCACACCCTGGGATATATTGTTCCCACCTCTAACACTGCTGCACAACTAGAAAATCTGAGTAAAGAACACAAATTCAGCTGGGGGGTGGTGGTGCATACCTTTAATCCCAGCACTTTCGAGGTGGAGGCAGGTAGATCCCTGAGTTCGAGATCAACCTGGTCTACAAGAGCTAATTCCAGGACAGCCTCAAAAGCCACAGAGAAACCCTGTCTCGGAACACAAAAACAACAACAAAAACAATGCACAAATTCTACAAAGAAAATTCACTGTTACCTGTTAGGTCCAGGTTGAGGGATCATTTTGAAATACAGCCACTCAACTTTCCCTGTGTCCCAGCTTCCAAATCTTAAGGCATTACTATTCTGATACTACCATTAATACACAGAGCAGGCCACACTGTAGTCTACAGCAAAGACCTTCACAAGATGCCATTTCTGGTGTTTAACTTAATTTGGTATAACATTGGAAATAATTTTTCTTGATCTTAAAAATATTCCTTCATACAAATAAATGAAAAGCTTTCATGATATTTTCTAAATGAGTTTAAAAATGAAGCAGCACTCAATGAAACATTATAGTTATGATTGGGACATTTAATTAGAATCCAATCAGTGCAAACAGGTTCTGATTATTTAAGAAACACCCTTTCAAAGGCTCATGCTCCAATATAACTAGGTCACGGAAATGTATTATGTTAACATTGTTATCATTCTCCTAGAAACACTACCAGTTGTCCTTGTCTCTAAATATTATTCCTATTTTAAGCTATAAACTTCAGGCTAGGTACTAAAATTAAGCTTACTTTTTCTGTAAAATCTTTCTTTGACATCTCCCTTCTTTCTAGAAAAGCATGGTGATAGTTCTCTTTAATAGGAAAAGCGAATTTTAAATTATTTTTATCTGGACGCTAGGTATTTTAGTGAGCAAATATTTGCTGAATCTCTAAGTTACATGCTCGAATTGTTTATAAGCTCCATGGTGGAGAAAACATGGCCAGTGGAGCACCTGACATCTTAGAAGCACTCTCACTAAGTGAAAGAACTGTGGTACTTGATCAAAGAGCAAACACTTCTTTATCCACTGCTGACAACTGTGTGTGTGTGTGTGTGTGTGTGTGTGTGTGTGTGTGTGTGTGTGTGTGTGTGTGTGTGTGTGTGTGTGTGTGTGTGTGTGTGTGTGTGTGTGTGCGCGCGCGCTCGCAATATTTACAAGAGTTCTGCTCTTGGAAAGGTTTAATTTGTTACTTTTGACAGAAAAATGTAGGTTATCACGATAACCAAAAGTTAAGATTTCATTATTTTACATACCAATCTGAAATGACAACAGTTCAATGACAATGTCAGAACAAACCTTTTAATTATTCTTTAGAATTATGCGCGGCACTAACACATCTCAACAAAGAAGATTATGTAAGTGAGCTGACTTGGCGTCAGTGATACGAACACAGTGGCTATTTTCAATCCTTCATTAAAATTAGATCAAGATGTACTAGCACCGCTACTGTGTCCGCCCGCAAGGGAGATTTACATTAAAGATTTACTTGGATTACAAATAAAGTTTCCTTTTCCTTCTTTGTCACAAGAGCCGCCCCCCACCCGCTCCCCCAAACACCTCACCCTTCAACAAAACTTTTCAGTAGGGAGCAGTGATACAGAAACCAACGCCACAAACACCACGCCTGCCCTGTTTATTCTTCCCTT
Organism: Cricetulus griseus; assembly: GCF_003668045.3. Lineage (NCBI taxonomy): Eukaryota > Metazoa > Chordata > Mammalia > Rodentia > Cricetidae > Cricetulus > Cricetulus griseus. Next base: position 22,907,164 of record NW_023276807.1, read on the forward strand.
TGCATAATAAATACTTCTTCTAAACTGAGCGGAGAAGGGCTGGCTGGGGGCACCTGCCACTTCACCTTTAGGATGGGTTCTGTCCCCGGCCCGAGGACTTCGAACAGCAAAGCGAGGTAGAGCAGTCTTAAGAATCGCAAATAAAGTAACGGATACCTACTTTTCACTCGAGATAGCTTAACGATCGGTGTTTTTAAGCCATCCGACTTAAAAGTTACTTGGGAAGTCAGGCTGAAGGAGAGTGAATCCCGGGCGCGTAGAAATATATCCTGGCCTACCACTTCCTAACTCCCGCACCACAACGAGGCTTTAAGGAAAAAAAAAAAAAAAAAATCTCCCTCGGAGACACATTTCAAGGCTACACGACTCTTGGAGTGGCTGTCGCCTCCCAGATCAACCCGCCCCCCGCCCCCCCAGGCGATCCAGGCGGCTAAATCATTGGTCCAAGGTCAAGCCGAGCCGGTCGCGGGCAGCGCAGCTCCGCGACCTTCTAACCTCTCCACCCCGCCCCCGCCAGGCCCAGGGCAGCCTGCGCCCCCGAAGGGTTCCCACGGCTACCGTCCCCGCGTCAGCGGCACGCCAGCGCCTCTCGCCCGACCGCACTTGTATTTGTTCTCCCCGCCCGCTCCAAAAAAAAGTATTCAAGGCTCTCCTCACGCCTCCGGCCGCGCAGGCGCCCGAGCTCGCGGGCCCCGTCCCGAAGCCCGCTTCCCACCAGCCGAGGCGCGGCGCGGCGCGGCCGGCCCGGCCCGGCCCGAGGAGAAGCCGCAAACTTTTCCCGGCTCGCCGGTCGCCTGTCGCGGGTCCCCCGCCCGCCGCATTGTCTCGGCGGCCTGGGAGCTGCGGGCCCCGGCGAGCCGCACCGCACCGCCGCCGCTGCCGCTGCCGCGCTCTTTGTGTGTGTGGCGGCCGCGGCTGTCAGGACGGTGGAGGACGGCTCCGAGAGCCGGCTGCTCCGTCCCCGCCGGCCGAGGACTGCGGCGAGCTCCTCTCGCCCGGGACGTCCGCGGGACACGAGCCGCCAGCAGCCGCGGGCCCGCCGCTCGCCGCCGCCGCCGGCCAGCACCGCCCGCCGCCCGCCCGCCGCGCTCCCTACCTCCGCAGCCCGCCGCGCAGCCCCGCTCCCGCGCCTCAGCCCCACTCAGCGGCCCGGCGCGCTCGATCAAGAACCCGGGGGACGCGCTCCGCCCCCTTGGCTGGCTCCCTCCAATGAGCTCAGCCTGCTGGGAGGCGGGGCCGTCCAATCATATGTCGGGACGCCCGGCAGTGCAGCCAATAGCAAGCGACTCCGGCTCCACACCCGCCCTGATCCTCGAGGAGCGAGCCGCTCAGAGGCCAGAGGTGGGACCTGATCCTGCCGCCTGGAGCAAGTCCAGTCCGGCCGGGCGGCGTCGCCAAGGGGGCCTGGGCAGGTCCGGAACCTGGCTGTCCTCGTGGGTAGGCAGGTGACGCGGGGCTTCTGAGGTTCAACGAAATCCTCACCCTCAACCCAAACTCCTCCCATGCAAGACAAGCTGCACACATCGATTGTAACGTTATTAATTTTTAAAGTTAAGTAAGGCCTTTCCCTTTTACAAGAATGCATAGCCAGACACCACTCAAATGGGTTGTCTTAAGAATATTAGCCCAGCACTGGGTATCCCAAACAGGTTAGTTTCTGCCCCGAAACCAGCTCCCAACCATCAATGGCACAGGCATGATTTTGTTTTTCCTAAAGGAAAATTGCATTTAAGATTGAGAAAGTGAGTATGGTACATAAATCATGTTTTATTACGAGCCTCATTGTTGTCGTTTTGTTGTTCTTGTTTGGAGTTAGGGTCTTTTTGTGTAATCCTATCTGGTTTAAACCAGTATCATCTTCCCTCAGATCATAGACACATCACAGCACCCAGTGTGAACCTTATTTCTTCAGTAAAGTCGTACAAACTGTCTTCAGTGAAACGAGCGAAATACCTGAAATTAAGGATATAGATAGAATGAATGTATTCCTAAGATATTTCTAGCTACCTAGACAAGTCGAGTAAACATTGGTTAAAGATGGCGGTTATCCTTGCAATAAATAGAGGCTGCAGAGGTATTTGCTTATTTTATATGACCAGTGCGCTAGCTGCGATAAAACACCCATGATCAAGGCAACTCACAGAACAAGGGTTACCTTAAGCTTGCAGTTCCAGAGGGAGAAAAATTCATGATGGTGGAGCTGAGGCAGCGGGTGGCAGGTATGGCTACAGGAGCAAAAGCTGAGGAAACACATCTGGAAACAGAAGCGGGAAGCAGACAGAGGGAACTCAGAGAAATACATCCTCCACTAGGGCCACACTTCCTAAGCCTCTCCAAACAGCAAAACTAGGGAGCAAGGGTTCAAATGCTGGAGACTGTGGAGAACACCTCACTCAAACCGCTACAACCAAGATTAGTCATTTTTCATTGTTTCTAGGAAGTTCATAATTTTATTGAGTTCCTTTAAAAAAAGTGGGCTACATGGTGATGAAAAAAAGTATTTGGTAACACATATTTACACATTTTAGAATGAAACTGTATACTTCAAATAGTTGGCATGTTCGATTTATTTATTTTGGCAACAAATTGTATTTAAGAATATTTGTACATACTTGTTCCTTCACATAAATTGTTTGATGACTAATGTCATTTCTGAAAGGATGATTTCTAGAGTGAACCAATGGAGAGGAAAAGGGGGAGGGAGGAAAAAGAGAAGGAGGGAGGGAGAGAGGGAGACAGAGACAGAGACAGAGACAGAGAGACAGAGAGAGAAATGCCAAACAAGAAATAACATTCTCTGACCATCCTTATTTCACAATTGAAACTCCCCATGACTAGCTTGAAGAGAAAGAATGATGTCCAGGACTTAGTTTTGTCAAAAGATCCCAGTTCTGTCCTGATTTGGGGCACACTGGTTAATGACTAACTCTGAAGCAAGAGAACAATATGCCAGGCTATGCCTGCCTCACTGGGTGAGATCCAGCCAAGATAGTTGTCAAGCACTTTGTTTTCTGTAAGATCCTGTGCCAAGTGCAAAGCAGCCTAAAGTGTGTTATTATTATTCTTGAAGTCTCTGTCAAAATACCGGCCCACCGGCAGCCAATGAGCATTTCCTCAGTCTTTGTGGTTTTTCAATATAAATAGTTTTGAACCCATCAGTTTTTTTCTTCTTAAAATAGGTATGAATTGAGCTTCTGCCTACACATTCTAGAAAAAAGCAGTATTTCTGTGTTAGGTACTGCACTGTGAGCCTGTTGCCCCAGATGCTCTTGGGGTTCTGCATTTGGGGGATGATTTGGGCACCATAGACTCAATCTCAGTCTCTCTATCTCTCTGTTCTTTCCTCCCTCCTTCCTTACCCCTCTCCAGAAAAACAGCCAGAGAATTACTTCTAACAGGTTTTTCTTTTTTTTTCCATCTTCACTCTTTTGAAATAGAAATGTGTTAAAAGACAAGAATTATTTCTGGAAGAATCATGAATGGAAAGGCTTAAGAAATATTATTTACTGATTGTTCTTAACATATGTCTGAAAACAAGATGCATCATAATGTCCAATGCAAAACTGTTCTCTTGGTAATAGTTAAAAATTCATGAAAATCCCAGCATGTACATATAAATTAATATATCCCGTGCCTGCTAATGCGCATAGCTTTCCATGAAAATATAGTGGCTGTGTCAAATTTATACCTGCATAATCAAGTACTGAATTATTTTGTAGGTTTTTATCAGGGACTCCCTTGGGGCTTTTGTGCTTAATTTTCAAAGAGGAAAGCAACATGTAGTTTTAGATATATGTCCATGTGTTATAATGTAATTTGTTTACTTTATGTCAAAACATTCAATCTAGTACAGAAGCTTGTTACCTCAAACAGACATACATATGATAACTCTTGAATGTGAAATGTACTACATTTAATTGTATCCCAAGTTATTTTCAACTAATTAAATATATATATATATAATTTGTATGTGATATGCATAATTTTCTGAGCAGAAATAGAAATTATGGGAGAATTGATCAATATAATTACACTATATACAACTTATATATATATCAAGGACAGTGTTTGGCAATTGGTAATGTCTTAACTAATCTATAACTACACACACACACTTTTTATAGGCAATGACTCTTTCCTAATTTATCTGGGGAATACATGTGATATCACTTAGGTGTTATGTCATTTACAAAGTGATATTTTTGTGCTTTTCCACAGTGATTTCCTCATCAGTTGTTCATTATGGAACAGGAGAGTTGTCCAGTGAGAGAGAGCTATTGACTTTAACATACATTTAAATGTTTATTATAAAATCTGCGACTTTTAGATTAGTGTTAAAATTAGGTAAAAATAATTTCAATACATAAATAAAGATCTTTTCTAAGTTGAGTCACATGTCAGTAATAGTATTACTAGTTAAATATTTTGTGTAATTATTTTGCATTTAAGGTACAATTGTGATTTCATCATCGCTGAGCATAACAAAAAAACAGATTTGGGTTTTCTGGATTCTGATTATTGAAATGCCTCTGAATCACAAAGCTGACTCCCACATGACTTGTTTTCAATTCATTGAATCCAGTTCATTCATATGAAAATGATGTTGTTGTTAATAATGAAATAATATCTATAGAGAAAAATAGAAAAATAATTAGCTCCATTTTTCTGTTTCTGCAGCATTCCTTCCTAAAGAAGACTCATAAGACTCAGGAAGTCCCTGAAACACACAAGACTCACAAGCCCCTCAGAGGTTACATAAACAGCAAACCATTGCTCTTAGAGAGAAATAGTTCTATGGAACAGTTGCCAGAACATTTTCTGGGCAGGAGACTCCATTGTCCCAGCTTACAAGAGTCATTCATGTGGGGGTGGGCTATTTCATGATGAATTAACCAAAATTATCTATGCTTGTCATTGGTAAACCAAGCTAGAGGAGAGAAATCATTTCTTGCAAGGAGAGTCCCAAAAGGTCAGTCTTCTCTGGTGTGCTGAGGGATGGGTGTCTCTTTATTGTCCTAGTGGCTGTGTAGTGGGGTGGGCTTTTATGTGACACAGGGACCTGAGTCATTCAGATTTCTTACTAGCTCATCAAGCAATACTGGGTGGAATACTTTCCTTGGTCTGTAGTTACTGCCCTTTCTGGGATGAGTAGATGTTTGACCGTGCTTCCCCAGAGAAAGTGCTAGACTAGAAAAAAGACATGAGAATCATTTTTAAGGTTTTAAAAGTGAACTTTAAATGAAAACACTTCAACTAAGTATGACAATGGCTTAGAATGTTACAGAACTTGAGCTTACAATTTTTTGTTTTCTTTTTAGCAATTCTATCTTCCTTACTTAGAAATTGCAGGCTGAAAATACCAAGAGCCCCTTGAAAATAGCTTACAAGGATACTATCTGCTCCCCAGGTCAGCAATCCAATATGCAGGAAGTTGTGGAGGGTGTGGGTTTCCATCAGAAGTGAGAGAACACTTAATATTAATTAAGTATTAAAACTAGTTTATTATGTCACAATTTAAAGCAGGCTGACAGGTGGAGAAAAAAAAAGGAGCAAACATGAAAAGATGGGTGGAGGCAAGATCAGCCCACTATTGAGAAGGGCTGTCAAGAAAGCAGCTGAAATTTCCTGGATGAGAAACAGAAATATAAGCAAATTAGTTCAGAATTGCCACCATCCAACTGAAAATTATAAAGTGTTTAATACAAGTACACCAATCATAGATTCTCTATCATAAAAGAACCATATCTCACATTATATAGCTGATCTTCAGGATAATAAATAATATAGAAATAGAAATACAGTAATAATTTCATCATCATAATTTCAACATTGAAATTTTATTTCTTCTCAAATAGCAAGTTGTCTTTGGTTCTTTTACGTGCAGAAACGAAAAGCATAAATCTTTGAAAGATTTTTTTCATTTGTTGTATTTGAATAGGAGGAGGGTTGGGTTCTTGTTAGATCTTCACATGAATTTATTAAAAACTAAATGTAGAGTATAATATATGCTGTGAAACCACAACTGTAGGACTACAGTATGTAAACTATGAACATGGAGAATATAGATGATGGTTCAAAAAACACCAACATAATAGATATTTGTAAAATTATTTTATGCTATTTATAAGCAATTCATAATAAAGATTTGTGTGTGTGTGCGTGTGTTTGTGTGTGTGTTTGTGTGTCTGTGTGTGTGTGTGTGTTTGTGTGTGTGTGTGTGTGTGTCTGTGTGTGTGTGTTCATTAGAGAACGACTGTGTCCTTGGGTCCCATAGACTTCAGGGCAAAATGAGGTTAGGGAAAATGATTGCTAAATGCCTGTTTGTTTTTTGATGAAGCGATTGTATCATTTAAAACTGTTTGACTCAGCATACAGGAAGACTCAATTGAAATTTTGCAAAGTGTGAGCTTTATGGCTTGAGAAATGAATGAAAATTATGGAGAAGATTCTGTGGAAAGTTACAAAAGGAATTAGAAATCTGGAACACAAATGGTATTAGGAATTGTCTTTTTTGAGCTTTTGAGTCTCCAGATTTTCAGATCAAATTCCTTGCTAATTCTCTGTGCAAGCAAAGGAGACTGTTGTACCCACTGTAAAATGCTTGAGGGTCCTTAGGGGTATGTTAGAATGAGTGTGTCTTAGAGGCAAATCAGTCGGTTGGCTTGCATGGTGTGTTGTGAATAGTCAAAGGCAAAGATAAGAGGCACCACTGGAAATCATGTAGTGTGTAGGTGTGTGTTTGTCTATGTGTACGTGAGACTAAGCTGAATAAGCTTTGAATCACTGTCAGTTGATAAGAAGCAGGAGGGAAGTAAAGCAAAGCTGGAATAAGAAGCATGGCAGAACTGCAAAAGGGCTCTCAACTGTGATGTTTAACCCCGATGTGTAGAGCTCTGCTGTATAACATTCGTCATTTAGAGACAGTACATGGAAACTAGATTAACTTGACTCACAGCATTCTCATTTGTTCGAATATCCCCAAAGTAGTCTAAAAATTAGTACAGCAATAATGTCCCTTTTTCCATTATATTTTTAATTTGGAAAGCACCTTTCCTCCTCAGAACTTTCTCCCATGATGAAGAGGCAGCTTGGTGTGATGTTTAGAGTCAAAGAATGATTGAACTCTCCCATTTCAATGACAAGCAAACTAGCCATTAGTTCCTCCAGGACATTAAATGAGAGTGATAGCAGTTATGGATGCTGTGTCTCTTTCTTGCTGTATTAAGAATAGATGCACTTGTTTGTGAGAACACACTTTGTGGACCCTGTGTGGGTCTATACAGATAACAAGTTAACAAGCTTTATTGACCTTTTTGTGTGGGCTAATGAAAGGAGATGGTATGTAAAACCAATTAACCAAGTTAGATAAGCTCCAGTCTGTTGCCTCAGGTCCTTATATATCCTAATTATGAGCAAGTGTTCAACACACTGTTTTTAGCTATACTTTGAGTGATGGCCAATAAATACAGAAGCTTGACTTGATTGTGGTTTCTTCAATTTCTCTATTGGATCATACACCTAGGTTAGTTGATTACCAGAAGCTCCTGGCTGTAAATGTTACAATAATTACATATGAGATTCTCCCTCTCCCTAGAGGTCCTTGTTGCTCTATAGGACCTGCAGGCAACCCAGACAGTGATTTGATAGCTCTTTGTAAAAAGCAGAGAAACTTCCCTTGCAAAAGAAAGGCAGAAAGAAGGAGGAGGAGGAAGAGGAAGGAGGAGGAGGAGGAGGAGGAGGAGGAGGAGGAGGAGGAGGAGGAGGAGGAGGAGGAGGAGGGGCAGAGGATCAAGGAGATTAGGAACTCCAACCCATGAAACAATCTATGAAAATTTCCTGAATGTGGAGGTGGAAGGGCCACAAGGAAAAAAATTAGGGTTCAAGGGCAAGCTTTCAATGAAATCTCCCAAACTGTTAAAAAGTAGTTTGAGGAAGTTAAGGATATTTATCATATCAAATTTTGATTTAATATATCATCCAGCAAATAGTATGTTTACCATATGAAGAAGGGTAGAAAATACGATTTTCCAAAGACATAAGATATAAAGATATCCTTGTCTGGAGATTTCTTTTTGTGTTTTCTGTTTACTTTGTTTCATTTCATTGGGTTCATGTACAGCACAGGAAAATAATAAAAGACTGAAAATGTAAATACTTTCCTTTCTTCCTTTAAAATCTTAAGGAAGATGAGGAAATCTTTGAGATCCTTTCTCTAGATGACATATAGAATAAAAGTTAAAACAGAAAGCAGGGTGGGGACATAGCCCATTGGAAGAGTACTAGCCTGACCCATGATAATCTGAGTTTGATCTCCAACACATTGAGAGAATTGAATAATTAATGGATTAAAATCAAGGCTTCATTATATTTGTGATTCTCCCATGTTGACATTGTTAAAGACAGAAACAGAAAAGTGTAGTATATAGAGAATTATGGCACAGAGTAATTTGTTTTGTGCTTTGTTGCTGTACAGTTGCTTAAGTGCATTTATCATTGAGAACTTTGATCTTTATGTATCATTCACCAAATGCTATGTTTCCTTCGTGTGGGCTGGAGTATATATTGTGATTTGGCAAGAATATAGTATAGGATACATTTATATGAATCTAATGAAACCTGGAAACATGTAATTACATATTTTCTAAAGTTTCTGACATGTTTCAAGTGAGTCTGTTACAATTAAAATAATTACAAAGATTTTTCAAGGTTGTCTAAAACTGGTGTGGAAAACCCTTTTCCTCCTTTGCTACATAGTAATTAAACTTACGAATAAAAGAATATTCACATGACATTATATCATCCTAAAAACTCCTTATTTTTAAAACAAAAACTTAGATGTCTGTTGTGCTAAAATAATTTAGATGACTTTCATGATCAAATAAAAACAAGAAAATAATAAATTAGAGGATACAGAATGAAATACTTGAAGTGATTTTTAGTTATTCTTTGACACCTTCATATATGTACAAAAATTATACCAGTTATTTGTCTCTATATTCATTGCTTCCTATTGAAAAAAATAAGTTTTTAAAGGTTGGGAGAAGCACTAACCAATGCATATAAATGCAAATATTTAGAAGGCAATTTGACAATGTGACTATTAAGTAGAATGATAGTAAGTTCGCTCTGGGACCCATGACCTCCCCAGCCATGAACTTTTGGTCAGATTTACAGTTTCAGGCCTAAGTTCCCTCTTATAGAGCAGGTATCAAATTCAATCAGATACTGATTATTTACCCCAATAGCCTTTGTGTTGCAAACATGTGTTTGTTTGACTATGTAAAGATGTGTTGCATTTGTTTAGTTATGTATAGATGTGTTGCTGTTTTACCTTGCCTGCCAAAGGCACCTGATTGGTCTAATAAAAACGTGAACAGCCAATAGAGGGAGGAGATATAGGCAGAACTTCTGTGAGAATAAGTAGGAGGAGGAATTTAGGCTCAAAGGAGAAAGAAGAGGAGACACTGGGCTCAGTCAGCCAGACACAGAGGAAGCAGGAAGCATGCAGAATGAAAGAAAGGAAAAAAAAAAAAAAAACAAGGCAAAACATAGATGAATAGAAATAGGTTAAATTATTTTTAAAAAGCTAGTGGGACAAGCCTAAGCTAAGGCTGAGCATTCATAATTAATGATAAGTACCTGTGTCTTTATTTGGGAAGCTGGCTAAAGAAAATGCCAACTCTAACCTTGCGTCACTATTGTATCAGTGGACACATTTTCCCCCTGGTAGAACAGTGTTGTATCATTCAAGATTAATCACTAGGTAATATCATTAAATGTTTTTTTCCCACAATGAAATTTAATCTTATAATTACTTCTGATTTCTAATTTATTTTTTGTTGTTTTTCTTTGAAGGATATGAAAAATCGTTATCTTTTATCTGGCAATTAGAAGACTACTTAAGGATTTTGTTTCATCCTAATCCATGATTAGGTCTCATTTTCTTCAGGGAATTTAAAAATTGTGCTTTCTGATCGTTAGTGCTAAGGTTTCTTTGCTTTTTCATACTACTTACAATGATCCTTTGAAAATTCCATACATATACAATGAAATATAATTATATTAACCTGCCCCCATGCTTCCTCAACTCTACTCATGCCTCCCCTACATATTTTTGTGCCAATTTCATGGGATCTACTTGTTTTTTCTTTTTAAAATGAATCACTGTGTCCAATTAGTGCAGTCATGTATACCTGAGTGTGGAGCCAACTACAGAGTATTGGAAACCAACCAGTGGCCACAGCCCCAAAGAAGGATGAGTCTTCCATCATCAAGCTATCAATGCCTATAATTCTTCAGTTAGGGGTGGGGCTTTACGAGCTCCTCCCCCATACATACTAGAATTATGCCTTGATCATTTGCAGCTAACTGAAGCTGCTGTGAGTTCGTGAGTGTAATGGCCATATCATGTTCAAAACAATGATTCGAAGGTCTTCCCTATCATCTGGCTCTACATTCTTTCCTCTTTGTCTTCCTCAAATTTCAATGAAGGTTATCATACCTTATTTTTTTCCTCTAGAGAAAGGGAATTAACAAGACGAGTTATAAATAACTACATTAGAGTCCTGTGCACTCTGTGCATAGGTGTGGTTAGTGCCCAGCCAAAGAGTGTTGGGTGGGGGGGGTCAGCGTTGAGGTGGCTGGCTTCACCCAGCTCCTAGTGTCATGGTGGGGATGCCCTCCACATCTAGTATTTCTGGCCTCCTGAGGCATGAGTGGAACCACGTGGAAAACCCATGTCTTTGATGACCTCAGAACCCGAAGATCCAAAGAGTACCACCCTCAGGCCTTGAGCATCTAGGTGGCTGCAGGTATGAGAAATGAGTGTTGGACATTGAAAAATATAAATAAGAGTCATGACTTAACTGAAGTATACCCATTTGTCTTTTACTACTCTTTTTCTCAAAAAGCAAGATACATTTCATGAAAATGGGCTGATACTTACTGATTATATCATTTATTTCTAATTAAACATATGATACTTGCAAAAACCTCAGAGATGTTTTGAGTATGTTAGATAAGACACACTAAGGAAGAGCTTAGTAATACTTTTTTGTAGTTGTGATAGAATTGATTTCATAAAGTTAATCAGAAAGGCATGTGTCCTGCTTCTTCTTATTCTCAACTTGTCATAGGCCAGAGTTACACAATTAAAAGGAACTGCAGTTGAAAACTTGGCTGTGGGTAAGCCTGTGAGGCACCATCTTGATTGATGATTGATATGGAAGGGCCCAGCCCACTGTGGATGGTGCCACCCCTGGGAAGGTGGTTCTAGGATCTATAAGAAAGCAGTCTAATCAACCCACAATGAACCATCCAGTAAGAAGCACTCCCCTGTGGCTTCTGCTTTAGTTCCTGTTTCCAGGTTCCTGCCTTGAAATCCTACCCTGACTTTCCTCAGTAATGGAATGTGACCTCCAAGTATAAAATGAAATGAACCCTTTCTTCCTCAAGTTGCTTTTGAGCATGGTGTTTTATCTCAGCAGTAGAGACCCTAAGACAACATATAACCACTCTGGTAAATATTATGCTTTAATTGGTGTTGGAATCAAAGGAGAAAATGGATTGCAGTTTTGATTTGTAAATTCCCATGTTTCCATCTTTCTAATCAGTTTCTTTCTAATCACACAATTGATCATTGTTCACTACTTATAATTTGAAAAAAGCCAAGAAAATACAAATTAAAACTTTTCCCTCAGAGTTTACCACTTCCAACATAGGTCAGCTCAGTTTAAGTTCTTCCTTAAAGGAAGGATCTGTCTGTGTCAAACACTGACTTCAGGGCCCATCACACTGTGGACACCATTTATTTAACCCTGCCATCAGATTTTCTTGTCATCAAGATTGAGCAAGGTGCATCGTGTACCTTCTGTGGTTCTGTCTTTTTCTTCTCTCCCATGCACACAGGGAATGAAGGCTCTGCAGTGCACTTGCCACAGTTCCCTTCCTGTCTTTCCCAAGTATGAAGTTTCTATGAGCTCGGGAGAGGAGCTAACCTTCAGTAGGCCCTAGCATATCATGTGCTGTTCGGTTTGGTACTCTACTATCAGTAGTGACAAGTTATGCAGCACACCTGACAACTGATGCTGGTGAGTTTTGACAACTTGGGTTATTAACACCAAGTTGAACTAAATACAGCCGTAGCCCAACAGTGGATGTATGTTCCTGCCCCGAATTCTTAAGGGATCTGTCTATGAGAAAATTACTGCCTGGAAGGACACTGATCATGGTACAGATTCCCAAACTTGTTTTATAGAAAAACCCCGATTTTATATTTGATTTACTTAAGTGACAAATACAATCTTCTAAGAAAATATTTGAAGACTCTTACTTATTTTTAATTTACTTTTCTCTCTGCTTCACTCTTTCCCTCTCTATCTTTATTTTATTTTATTTTTATATAAATTAGAAAGAATCTTATTCCACATGTCAATTGCAGTCCCCTCTCCCTTCCATCCTCCCATGCACCCACCCCACCCCCCATCCGCTCCCCAGGGAGGGTGAGTCTTTCCAAGGGGGATCATGAAAGTCTGTCACATCATTTGGGTCAGGGCCTAGGCCCTCCTCCCTGTGTCTGGGCTGAAAGTTTCGAGATTTCAGTGTTTTCTTCCGCTGAGTAGTTAGTAATCCATTGAGTATCTTTCTTTTTTCCTTCTGTCTATTTATATCCCCTGCCAACTTTTCTATTTGGGTTTTAACATTCACACAAACTCTTTAGGTATTAGTTTATTATACTGTTAATCATAATTCTCCATAAAATACTTCTCCCAGCTGTGTGATTATAGATGACATTTTTCCCAGTGAAGATAGAGATTTCAGTTGGATTTTGTTGCTTTTCCTTATAAGGAAACTTAAAGTTTACTCTCTATGGTCAAATTTATACTTTTTTGGAAAAAAATTTTATTTGCTTTCTGTGCATGCCTGTAGGTTTGTGAGCATAAGCATGAGGTCAGAGGACAACTTGTGGGAGTGGAATCGTTCCTTCCATCACATGGGTCTTGGAAATTAGATTCTCAGGCAGGGTCATATGCTCTTTTACCCACTGAGACATCTTGCTGGCCCAGTAGTATTTAGCATTTCTTCCAAAGTGCTCATGGTTAAAGAACATTCTCCATCCCTGAGATAAATTTGTTCTAGAGTTGAGTGTCTAAGTGCATAGTTTCAGTTTTTAATTTTAAAATATTTAATCATTCTGTCATTCGTTTTGTTTTCTATTGTGAGAGATGGGTGGTGTTATTTCTTTTTTGGGGGGTAGTTATTTAAAGAACTTATTTATTTTTTCTTTATATGCATTGGTGTTTTGCCTCCATATATGTATTGTGAGGGTACCATATCCCCTCAAACTGGAGTGATAAGACAATTGTCATATATCTGCCATATAGGTGCCAGGAATTGGACCTGAGTCCTCTGGAAGAACAGCCACCGCTCTTATCTAGATCTTTATTTCAATTTGTTAAAAACTGTCTCAGACCATTAATAATGGAGTGCCTTTTATGTCTTGATTCTGGTACTTTCACCTTCATTTCAGATCAAGCTTACTTTTGTTACTTTGTCTTTGAGTCTAGTGGAGTTGGCTTGTGCATCCTTTCATCACTGTTACATTTATCTTCATATCCCACTGAGAAGGCTCCCTTTATTAAGATCCTTTTTGCTGATTTATTCCTCTGATAAACTTTTGGATTATTTTCAAAATACACCCTATCACACTCACTGTCCTGGAATTTATTTGGGGGCTTTGATGGATTACATTAATTTTATTCCTCCCCATTCAGCAGCACAGAGCCTCTTTACGTGAGAGCCTTTTAATTTCCCTCGCGGTATTTTATAATTTTCACTGTTACCAGCATGTAATTATTTCAAAGATCAATTTTCCTATTGTGTAGCATGGTATTATTTTTTAAATTGTGAGTGTGTTTTACTTCATTCTGGTTGAATGTTATTTTAGCAATATTGTTGATTTTTGCACATTTATTTTAGATTTGATCACTTAACAGTTCCAGTGATTTCTAAAGTCTTTTTTAACTCCTTTAGATTACTTAGGTAAGCAAATATATTTTTTGAAAATTATTAATCTATCCTCCTATTTTTTTAAATTAATGAATGTACTTTTTGTTTCTGGGTACATTTGTATGTATGTGTGATATGCTTGCCATGTCTAGAATATTTGGAAATGGTGGTGATCAATAATGATAAATACTGGTTTCTTTTACATTTTTCATTTAATTTTCTGAGAATTTTATATATGAATACCGTATTTATGCCATTTCTTCCTCCTCGATCTCCAAGTCCTCCTATATCCCCCTTCTCAAATTCATGGCCTCTTACATACACACACTTATAAATAAACCTGCAGAGTCCATTAGTGTTGCTCATATGTATATGTGTTTAGGTGTCACTCTTGGGATTGGATAATTTATCAGGGTTTATCCCTGGAGAAGACTGAATCTCCCTCTGTTAGCAGCTGTTAATTCCTTGTAGCTCTTCATCAAGGGGTGAAGCCTTGTAAAAATTCCCTGGCATTAATTTTATTTCCCCATGGCATGTTAATTGTTATTGTCATTTCTCAAAACTCTTTAGGCAGCCATATTGTTGAAATTTCATGGGTGTAGCTTCCCTGCTACACTCATTATCTCACAGCAAACATCCTGGTCCTCTGGCTCTTAACCATCTTTCCACCATTGTCTCTTTTCCATGGTCTTCCTTGAGCCTTAAGTGTAGGGGTTGTGTTATACATCTGTCAGTGGGGGTTCAGCATGCCACAGTCAAAGTACTGATTTCTTCATAATGCATCCAGAGCATTATAAAATGAGATGTTGGCTGTATGTCTACAATAAACAAGTTTTCTTTCTATTTCTTTTCATTTATTTATTCACTTATTGATACAAGATCTTACTGTGTAGCCCACGCTGCCTTTAAACTCACAATCCTTCTGCCACCTCCCAACCATTAGACCTAGGAATTTTAATTACCATGCCCGACTAAATGTTCTTTATTATGCCAATGAGGTATCATTCTATCTTGAGGACATTAAGTACATTTTAAATCCCAAGAATTTATCAAATTCTTTTCCAGATAGTAATGTCTAAGCATTTACTTTGCAACCTGTTGGTGTGATCTGCTTTAGAATGTACATACACAGATTTGTAAAGTAGTCTTTAAATATTCATAATTATTTAAATGATTGGGTTACTTATCCTACAATGATTGAATTACTTATGCTAATCTTTTATTTAAGTTTTGAACTTTTACTGATCATTTTTAGGTTTTGCTTTTTACATTTGGCAAACAACTTATTCATTCCTTGTCTCGTTCATTTGATTCATTATGAAGAGTTTGAAATGTATTTAGGTAATTAATTTATATTAATACTTTAAAACCATATTTTAAATTAATATAATAATTCCATTATTAAATCTTTTCAAAACTTTATGTTTCTTCTTATTTCTAATTTGTATCATGATTATATTTGCTAACATTTTTGTATTATTTGTTCTTGCTTTTAGAAATCCCATATTATAGTATTTGCCAATTCTGTGTGCCAGTGTGTGTATACCAATTGAGTTATCCTATTTGCCAATTTTACTATTTTCCATTTTCTTTTGCATTACTTCTATATTTATACTTTACATGTTCTAACTATGGTGACATCCATGAGTTCTAACTTCTTCATTAAAGTTGGATTCGATCGATTAACTTTTAAAATTTGAGCAACAATATTTCAGGCTGTGTATTTATTCTTTTAAACCTTATTAGCATGGTCTGATTTTCAATATGTTAAAACAAGCTTGTAATTCTCTTTAAGAAGATATTTTGGGAAGCATTCATAATTTGCAAAATGTGTAAGTCTTTGATTGTTTCTACTTTAAGAAGTCCAAAGTCATACTATACTGTGCTTGGAGGATAGCCTATGTGAGCTCCAGCTCAGGAATGTGAGCAATGGCTTAGTGGCAGTGGTAAGTGAACATTTATAAAAACGTTACGGCATAATTCTGAAAAATCATGCATTTATTTTTTTCTGCTGTTAGAAGAGACAAATTAGTATATCTGTAGATTTTAATATTGACTTTTTAGCAGGGAAAATACATCATACTAATGGCTTCCATTGAAGTTTAGGTTTCACATTTCTGACGTTTTTAACATCTTTGCTTTATAGCTACAGATGTTATGCTATTGTACCAACAAAGGCAAACAATGTGATGCTTACCTTTTAAATGTTTACTCATTACACATTCTGACCCTCATGGGTAGGATTACTGTCTATGCACCTTCTGAAGTTAGTGTTTTATAATTTATTTTATGAAAGTCTGATAAATATTTTGCCTTCTGCATTCAATCTGCTTTATTTATTTTAAAGCTTCTCTTATAAACATCATGGATCTGAAGTCTTCTTACCTTCCATTAGTACCTAGCCAAGTATTCACCACACATTTTGTAATCAACAAGTTTATTACAATTTTTCAAATTTCCATGTTAGTACTATTGTGTACAGCTTTTACATTCCTTCATATTTTAGAAAATAATTGTTTGGTTTTGTGTATTTAGGATAAAAATTGTATTTTCATCTGTGTTTCCTTATGATCATAATTATAAAAGAAAAGATAAATTTGGTCTCCCTTCACACAAAATAAAAAAAAAGCTATCTTCGTTTCAAACATCTGTGTCTTGTTTTTCCTGCCTTCCTGTTTCCTTCAATATAATCTACACTTTTAGACTCAGATGATTGTTGATAATAGTTTACCTTACAGAGTTGCTGTGGTGGTTTTAATAATAAATGTCACCCATAGACTCGTGTATTTGGACACTCTGTCTCCAGTTTGGGGGGCTATTTAGGGAGGTTATGGAGCCTTCAGGAGGTGGAGCCTTGCAGAAGGAGCTTTGAGGGCTTATAGCCTCACTCTGTCTCTGATTCTCTGTCTCTCTCTCTGTCTCTTTCTCTGTTCTCTGTCTCTGTCTCTCTGTCTCTCTGTCTCTCTCTCTCTGTCTCTCTCTCTCCCTCTCTCTCTGTCTCTCCTTCCTTCCCTCCCTTCCCCCCTCCTCTTTCCCCCCTCTCCACTTTCTGTATTTGGTTCAAGATCTGATCTGTCAGCATCCTGCTCAGTCTACCTGCTTCCATACCTTTTCTGTCTCCCTCTGGGACAATAAACTAAAATAAACTTTTCCTTCTATAGGTTGCTTTTGTCATGTTATTTTATTGCAGAAAAAGGAAGCTAATACACATGCCTTAGCAAGAGTTATTGAGATTTATATTTTTGTCCACCTGGTTCTGATGCTTCTTCTACTTGGGTCATCAATAGAATTCATCTTTTGGTCAATAAAGTACAGCCTTGATGTTTTCAAAAGCCATATGTGGGGAATTTATCTTCTGAGTGCTTGAAAACTGCAAGAATATCTCTTCAGTGCCTTTTATAACTGAAAGTCACATGATCTTGGATAAGATTCTTAACTTGTGCCTCTGATTTTTCCCTGTAAGGGACATCCTGCATTATTTTCTATAATTGTAGAGACAGCAAGTGCTTTGATTTTTGTTAGAAAACATTAACCCCTTTCCTTTGTAGATGTTTGATCTGTTATAATTATTGAATTATTTTCCCCCAGATGTGGTTTTATTCATGTTTTTTTTTTTCCAGAGAAAGGGTTTCTCTGTGTAGCTTTGGAGCCTATCCTGGCACTCGCTCTGGAAACCAGACTGGCCTCAAACTCACAGAGATCCGCCTGCCTTTGCCTCCCGAGTGCTGGGATTAAAGGCGTGTGCCACCAACGCCCGGCTTATTCATGTTTTTTATGACATAGATTTTTGCCTTGAATATGACAGACATGTTTGATTTTTCAAGTATGTACACAAAATGGGTTTCACTGACATCTGTGTATATGAGAAATTTCAGTCATATTTATTTGTTTATAGCCCCTTTCATCTCTTCTCCCTCTCATACCCTTAACAGTCCCTTCCCTTTCATGTTTTTGATAACTTTGCATTCCATTTATTAGAGAAAACAAGTGATATGCTTATTTTACTTAACATAGTATCTCCAGTTCTGTCCATTTTCTGAAAACATAATGATTTTCTTCTTCTTTATGGCTGGATAATACTCTATTGTAAGCACTTTAGTTCTTAGTGTCCAACATCTTTTGATGGAGCTGTTCACCTAAGTTTTGCACTTTTCTTCTTATCAGGGACATCATTCTTATTCACAGCTGCTCTAATTGTATGTCTTCTTCCTGACATTAACCTGGCTGGAGTTCTGTTCTTCTCTTGGGTTTTTCACTTGTTAGTCATTTTCTTTGCTCCCTGGGAAACTTCAGGTGTGCCCTTCAAATTCTTTCACAATGATTTTAAACAATGCAGCTGCTGGGTCTTATTGTTTTACTATGAATTTGAATATTATCTACATAGTAAGTGTTTAAGTACCAAAACTCTTCATTTATTTCATGATGGAAATTACATTACTATCAGACTTTTGCCAGCACAAATTTCTCTACTGTAAATGTTCACACATGTAACTCCTGGTATTTCTAGATAGGAACAAAGCAAGACTTTCTCTAGGAGTAGTGGGGTATACATGGAATTTCTGACAATGATTTCCATTTTTATGTTCTACTATGCTATTTTGTCATGTTTCTTTTGATTGTATCTCATTTTTATCTATTTTGTCTTTATAAACTTCTGCTCCTATTCAATAGAGAAATAGTCTCTTACATGCTATAAATGACAGCAGGCATCATTGTAAGGTAGGAAAAGCAACTTTAAAGGATATTTTTATATAGGAGTGTTCCCATTTTTCTGCAGTTGTAACATTGTCCCTTTGTTTTGGGCTTTCAGCTTTTTCTTTCTATTCATAAATATCTGTATTTCCCATGTGTGCCAGGAGATTTTGCTTTCTACATGGGATTAGTCAGTATGACACAGGCTAATATGTAAACTCTTAATCCAGTCAATACCATCTTCTAATTGATGTTTTTATTGCCTCTGATGGACTCTTCTCCCTAGAATGGATTTCTGTCTCTTGTACATGCAATAATATTCCTTGTTACCTGAATTCTTAGCACTGCTCTCTGCCCCTCTGCTGACATTCTTAGAGCTCCCTCCAGGAGAATCATTGTATACTCCTCAGTCATATCTAATCTTGTAGGGGTGAAGCACTGAGTCAGGATCTCACCATGTAACCCAGCCTGTCTTGGAACTCAAGATGGCCCATCCTCAGCAGTGAGAGACCTGGAATTGCAGGTGGAAGGAGCCATGCCTGGCTGTTTGCATCCTTTTCTTTAGCTTTAAGTAAATTTGGGTGACAGGTTGGAAAGAGCTTCTTAGTGGCTGCTAGCCAGGTTTCCCGAAGTCCTAGTACCTTTTTTTCTAGAGGACACTTTGGAATTTTATCTCCACATTACTCAATTATGCAATCAATGACAAGAATGAATAATTCAAGGAATTGATCACATGCTCGCCAGTGGTTTGTGTTTTTTCTCCAGCCTGGTGATTCCTGCTGACCCACTTACGTATAAAATAACACACTTTCTGGCTCATGCAGATGTTCGTGAAGCTAACAAAAGAGTCCTGTCTGCCTCTGTGTGGGGTGTGTTCTCCAGGCGCAGCTCCACTTGTTCTGTGGAACACAAAGCACTTTACAATTTTCTTTCATTAAAATTTTCCCCAATATCTTATGTACAATGTATGACAACTTAAAAGCATTCTCATCTTACAGAAAATCAGAACGAGGCAAAAGGCACTGATTGTGATCAGACAGGAAGTCACTCCAAAAATCAACAGTGTAATAGAATTCAGATTATTTCCGTATAGGCCATTACCCTTTTCTGATCTCCTGGTATACTTCATTTGTGGAAAGGCACTTTTAGCTGTTTGTGGAGCTCCTCCCAAATCAGCTTCTCCTTTTGAGATGAGTCTCTGCAGGCATACCTCTGTAGGTTCATCCAGAGGAGGAGGCAAAGGTAAGGGCTATCACGCCACCAACCGGGACACATTTAAACTCAGTGCCATCTGCATAATCAGTCATATTGGTTAGCTATTCCCACTCAGGAATCTGGTAAGCATTTAAGTCATCTTAGAGCACTTATTTTTATAATCGCTGAATTATTAGTTGTTTTCAACTAGAGCAGCTTGCTTGTCCAGAAAATTAGAAGGTAGGTTTAACAAAGATCTGTTACCTTGAGGGAAAATACACATGGATATCTGACTTTCATCAACCTTTTAGTGTTTTTAGCAACAAGCTGAGGAGAGATTCATATAACTGTAGTGTCTTGTGACTTGTTGACAGGCTGCATTACCAAGGGGTCATCTGTTCCTTCCTATAAAAAAAGGGGAAAGACATAAAAGAGTAATACAAATAGTAATAAAAACAAAAACAATTCACTGTTTTGCAAGTTTACTATATTTCACATATAACTCATTGAGTCCTCAGTATAGTTAATTAACATTATTATTGTTGTTGTTGTTGTATTGAGATGGGGCCTTACTGGCCTTGAATTTATGATCTTATGACTTTAACCTTAGCAGTAAAGGGGATTACAGGTGGACCCAACTTCAGTTAACAGCATTAGCTTCGTTTCACAAATGAGATTGAAAATGAACATGATAGGAAAACCCTCTTAGGACCTTGCGGCAGCTCATGGTGGAGCCAGAAGTCCAAAGCCGTCTGTTTAATATTCGTGCCAATGTACTTCCACCCAGCCATCCAGTCGGCCAAGAGATCTTTCAACCCTGTTTTGTAAGTGAAACTGTTAAATTTGGACAACTAATTCTTGGTGGGTGAAACAACCACTCAGATCATAAGGGAGAAATTAAGAGACTTTTGCCCTAAAGGCTAAGTACAAGGGGAAAATAATAGTGCTAAGTGGACTTGCTTGGGGGATTAATGCAAAAGATTTGTGTCTCTGTGTCATCTTTCCTGATTTGTCTATGTGTTTTAGTCCATTGGGATCTGCCCAGCCCCCAGCTTAACCTTTGCTTCTTTGTCTTGCTTAGAAGCCTCAAAGTGGGAAACGTGGGGAAAGAAGCATGAGTGTCACAGTGGCCAGCTGGCAGAGGGACCTTCCAGCCACATCATGCATTCCCTCCCCTCTTGAGCCTTCTTATTTCAGTTGTTCTTTGGGAGGCACAAGTCATAGCTCAGTTGCTTATGTGCACCGGATTGTGTGTGTGGTATTATGAAAACTGTAACATCCCAAATACTCAACATAGCTACCTGGATCTGATGCTCACTGGTTTTGAACAAGCCATAGCAATTGAGAAAAAATTCTGACAGTGCTTGGGTCAGAATTTTGTTGAGTAATAAAGTTGCAAGTCGGAGAAAGAACTATCTATCTCCTTTTCTGTGGCTTTGGGGAGGCAGTGTGCTAAAGGCTACAGAACAAGCCCCAAACACAACTGAATTGTATTGAACATAACTGAGGTCGGAACTGCTCTATGACTCTGAAGCATCTAGAGAATAAAGTCAAAGCATGCTATTTGGCATTTGAAGCATTCCATGGTCTGATCAATCCCGTCTATCTAGTTTCGTCCCTCAGACACGCTGAGCTATCTAACTCAGCGGCTGCACACTTCCAGTGCCCCATCGCTTTCCTTATACACATCCAGCATTTGTGCTTTGATCAGTGTTAGAACTTTTCAGTGTTGCTCATATATGCTTCATATCCCATGCTCTTAAATGAAACACTCACTATTCATTGCTGCTGCTAGATTGTACGCCTCTTATAACTCATTGGCTCTATCTTATTCCACTTCACATTTCCCACAATGCATAGCGCTTTCTGGGGGCATTGTAAGCACTACGTACATGTGTGGGTATGGACTAAAGAATCACAAATGCTGGGAAAATATTCTTCTCTGCTTCTTATGCTTCCTTGAAAAGGCAAACAGCTGTGGGTAAATCCCGGGGAAATGAAAGAGGGGAAGACAACTGGAGCAGGAAGCATTTGAATGTCATCAATTCTTTACAAAGGATTTCTGAAGACCGATAAAGCAGAGAGAAACTTCAAAGTGATTCTGTGTCTTAATGGCATGTGGAAGAGAGAAACTTATTAGAATCTCAGCTAGGTTCTGCAGAAAGTGGGATAAATGGGCCAGGATCTAAAGAAAACAGACATTAACTGAGCACTGTCTAGGGTTTTGTATATAAGATCATCATGAACACTATTGCTGTAGCCTCAGCAAAGGAAATCCTTGCCTGTTGAAAAGTCAAGAAATAAAAGGAAAACAAGGTGTGGAGGCACTTACTGTAATCACAGTCCTTGGGAGACAATGGCGAGAATCTAAGGCCATCTATCCCATGTAGTAAGTCAGAGGCCAACCTGGAATACATAAGAGCTTGTCTCAAACAACTAAAGAATAACAGCAAGAAGAAATGAAGAGATGTTGCATTTATTATTTATTTGTATTCTCTAACAATATCTTAAAACCCAACCTTATACTTTTGTGCCAGGCTTCTTGGATTCGGTTGTGGTTCTCCCACTTACCATGCATACTGCCTGCTTCACAGAAAGGTCAAAAAAACAGCAAAATCAAATCAAACACCAACCATTTATACAGTGCTCAGAGTATAGGCTAAGGCACAAAAAATAGCATGTAAGCATGCATTAAAAAGAAGTGTGAATTCAGTTTTCCAGATAATCTTATGTGGATAATCTTACATAGTCCACTGTAATTCCATTGTAGCAACTTCAACAACGATGAAAATGGATAGTTAACAGTTCCTTGTTTATTCATTTACTTAACTAAAACGTTAATATATGGTCACTGAATGTGTGCACTACAATGTAACCTGGTATGATAGCCCCAAACTGGAACTAGAGATGTGCTAACTGTAGAATGCTAAGGCAATTTCTATCTAGACACATGCAATGGCATGCCAAGTATCAGTGGAACCACAATATCTTACTTTACTTGTAAAAGTGTGGGTGAATCTGAAAAACACAAGGAGTGGAAAAAAAAAGACAGGCAAAATAATACAGAGAGTAGGATTCCATTTAAATAATAAAAATAGGAAACGGATCTGTGATGCCAGAGGTCGGTATAATTGTAACTCTTGTGGATAGGGAGACTCCTGGACTACTGGTATTGTTTTGGCATTGGTTAAAAAGGTTATTCAGGCCGAGAAGATTCTTCCAATTGGTATAAGTTTGTGATATGTTTGTTTTTGAACCAAGGTTACATGTCAATATAAAAAAATTTCAAGACATGTTGTGATAATAAAATAACAACCTAGTCTAGTACATTAGTGAGCTAGTACATGGTCATAAATCTATCTATGTGAAGGAAAATTAGAAAGACCACAGTTTGGGGATGCACAGCTGGAGATATGTTGATTCTTGCAATGGAGCAAAGAAGGCTTGTACTGAATCTTCCACAGAGTGAATCTTTACAGCTGTGCACAAACTAAAAATTAACCAAAAAGGGCTCCCCAGAATCCACGTGGCGCTCTCTGATATATGGAACATTCATTTGAGACCTTTGATTGTATCTTCAGAAACTTAAACTAAAACACTAAATTTCACTTTGGGTTCCAAATTTTCAATGACAAATATGTGTAGTGTTTCCTAAGTGAAGTGCTGTTGTGTATTTTTGTCGATGACTGTGGCTATATCTATACAAAAGTTCAATTAGATACTGTCCAAGTGTGACCAAATTTTTGGCACTGTGATGTGACATTGTCATCTACAAATTTACTCTGTAGAACCTCACAATCAAGTTACAAATAAAATAAAAATAAATCACAAAAGCCTCATAATGTTTTAAGTAAGTTTTTGGTATTGTATAGAGCTGTGTTCATAGCCTTCCTTGGCTACACATGGTCCATGGGCCATGGGTTGGATATGCCTGGATCAAGTTTATAGCTCTAATAAATTCATTATGATGAACATAAACTTCAAGCACAATGTGAACAAAATAGCTAATTATATTTTGAGAAATTTTCTTTCAAGTGACTTGATCTGTGGTTGAAGACACATTTCAGTTTTTGTTGTTTTTAGATAACTAGCATTTTGAAAAAGATGTAAAAGACCCATGTGAATACCGAAAAGTTGACAGCCCTACATTAGCATCTCCTAACTGATAGAGCAATCGTTCATTCTGTGACATATTTTACATATTTAAACAATTTTCAATTCTCCTCACTGTTATACTTTACAAATTAATTTTTTCTGATGAGAAAAATCATGATCTACTAAGTAACTTGCCCAGGACATAACATGTAAATTCAAGAAGTAAGATTAAATGCATCTCTATATAGTTCAAAACCTATTTGGTTTTTACTATATAACACTGTCTCTAGGTACAGACAGATGAAAGATTACACACAAATATCTGTATCCTAATATAGAAACCCAAATTAGTAACAAAAGCAAACTGGTCTTTTTTTATGTAGACAAGCAGGAAAAAATGGTGCTAGACAAAGCACCATTCTGAACGAGGTTGAGTAATAGAACATGGTTTATTTTTATAATCATTTAATTGCAGTTATTCCATTGTGATTCAGATTGTAATTGAGGCACAGTGGGAGCTGAGAAATTTTGGGTGGTTCATTTCACTTACCTCTTTCTTTGTAAATTCACTGGTTGCTAGGAACCACTGCACTCTGAAGGATTCCCTTGTTTATACCCCAATTCCTTTGACACCATGTCATTCCTGCAATGACAGTGGGGGGCTCTTGATGAGATTGCCATTGCACTTTTATTGTCAATGGAACTTAATAGAACAACACTCTGCCTTCCTCAAACATAGTCTCTCAACTTCAAACTACTTCCAAGTATGTCACTACTAAATCGAAATTTCTAGGGAAAGAAATAAACCGTATGCTTCTTTTCCCCTTCAGCTTATTCTACCATATGCTACTAGAAATGGGAATGCTACAATGCTATTAATTTAGACTCCCTGTGTTCCCAATGCTACCATTCCCCAACTAATTTGAAGAAATCTTTTGTATTCGGCTGGAAAAATATTGCCTTTGGGGGGAAAAAAAAGAGCTGGATTAGAAGAAACCAATGAGACTAAAAATTGTCCTGTGCTGGTGGGCCTGGGCCTAAGAATGCCACACACAGAAGACCAGAGTTCTTGGAGTCCACATCACTACACTGTGGTGGTTGAATGTCTGCCTCGGTCTTGGGTGTTTGAACACTTGGTCCCTAGCCCCAGTCGTCACTGTTTGTGGAGCTTGAGGAGGTGCAGACTTGCTGGAGGGCACATGGGAGTTCAGAGCCTTACCAGACTTCCAGTCCACTCTCTCTGCTTCCTGCTTGAGGCTGAGGATATGAGCTTTAAGCTTCTGGCTTCTGGTTCAATGCCTGTTAATTGCTAATATGCTTCCCTATCACACTGGACACTTGTCCTTCGGGAATGGAAGCTAAGTAAATGTTTTTTTCAATATTTTGGGTTTTTTCTTTTTTTATTTAAACTAGAAACAGGCATGTTTCACATGTCAATCCCAGTTCCCTCTCCCACCCCTCCTCCCCAGCCCCCTATCTCATTCCCTTTCTGCTCCCCAATGAGGGTGAAGCCTTCCATGGAGGGAATCTTCAAAGTCTTTCCTATCCTTTGGAGCAGGGACTAGGCCCTCCCCCCTTGTGTCTAGACTGAGAGAGTATGCCTCTGTGTGGAGTGGGTTCCCAAAGTCCATTCATGTACTAGGGATAAATACTGATCCACTACCAGAGGACCCATAGATTGGGGAGACCTCTAAACTTACATAAATGTTCAGGGGGTCTGGAACAGTCTTATGCTAGTTTCTCAGCTATCAGTCTGGGGTCCATGAGCTCCCCCTTGTTCAGGTCACCTGTTTCTGTGGGTTTCTCCAGCCTGGTCTTGACCCCTTTGCTGATTACTCCTCCTTCTCTGCAACTGGATTCCAAGAGTTCAGTTCAGTGTTTAGCTGTGGGTGTCTGCGTCTGCTTCCATCAGCTACAGGATGAAGGCTCTAGGATGGCATATAAAGTAGTCATCAATCTCAGTATCGGAAAGGGGCATTTAAGGTAACCTCTCCATTATTGTTTAGATTATTAGTTGGGGTCATCCTTGTAGATCTCTGGACATTTCCCTAGTGCCAGATTTCTTTTCAAACCTGTAATGGCTCTCTCTAATATTGTATCTCTTTTCTTGCTCTCCTCTATTCTTCCCCTGTCTCAATTTTCCTGCTCCCTCATGTCCTCCTCTCCCCTACTCTTCTCCCCTTCTCTTTCTCCTAACACCCTCTCCCCTTCCCTCCCCTCATGCTCCCAATTAGCCCAGGAGATCTTCTCCCTTTCGTCTTCTCCTGGTGACCATGTATGTCTCTCTTATGGTCCTCCTTGTTTCCTAGCTTCTCTGGCAGTGTGGATTGTAGGCAGGTAATCCTTTGCTCTATGTCTAAAATCCATATATGGGTGAGTACATACCATGTTTGTCTTTTTGTGACTGGGTTACCTCACTCAGGATGTTTTCTTCTAGTTCCATCCATTTGCCTTCGAATTTCAAGAGTCCATTGTTTCATCCACTGAGTAGTACTCCATTGTGTAAATGTACCACATTTTCTTTATCCATTCGTCATTTGAGGGGCATCTAGGTTTCTTTCAGGTTCTGGATATTACAAATAATGCTTCTGTGAACATATTGAACAGATGTCATTGTTGTACGAATGTGCATCTTTTGGGTATATGCCTAAGATTGGAATTGCTGGATCTTGTGGTAGACTGACTCCAATTTTGCTGAGGAACCGCCATACTGATTTCCAACCTGGCTGTAGGAGTTGGCACTCCCACCATCAGTGGAGGAGTATTCCCCTTTTCCACATCCTCTCTAGCATAAACTGTCATTGGTGTGTTTGATTTTAGCCTTTCTGACAGGAGTAAGATGGGATCTCAGAGTTGTTTTGATTTGCATTTCCCTGATGGCTAAGGATGTTGAGCACTTTCTTATGTGTCTTTCAGTCATTTTAGATTCCTCTATTAAGAATTTTCTATTTAGTTCTGTATCCCACTTTTTACTTGGATTATTTGGTGTTTTGGTGACTAGCTTCTTGAGTTCTTTGTATGTTTTGGAAATCAGCCCTCTGTCAGATGTGGGGTTGGTGAATATTTTTTTTCAGTCTGTGGGCTGCCGTTTTGTCTTATTGACTGTGTCCTTTGCCTTACAGAAGCTTCTCAGTTTCAGGAGGTCCCATTTATTAATTGTCGATCTCAGTCTCCTGTATCAACTAGTTTGAGGGTATTTCCCACTTTCTCTTCTAAGAGGTTCAGTGTGGCTGAATTTATGTTGAGGTCTTTGATCCATTTGGACTTAGGTTTTGTGCATGGTGATATGGATCTATCTGCAGTCATCTACATGCCAGCATCCAGTTATGCCAGCACCATTTGTTGAAGATGCTTTCTTTTTTCCATTGCATAATTTTAGCTTCTTTGTCAAAAATGAGGTATCCGTTAGGATTATGTGTCCATATCAGTGTTTTCAACTCAATTCCATTGGTCTATATGTCTATTTTTGTACCAAGCTCTTTTCAGGACTATAGCTGTATAATAGAGCTTGAAGTCAGGGGTGGAGAGGAATCAAGTTGAGTTTCTCTCCATTTAGTTTGATTTTGGCTGTTGGTTTGGTGCATATTGCTTTTATTATGTTTAGGTATGTTCCTGTTATCCGTGATCTCTCCCAGTCCTGTATCATGAAGGGGTGTTGGATTTTGTCAAAGGCTTTTTCAGCATCTAATGAGATGATCATCTTATTTTTCTTTTTCAGTTTGTTTATATGGTGGATTACATTAATGGATTTTCGTATGTTGAACCATCCCTGCATCCCTGGGACAAAGCCTTCTTAAAATTATGGTGAATGTTTTTTTTTTTTTTTTCTGATGTGTTCCTGGATTTGATTTGCCAGTATTTTGTTGAGTATTTTTGCATCAATGTTCATGAGGGATATTGGTTTGTAGTTCTCTTTTATAGTTGTGTCTTCGTGTGGCTTGGGTACCAAGATTATTATTGAAGCCTCATAAAAAGAGTTTGTCAGTGACCCTTCTGCTTCTATTTTGTGGAATACTTTGTGCAGAATTGGTGTTAACTGTTCTTTGAATTTCTGGCAGGGTTCTGCACTGAAACCATCTGGCCCTGGCCCTTTTTTTTCCAGTGGGGAGACTTTGGATGACTGCTTCTATTACATTGGGGGTTATAGGTCTATTTAAGTTGCTTACCTGTCTTGATTTAATTTTGGTAAGTGATTATCTATCCAGAAAATTGTCCATTTCCTTTAAATTTTCCAATTTTGTGGAGTACAGGTTTTCAAAATTAGACCCGAAGATTCTTTGGATTTCCTTAGTGTCCGTTGTTATGCCCCCCTTTTCATTTCTGATTCTGTTAATTTGCATGTTCACTCTCTACCTTTTGGTTAGTTTGGATAAAGGTTTGTCTATCTTTTTGATTTTCTAGAAGAAACAACTCTTTGTTACATAGATTCTTTGTAGTGTTTTCCTAGTTTCTACTTTATTGATTTCAGCCCTCTATTTGATTATTTCCTGGCGTCTACTCCTCCAGGGTGAGTTTGCTTCTTTTTGTTCTAGAGCTTTCAGTTGTGCTGTTAATTCTGTAGTGTGACTAATCTTCAGTTTCTTCATGTGGGCACTTAGTGCTATGAACCTTCCTCTTAGCACTGCTTTCAAAGTGTCCCATAAGTTTGGGTATGTTGTGTCTTAATTCTCATTGAATTCTAGGAAGTCTTTAATTCCTTTTTTTTTTTTTTAATTTCTTCTTTGAACCAGGAATGGTGCAATTGTGCATTGTCCAATTTCCATGAGTTTGTAGGTTTCTGCAATTTGTGTTGTTGTTGAATTCTAACTTTAAAGCATGGTGGTCTGATAAGATACTGGGAGTTATTCCAATTTTTTATACCTGTTGAGGTTTGCTATGTTGCCAAGTATTCGGTCTATTTTAGAGAAGGTTCCATGTGGCACTGAGAAGAAGGTATATTCTTTTGTGTTTGGATGGAATGCTCTATAGATAACTATTAATCCCAGTTGGGTCATAACTTCTATTTGTTCCATTGTTTATTTGTTTTGTTTCTGTCTGCTGTTCCTTTCTAGTGGAGAGAGTGGGGTATTGAAGTCTCCCATTATAAGTGTGTGAGGTTTTCTATGTGATTTGAATTTTAGTAATGTTTCTTTTACGAATGTGGATGGCTTTGTATTTGTGGCATAGATGTTCAGAAATGAGACTTCACCTTGATGGATTTTTCCTGTGATGAATATGAAATGATCTCCTTCATCTATTTATTTATTTATTTATTTATTTATTTATTGGTTTTTTGAGACAGGGTTTCTCTGTGGCTTTGGAGGCTGTCCAGGAACTATCTCTTGTAGACCAGGCTGGCCTGAAACTTACAGAGATCCACCTGCCTCTGCCTCCTGAGCACTGGGATTAAAGGCATGTGCCTCCACCACCCTGCTGATTGTTTTTAATTTAAAGTCTCATTTGTTAGATATTAGAATTGCTACACCTGCTTGTTTCTTGGGTCCATTTGATTGGAAAATCTTTTCCCAACCCTTAACTCTGATGTACTGTCTGTCTCTGAAGTTGAGGTGTGTTTCTTGTGTACAGCAGAAGGATGGATTCTGTCTTCTTATCCATTCTGCTAGCCTGTGTCTTTTTATGGGCGAGTTAAGACCATTATTATTGTGGGATATTAATGATCATTGATTGTTCATTCTTGTTTGTTTTGGATTTGTTGGTGGTGGTGGTATTGTGTGTGGATTTTTACCCCCTTTTTTCTTTTGGCTGTTGGTAAAGTGGGATTATCTATTGCCTATGTTTTTGTGGGTGTAGTTAACTTCCTTAGGTTGGAGTTTTCCTTCCAGAGCTTTTTGTAGGGCTTGATTAGTGGATATGTATTGTTTAAATCTGGTTTTGTCATAGAATATCTTGTTTTCTCCATCTAGAGTTATTGAAAGCTTTGCTGGATATAGTCATCTGGTCTCTTAGTGTTGGTAGAATATCGATCCAGGTCCTTCTGACTTTCAGAGTTTCCATAGAGAAGTCAGGTGTAATTATGATAGGTTTGCCTTTATATGTTACTTGGTCTTTTTTCTTTGCTGGTCTTAATATTCTTTCTTCATTTTGTATGTTTGGTGTTTTGATTATTATGTGGCTAGGGGACTTTTTTGTGGCCCACTCTATTTAGTGTTCTGTGAGCTTCTTGTACTTTCATTGGCATGCCTTTCTTTAGGCTGGGAAAGTTTTCTTCTATGATTTTGTTGAATATGTTTTCTGCACCTTTGAGGTGGGTTTCTTCACTTTCTTCTATACCTATTATTCTTAGGTTTGGCCTTTTCATGGTGTTCCATATTTCCTGGATATTTTGTGTTAGGGATTTGTTGGATTTAGATTTTCTTTGGTGGATGAATCTATTTCTCCTAGTGTATCTTCAACGCCTGATATTCTCTCTTCCATCTGTTGTATTCTGTTGGTTGGTTATGCTTACATCTGTAGTTCCTGATCATTTACCTAGCTTTTCTATTTCCAGCTTTCCTCAGTTTGTGTTTTCCTTATTGTCTCTAATTCAGTTTTCAGGTCTTGAACTGTTTGAATTGTTTCCTTCATCTGTTTGATTGTTTTTTCTTGGCTTTCTTTAAGAGTTTCATTGATTTCTTGTAATTTTTTTTGGTTTGTTTTTTCTTCCATTTCTTTAAGGGATTTTCTCATATCCTCTTTGAGAGACTATCATTTTCATGAATTTGTTTTTAAGGTCATTGCTTCATCTGTGTTGGGATGTTCAAGTCTTGCTGGCGTAGAGTCCCTAGACTCTGGTGATGTCATATTGGTTTTTCTGTTGTTGGATGTATTTTTATATTGTCTTCTTCTCATTCCCTCTTCCAGTGGGTGCAGGTGGAGTGTCTTCCTCTCCTGGTGGGTACAGGTCCAAGGTTTGCTTCCAGTGGGTTCAAGCAGGTCCAATACTCCAATGGCTCTCCTCTTCCCATGGGTGGAGGGGGGGCTATTACCTGGACATTGTCCTACCCTAGATGGGCTGTTCAGCAGGGATGGGTTCCCCAGAGCACAGTCCCTGGGCCGCAGGAGGCTCCCAACAGGGTTACGGAAGAGGGGCTGGTAACAGGCCCAAGCTTGCCTCCTCCAGTGGGTGGAGGGGGACCAGAATGATGGCATTCTCTGGGTGGACTGGACTGCTGGGACGGGTTCCCCAGTGCTCAGTCCCCAGGTCTCAGGACTGCTCTGAGCAGGACAATGGAAGCTGATTTGAAACCTTCTTGTCCTCAATTCATTGACTTTTATTCCTTAAAGATAATCCAGATTTCTACCAGAAATTGCTTTTTGGGTATATCAGGCCTTGATATTCAAGAAGCTACTGGATGGAGAGGCATGTCCTGCTTACCCTGTCTAGCCGCACGTGCTGGGATCTCTGGGCTCAAGTGGCCCCTGCCCTAGCTGCAGCTGCAGCTCTCAATATGTTGTCTTAATGCTGTCTTTATTCCTGCAACAAAAAGTAACTAAACTAATACATGAATTTTGAAGCTTTGTTTTGAGCTGCAGGTTGACATCAGTATGCTACTTGCTGCTAATGGAAGGTCTAAGTCTAGAGCATTACTTTTTATCTGATTGACACAGCATGCTTCAAAAAAACAGTCCTTCGAGGCCACTAACAGAGCATTTCAGTGCTACAAAAGGACAATGTTTGTGGTAAGCCCAAAAGAAATTTTAGGTTTCATAGAAGTATATGCAAAGTTAAATTTTAAGCTGAGATATTAACAAAAATTAGTACATTTGTCATGTATAGAAGCAGTGTCCATATATTACGCACAGCTGTTCATCTAAATTTTTAAAAAAGCAAAAAAAGCCCCACAAATATTATGAATGGATTTGTTTTAAATTAAAAAGAACAACTCAGACTCCTCAAGATGGCCCAGTGGATAACGGCACTAATGATGCAAGCCTGATGACCGGAATTTGGTCCCTTGAATCCACATAAAGGTAGGAGAGACCTACTCTGTGAAGTTGTCTGGTTATTTCCCATGCTCATCATGCCATATGGCTGCCCACTTTCTCATTACACATGAATAATAAATAAAATAATAAAGATTTTAGAAAGCACAACTAAAAGTTTTGAAAATTTTGTGTTTCAGTTTCTAGCTGGATTTTTGTTTTGCTCATGATGCCGTTTATCTATTTTATTTTAATGTGGATATGTCTATAAATCTTTTGGAAGTATTATTGTTCATTGAGTATTGGGGAATCTTTCCATATTTCAAATTCACAAAAATTAATGTGTTCTTTAAGCATTGTTATTTTTGTAAAAAAAAAAAAAAACGAATTTTTTTTTTCTGTGTAGAATAGATTTAGATGCCGGTGTGGGAAAAAAATCAATAATGGTTGTTCCATTTATTGGATAATTCACATTTTCCTGACTAATTTGTAATGACCAATGCTTTCTGAGATATCGCTGAGTATATTTATGCATGTAGCTCTCTTCCTTTGTCAATTTTTGGCTAAATGCAACTTGGGAAAGGAAAGGCTTATGGAGTTTACAGGTTACAGTCCATTATCAAGGAAAGCCGCTTCAAGAACTCAAGGCAGGAACCTGGAGCAGGAACTAAAACAGACACCTTGGAGGAATGCTGTTTACTGGCTGGCTTCCATGGTGGTTTGTTCCACCTGCTTTCTTATACAACCCAGGGATGGTACCACCCCTAGTGGGCATATCAGAAAATGCCAAACAGACATGGGCAAAGGTAATCAGCAATTCCTTAACCGAGGGTCTCTCTTCCCAGGTTGCTTTAGTTTGTGTCAAACTGACAAAAACTAACCAGTGCAAACAATAGTGCTTCTTTTTTTGTAGAAGCCAGATTACTCCTAAAGTGATTTGGGCTTCAGCTTTTCTTTAGGTTCTAACCATAATTTCCATTCTGCTTCCTTACCCTTTCGTACTTCTCCTTAATCTCGAGTTTTCCAGAGTGACTTAAAGTTGTGCACTCATTCTGTTGAAGTTGTAAAGTCTACTTACCGCAGTTTCTTCACCATTATATGATGGCTTTTTAGAATCTAATTATTTATATGGCTACTTCTCTTTTATTTTTATATTGTTTATAAGATTCAGTTTCCTGAATATAACTCTGAAGGTTCTAGCTAGTTTTCTTGATTCATTTCGATGTTTCTTAGCTTAGCTTTCTAGTGTTTTCTCTTATTTTTCATTATTTTCATTGTGCCATTTAGATTTACATTATTGTTCTTTTGTTGTTGTAAGTTGAACATTCTTTGTGTCTAAAAGTTCTTTTTGTTTCAATGCATGCATTTAAGTCTACAGACCTAACTACGAATGTTTTCTATTTTTGTCACACACATTTTGTATTGGCAGATTCAATCAAGCATGGATAAAAAAAGGTTTCTGAGCCTCAGTGGAATATGTAATTTAATCTGTGGTGACATTTTTGCCCTCATTCTGCAAATAATAAAATATATTAACAATTTATACATCATTTATATTATTGGCATTATAACTAATTAAGGTGATTTATGTATACAAGATAGCGATGACACCAGGTGTTGGTGGCACATGCCTTTAATCCCAGCATTTGGGAGGCAGAGGCGGAGGCGGAGGCGGAGGCGGAGAGGCGGAGAGGCGCAGAGGCGCAGAGGCGCAGAGGCGGAGAGGCGCAGAGGCGGAGAGGCGCAGAGGCGGAGAGAGAGGCGCGCAGGCGCAGAGGCGGAGAGGCGCAGAGGCGGAGAGGCGCAGAGGCGGAGAGGCGCAGAGGCGCAGAGGCAGATCTGTGTGAGTTTGAGGCCAGCCTGGTCTACAGAGTGAGTTCCAAGGAAGGGATATCATTATGTATGCAAACACAACAACAATTTATAGGAGAGATTTGCATGTCTATGAATTTTGGGTTCTACTTTGTTTCTGAAACAGATCCCTGCACACTATCACTGTAGTATGCACATGTTATTTTTTAAAATATTTTGTGCTTTCTAGTATAATTCCTTCTTTGATTTAAAGGTAACATGGAAATGTTTAGTTGCTGCTGACACTGGTATACTTCATTGTATTTTTATTGGTAATTTACAATTGATATCAAGAATATGTTCTACATAATTTCTTTGCAATATATTGAAATTGAATTTGTGTACAATATTGTAGATGGTATTCCGAGCATTATCGATTTTCAGTTTATACTAATTATATTTATGTGCATATCTGTTCAAGGCTGTTGCACATCTATATGTTTACTAGTTATGTTTCTTGTATATTTTTGTCCTGCTCTCTCTATTTCTAATAAAAGTATGTTCAACTTTTTTACTCTGTTGAGCTTCTGTGATTCCTTATGAATGTCCCATTACCACTGATAATTTTCTCTCTATCGTTTCAACTAGAGTTTCATCAGAGAATCACAACCAGTATGAAAAATGGTGAAGAGTGATTGTTGTGGAGCCATGTGTATGCAGCTGTGGCTCGGCATGGCATGGCCAGCTCCCATAAACAACACATGTAAGCTTATCTGTCTGTATGACTTCATTTATAGTACTATGTCTGATGGAGGTGGTCCAACAGTCAGGAAAGGAAATGCATGTGAAATGGGGACAGCAAGGAGGAGTCAGAGGCTGAGAGGGCAAGATAAGTTGTTTGTGTTCTGGCCACTGACTTTATGCCTTTACCTCCTTGGCTCAATGCTATAAAATGTGTTTATATTCTTTTAAATAGTATTGCTTAATACATTTTAGGTATAGTTACTTTACTTACTTTTCTTGCTAATATAGAAATGTAAATGTGTGTGGTGTTTTTATTTCTATTGTCTGTTTTTCAAGAGAGGGTTTCTCTGTGTAGCCCTGGCTGTCCTGGAAGTTGCCCTGTAGACCAAGCTGGCCTGGAACTCATAGAGTTCTTCCTGCCTCTGCCTCCCAAGTGCTGGAATTAAAAATGAGCACCACCATGCCAGGCTATTTTTAAATTTTAGTTGCTTTCTTTGAAACTTCTGACATGTAAATAAGGCATGCTGATCTGTCTCTCCCTCTAGTCCCTCAGCTGCTCCTGTTTATACAATATTTCCCTGCAAATCTATTTCTTACTTTCATATTTATTTTTATTGTTTACTGAATTCAACAATTCTTATGGGCTTTGGGTTAGGAAAAGCTGTTGGCAATTGATGGTTGCTGAAGGAGGGACAGACACTTTTCTTTGGGGAAGTCACCCTTGGTAGGCTGCTTGTGTCCCAGTGGGTGCGCCTACACTATCTACATATTGGCAACACTCCCTAATTAGATGCAGGGGTTTATTATTAGTAATAATAGTTTTAAATATGGCATGAAGTCTACATCCTGCATAGCACCAGGGACAGACCTAAGTGTGGTGACAAGGGGATGAAGACATGACAGACACATGTACGTACAGAGCAGGGGGAATTGGGTGGAGTGGGCTGTTACACACAGCTGAATAAGGAGGCAGGGTTAGTTCATCTCAGTAAGAGCCTTCTCTGTGGGGAGCAGTCTTCAGTAAGTATCTGGGATGGCAGGGAGGCTATGGTGGACATTATTTTCACACACTATCAGTGTCCATATGTGGACCAGCTTTGGCCATTGCTCTGATCTTACCACACCAGGGGAGGGGGTGGGGGTGCTTTGCCTTTTTCCCACAGATCTGACGAGGTTGTTGACATGGCTGGCTCACATCACACATTCATTTAGGACTTCACACACTATCAGGGCTTCCCTGGACCCACAAAGATGGATTTGAAAGAAGGTATTTTGGAGCGGTGGACATGATAAACATTTCTGTAAAATCTCTCTTCTTTCCTTCTCCTCTCTCTCCACCCCCACTCCCCTCTCTCTTCTTCCTTTAAGAACTATAAACTTTCTTTTGTACTTTGTTTGCCCATTAATGTCTGTGTTTTTTTTTTTTTATTTCTATTTGGTTTCCTTTTCACATCTCCAGT
This sequence comes from Cricetulus griseus, assembly GCF_003668045.3. Taxonomy (NCBI): domain Eukaryota; kingdom Metazoa; phylum Chordata; class Mammalia; order Rodentia; family Cricetidae; genus Cricetulus; species Cricetulus griseus. Next base: position 22,943,049 of record NW_023276807.1, read on the forward strand.
TCCTTTTGCATTCTGTCTTATCTCGCTTCGTGACATCATGTCTCATTACATCAGGAGTCTGCACACTATGGCCAGTGGTCCATATCTGCCTCTCCCTCTGCTAGCTTCAATAGAAAGGGTTCTTGGCATGCCGCCATGCCCATTCAGTGACATGCTGTTTATAGCTGTTTTCTTGCAACCACAGCATGATGTAGTAGTTGTACTAGAGACTGTATAGCCAGGCAAGCTAAAAAATAGTTATTACTTGGCACTTCACAGAAAAAAAAAGTGATACTTTAGACAAGTTGCAGTCTTTCACTTTTGATTGTTGACAATTTAAAATACACTTAAAATTATTTGTATAGCATGATTTCTTCTGGAAGGCTGCCTTTTTATGAATTGCATTTTCTTGTGTACCTTACTTATAACCTGGGGCTGTAGGCTCATTTTAAGGGGAAATATTTTGATTTTAGAAGTAGTGATCTTCCTTTTTTTCTCTCTACCATAGTGTTTCCCCTTTGCCAGGACATTTTATGGTTACCACCATCAAGCCCCAGTGCTATGGTACAGAGGTTGGTCATACAGTGGCCTTTTGTGTTTTTTATCAATGAGTTTTCTTTCTTGATCATGGGACACTTGTGAGTCTCCTTGTCAAACATGGGCTACTGCGTCCAGTTGTAAGACTTCCTTCTTTCTGCCTCCCCAGAGTCTCATCATGCCATTGGTCTTAGTCACTGGTAATGGTCAGCAATATGTTCCTAATCTCTTTACTAGAGAAGGCAGATCCATTATGGCTACTCTTTAATTCATAAGTTCAGATTCCTCACACAAGTAGGAAGCATGTGCCTATTCCATGATGTCTACTTCTGAACTAAAATTTGGCGGGGCATGTGGTTTATACCTGCCCAACTGGTTCACCTTGGTTGTTTCTGAACTACAGAATTGCTTATTGTGCTTTAAAATCTGAGTCTTAGTTTTTAGCTTTCTTTTAAAAATTAAGAACAAATACTGCTCTTGTGATTTGAATGAGAATGACCCCCATAAGCAGCTCATGTATTTGACTTTATAATGGACCCCAGGTGGTAGACTGCTTTGGAAGGATTAGGAGATATGGACTTGTTGGAGGGTGTGTCACTAGGGATGGGCTTAGAGGTTTCAAAAGATTTATGCTATTTTCTGTGTTCTCTCTCCCTCTCCCCCTTCTCTGTGTCTCTGTCCCCCCCCCCCTTCTGCCCCATGGCTGTGGATCAAGGTGTAAGTTCTCAGCTGTTCCTTCACTCTGCCATCAAGGGCTCTAACTCTGAAATCAAAAGTCAAACTCAATACTTTCATTTATAACTGCCTAGGTCATGGGGTTTTATAGCAGCAATAGAAAAGTAACTAAGACAATTGCATTTGGAGCAGAGGGCCACATCAGGACATGAACTTATAGCACTCCCTTGACTAAACATTACCTCTCTCCTCTTTTGACCCCCATGTATGTGAGAGTGCTATATTGTATGATGATATATTACTATATATTTACCTTGTAGTTGAAATCATGATTCTAAACGAACTTACTCAAGTGACTGTGAAGGGACCATTTTAATATCAACTTGAATTCAAAGTGACTTTTCTCATAAATGCATCACATTTTGAAAATTATAGTATTTAAATAGAATTACTCCAGTAGTTATAGGATTTTAATTGAATTATTTAAGTAAATCAGATTTATAATTCAACATAAAAGCATTTTTTCATAATAAATTGTATAAACTGATTTGAGTACAGAATCTTAGTTCTACATTAACATATGACAAAAAATAAAGTCATTTTTTCCAAAGAGGAAAAGGGAATTATATGCAAGATGTATATGTTCATTTTGATTTATGCAACTAACAATATTCATTAATAGGTTTTTCTTGGGCTCGGTGGTTAAGACCACATAATGGTATTGTAGAGGACCCGAGTTCAGTTCCCAGTACTCACAATACACCAGCTCACTATAATCATTAATTCCAGTCCCAGGACATCTAACATCTTCTGTCTTCCTCATGTACAGGCACCTGCACTCATAAGCATATACCCTTACACAGATGCACATGTGTGAATAATCAAATATAAAATACATCTTTTAAAATAGTTTTGCAAACAAGTAAAAAAAAAACTCTTTTCATTACTCTTCAGCTTAATGTCTAGCTGTTAGGCTATTGTTTAGTGTTTAACGGAACAAAATAAGCAATCATTTACTGTCAGGAAATTGGATTTGATTTCCTTTTAGAAATCTTTGCTCTGTTATTGAATTTTGGGTGAATCCTGAAAGTAAGTATATGATGAAGATCCATATAGTGAAGAAGTCTGACTCCTGAACCGCTGCCTGGCTGAACACACCCACACAGGACTGCTAAAGGAGTGGCAGGTGACTTGTGTTGCTCCAGGAAGACTTAGTTGTGGAATTGTCATTAGTGTTCTCCTGATGAATGCAAAGCTGCATGCTATAGTGGCATCTTATTCGCTGAGCAACTTAAGAAGAGTGTTTTTCTTTTGAAGCATAGGCCTATGATTTTCTATGACTCTAATTTGTATATGTCAGAAGAAAGCAGAAATGTGTGTTCTATTCATGAAATGTATCTCCCTGCGATCAACTTGCGTGTTTTTAAAACTGAGAACAAGCTGTATTTTGGTAATGGAATTCTAATTTTATTTTCCATTAAAGTAAAATAAAGCACTATTTAAATGTTTTCTTGGTGATTTGTTTCTAGTCGACGGCTGCTCATTTAATTACTTGAACTTGGTCTCAAAAGCTGAAATGAGATTTGAAAAAAGCCTATGAGACTCTGAAAGTTTTCCTTTAGATGAGTACACTATACAGTTTACCAAGTCTTAAGCAGAACGAAGACAGAGTTCTTGAGAAGCATTATTTCAGAAGTAGTAAAACAAAGGGGTTTCAACAATTATGTCAGCAATTTGCACAAGACTTTCTTGAAATTGCGTATCCCTTTTTTCTAACAGATATTTATTGAGCAGTTGCCGTACACATACTACAATGATGGTCCCTGTAGGCAAAGACAAAGAAATAAGAGTCATTGTCTCACAGCTTGTGCCCTGCAGAATCTTAAATTTTGGAGACAAGATGTACTTAAGTATCTTATAAGAAACAGTGCATGCTACATACCAAGGGTTGTAGAGCAATAAATAAGGTAGGGTGTAGTTGGCATTTTCTTTGGGCTGCCAACCAGCTCCAAAATAAAGACATAGATACTTATTATTAATTATGAATGCTCAGCCATAGCTTACACTGGTCCCACTAGCTCTTTTAGCTTAATTTAGCCTGTTTCTATTCATCTACATTTTGCCTTGGGGCTTTTTACCTTTCTTTCATTCTTTATGTCCTACTTTCCTGCTTGTCTGTCTGGCCCCTTGCATCTCCCTGGTGTCTCCTTTTCTTTCTCTACCCTCCCCCAGACTGAATTTCTCTTCCTCTTTACTCTCCCTGCCCAGAATCCCCACCTATACCTCCTCTCTCACTATCGACCATTCTTTCTTTTATTAAGACCAGTCAGGTGCCTTAGGCAGGCACTGTAAAACAGCAACACATCTTTACACATTTAAACAAATGCAGCACATCTTTACATAGTTAAACAAATATTCCACAGCAGTAGGGAACTGAAGCAAAGGTGTGAGGCAGAAGCTCCATTTGAGGTAACCAGAGGGAAGTTAACATACGAGGGGATATCTTAGGTGAGATATAGAGAAAAGAGAAGAGCATGCATAACTGAAAGAAACTGAGCAACTAGACCCCAATGCTTCAAACACAGCAAGATCATCTGCAGCAAGATCATTTCCAGATTCCCAATGGCTGAAGTTAAGACATTCCCCTCTTTGGAGAAACACAAAACTGGGACTGGATGACAAATCCATGTTCTATGAAAATAATGAATATTTATTTGAGATTCCTGATTGAGCCATAATAAAAATCTTTAGTGCATTATAATGAGGAGAGGAGCCAGTCTGGATTTGGTATTGGAAAACTTAGTGGTTAGATTATTTATGCCTTTGTGTGATAAACTGGATTAGTAAATTAATATCACTGAACCTCAGGTTTTAATGTTACCAAGAATAAACATTTCTCATCTGTTATGTGAATAGAAGATCAAATAATAGCTGAATGATACATGTTTGGTGAACTATAAATGTACAAAATTGTACAAAGGTAAAAAAATGCACTGTGAATAAAGGATGGATGATTCATTGTTACTTCTGTCAATTCTTTACTCTGTCCCTTCAATTTGGAAGGCCATGCTATTTTGTGCAAGACAACATGGCAGCAGTGGTGCTGAGTGTTTAGAATCATAGTTTAAGAGACTGGTGGTTTCTGAATCTTACACAGAAATTTTTGCTCTTAGGTCTGAGGAAGACCATGCAGACTCATGAGATATGTGTGTGAGTAACTCAAGACCACAGCTAGCTGCTTCAGGTAAGGCCCAGCTAACAACTATGACAAACTTGTCAGTTTTGTGACTGAACCATCTTGGAAATGCATTGTTGAGCTCCTCCAGTGGGACACTATGTGGAATAGTTACTTATGAACTACCTTATGATTTACAGTTCCGTGAGTAAAATAAACGTTTTTTAAACTGCTATACTTAGGTCATTTGCATTCAGCAATGAATTAATAGAAAAGGGTGTTAACATTATTTCAGACTACGCTATAACAACTCATCATACATATTTTTTGCTTCAACTATAATTTTTTTGCTATATTTGATATCATACATGCCTGAGCACAAGGAATGGGCCTTTAGTTAGTCTCAGCTTCATTCAAAGTATCTCTACCATACAACTGTGATCCAATGACACTGAATTGTTTATGATAGATCAAGATGAGATATGGGGTCTGTGGTTAGGTGAAACAGAAAAGCAACTTAGCAGAGAACCCATAGAAAATCCATTACATCTTCCTGAGAAGTTATTCCTTTGGAAAACAGCGTATGGTTTGCTATATACACTTTGCAGAAACTTACCATCTGAACCCCTGAATGCTTGATGTATTCAGAGAATTTCTTTCACTGTATCTGAAAGTACTCTTTTTTCCTACAGCCAAGTTTTTTTTATCTCTTTTAAAATATGTTTATTTCACTTTAGTTTTGGAAGGAAATTTTCATGAGTGACAATTCAAAACTGACAGTTCTCTTTTGCCTTTTGACATCTTTAAAAAGTATTACATCATTGTGAGTCAGTTCTCACTATTTCCTTTGAGCAGCCTACCTTCATTTCCATTGTCCTCCCTCCCCACATGCAAACTGCTGTGTGTGTGCACACGTGTGTGTGTGTGTGTGTGTGTGTGTGTGTGTGTGTATGTGTGTGTGTGCATGCACACCCGTGTGTGTGTGTGTGTGTGTGTGTGTGTGTGTGTGTGTGTGCGTGTGTGTGTGTGTGTCCTGCTTTGAGATGTGCTTACCGCAGCATATTCACAAAAGCTAAGTTGTGGAAACAGTCTAGGACCCCAAGAACAGAGGAATGAATGAAGTAAATGTGGCATCCATAAGCAGTGGGATTTTTTTCAGCTATAAAGAATAATGAAATCTTGTCATTTTATAAGAAAATGGATGCAACTGGTGAAAACCTTACTAAGCAAATCAAACCAGTCTCAGAAAGATGAATATCATATTTTTTCTTTCATTTGTGGTTCCTAGATTTTATGTAAATGCATAAAATAGTGTATGAATATATGACAGGAGAGTAGAAGTGAAACAGTTTAGTGAAACAGAGGGGACTAGTGGGAGGGGCGTCAGCAATAAAAAGAAGGATAGCACGGTAGGAAGAACGAGTTAAGCAAATTGGGGTACTTCTTGGCAAACATCTCTTCAGTTGTTTCCTTGACCAGCTGTCTTCCTTTGCTTCTACTTCATGGTTTCTCACACAGGGACGTTTGACCATACACCCAAAGGGATCTAGATTCAGTGCTCCTTCTCTTCTCACTTCAAATCCTTGACAATTTGGAAAATTTCAATAAATTTATCTCTGAATTCATTGATCTTTTCTCTTTTTATATGCCATAAAACAAAGCAAGTTCTTCAATTTATTCTCTAACATATATTTTAAGTAGCATCACAATGTATTTTAATCACACTCACCCCCTCAGCTCCTCCAAGATCCACTCTTTCCAGCCTCACCTATCTAACCAACCAATTTTGAGTTTCCTTCCTTCCTTCCTTCCTTCCTTCCTTCCTTCCTTCCTTCCTTCCTTCCTCTCTCCCTCCCTCCCTCCTTCCCTCCCTCTCTCCCTCCCTCCATTCCTTCCTTCCTCCCATTGAATTCTGTGTGTGTTGCAACTAGTTTTGGAAGTAGTTCCTGCTCTGGATTGTAGTTAACCTATCAGGGGGACACACTGTTAAAGGAAACCATCTTTCCTTCTCCTAGAGGCTATTAACTGCCAATAGCTCCTCAGCTAGGGATTGGATTTATGTCCACCTCTGCCCACTTTCCATTCTAGAATTTTATCTAGTTTGAGCTTGTGTAGGTTTTGCATATGCTGTGAGTTCATATGTTCACTGCCCTAATGTGTTTGTAAAACAGTTTAAGTTAAGATATTTGTCACCTCTTATCTGTACTATATTCAAGTCCTGGACCAATACAGTGCAACATAGCCAGATCCCATCAAAGCTATACCATGAGTAGTGACATGTATCTGGGAAGGCTTCTACTAAATTAAATATTCAAGACACATGGGAAAATCACATCAATTTTTTATTGGTCATTTTCATTTTTGTGTTTTTTATTACAGTTGCTATTTTATATTCTTCTATTAGGTGTGTATGTATACATTGTAAAAATGGTGTCATGTATATTGGATCCTGGAGTAGCTATAGCTTGGAACCTGAACTAGGGACATGGAACATGGTCCTCTGGATTAATAGGTAGTACTGAATACTTCTCCAACTCTCTAGTAACACAGACAACATATTTAAATGCTACCTTGGTCATTCTACTGATTTCTGGCCTTCATTTTTCATAACAATTCTCTGGTAAACAAAATGTGAATATATATTAACAATGTAGTCTATATATAAATAGCTGTTATCCAGGTCTAGATTCAAAATTTTACTATTATATTTTGAGCACACTAATTTAACATCCTTCAGGTCAGAGAGTTCAAAACTATTCTTACTCTTCCAAGGTTAAAGTCATGAGACCTAAAGATCTAAGGCATGACTATTATAGGATGTTTGGTCTTAGTCATGATGTCTTATCTAAATAACAAGAGACTTGGTCTAAGGTGTGGTTACTCCTAACCCTCAAGGCCAGATAAAGACAGATTAAGTTAAGGCATGGTTACTAAATATTTGGAAAATTAAGGAAGAAAATCTGTTTCTTCCTTGTATCATAAAGAAGTCTTTTGTCATCCCCTCCCCCCATTCTTTTTTTTTTTTTTGGTTTGGGTATATTAGAATGTTGAAGAATAACTTGGAGCATTCAGTATTCACTGTATTGCTCTCCTGACTCTAAAAAAAGAAGAAAGAAAAAAAAAGATATCTGTCACCTCCGGTTTTTACAATAATATTTCTGCCTTCTCTTCCATAACATTCCAGAGATGTATGTATATGATATGTATGTCCTATTTAGAGAAGAACTCTTAGAAAATTGACCAGTTGAAGGTCTCTGTGTTAGTTACCATCAACTTCAAGAAGAACTTTCTCTGTAGAAGGTAGAGAGATTCAGTAATCTATGGATATAGGTCATTATGAGTCATTTTTTAATACTATGTCCATTTAACAGAATAAGAGTATAAGGTTTTCTGCTAAGGCATATAGCCTAACTAGCTACAGGATATTGGCCCTATTAACAGTGCCAGGTATGGGGTAGAAATTAGACTCAACAAGGAAATGATTGGTTATCTCATGACATTTATGCCTCTATTACAACAGTGGGCATATCTTCTTAGGTGAGTCTTTGTGGTAACTCACGGGGTTCATAGCTTGGTGAGATTTATAATTATTTCTTTCCCCTGATAGCATGCACAGTACCTTCTAACATATGAAAGGTAGCCAGTAGTGATGAAATTTCCAGATTGGTACCAGTTTGATTTCTCCATATTCTATGATTCAAGTGTGTGGTGTCTTCAGCATTGCATTTTACAGGATGCTTTTCTTTGTTTTTATGTTTCTAGAGCACTACTGAAATGATATTTCTCATCCATCTCTCCGTATTAACTAAGTTTTACATAAATTTTTAATAATAGTTTTTTTTTTTTTTTGGTTTTTCGAGACAGGGTTTCTCTGTGTAGCTTTGGAGCCTATCCTGGCACTTGCTCTGGAGACCAAGCTGGCCTTGAACTCACAGAGATCTGCCTGCCTCTGCCTCCCGAGTGCTGGGATTAAAGGCATGCGTCACCAATGCCCGGCTTTAATAATAGTTTTATTCTTTGTCCATTTTATATGTGTAACATATTTTTGCTTGTTTTCATGTCCCTTCTACCCTCTCTCACTGACTCCTATTTCTACTCAATCTCTTCTTTCCAATAAGTCCCCTCATACTTACATCATATTTTGGGACCCACTAAATTTAGTTAGGTCTGCTTGTCTAAGTAGGGATGGGACATTATTGGCTAGAACATGGCAGTTTAACCATTCTTACACCATTGAAGAAACCCCAGCAACGTTTAACTGCCTATAACTCTTTCAGGGGCAGAGGAGGCCTCCTGAGGTCCTCCCCATCCATGTTGGAATGTTAATTGATTTGCTCTAGCTCAGGTCTTGTATAGGCAGTTACAGCTGCTGTGTGTTCATGGGTGCCATGTGTGTCATATCCAGACAACAGTGTTTCATGGTACTGCTTCCCATCTTCTGGCTTTTACAATCTTTCTTCTCTCTCCCCCATGGTATTTCCTGAGCCAACAGTGGTACCCTGAAGGGTGGGTAATGCTATTCTCTAAAGCCACAGATTACCAAATGAAATCCTAGTGAAATAGCTCACTGTGAGTTTTTGGTCAAGGAGTACCCAGATGCCCACTAAAGAATTCATGTAATTGTCATTGTTCGTCTTTCCCTTGAGAACTCTATAATAAGACTCTATTACACCACACATATTGGTTGCAGACCATAAGGAAATCAAGCTGAAACTGAGCTGGAATCTTCTTCCCCACTGGGTAGCTTCCATAGCTCCAGCAGTTAGAGCACAGGGTTGTTGAGGGAGTAGCTGTGAATCCTGTGGGCTACAATACCAGCATGACGTGCAAGATGTGCCCACTGATACAATAATGCAAAGATTATTATAAAGATAACCAGGCCACTATCTGATTAGATTTGATACCTATTCCATAGGAAGGAATTCATGCAAGGTATTGTAAGCCTGGCTAAGAGTCTATAGCAAGAGACGTTGTAGGCCTAGGGGAGAACAAACAATCACTTTTTGCTAAATGGATATGCTATCAAGCTGCCTTCTAAATAGTGATGGTTATAGCCACTGTGTAGTGCTTCCTTCAGCTTTGATCAGGGAAGCTTCTGTTTTCAGTAGATGGTAGTAAATGCAGTGATCTAACTAGGTAAAGTGCTGAGAAAAAGTGACTGTTGAGTGGCCAGCCCTAAGCAGGACACAAATATCCCTAAGTTTAAAAAATTAGAATATTTAAATACTATTTTTATTTGTTAGTTCTGACATTTTGGCTAAGTTTGCATCTATGTCTACTGCCTATTATCATTGCTATGCTTAATTTCATTCCACATAATTCTGAATTTTGTGCCAGAAATGGTGTATAGAAGAAATATGAATAATTACTTGTCCAAGAGCAAACGAAGTCCCATGCCTCTAATAGGGCATGTGTAATGAAACTGAAATAATCTTATCTAGAAACAGAACTGGGGCTGAGGTTTGTTGAAGCTTTTGTTAGATTAAGCTTATTCTAGGTTTCAAGTGTCTTGTAAAAGGGGTTGAGACTTGTTTCTCTGAGCACTGTTATAATTCTGGAGATGTCTTCATGTCTTAGGTCCCAGTGGCAATCCTTTGATACTATCCTGGATTTTCAAGTTCCTGCAGTGGTGTTTGCTTGATAGTTTGTAAAGATAAGGACTTAATTTGAAGCCCAACTTGACATTGATCTTGCCATCCTCCTGTCTCAGCATCTCTAGTGGTAGAATGGCAATCATGGATCTCCATGACTGGCTCCTTTGGTGGTCTTCTGGCTCTGCAACTCTGATCTTGATAGTCTGAGCTTCGTTGCAACTAACAAAACCAACTAGTCCTTGGCTGTTTTGAGCCTAGCTTTGAACATACTTCTGTCTGGCAGCCAGGAGGAAGCCGATGTGGATCTGGGGTGGTTTCTTGGATGTACTACTATGCCTCCAATGTTCATTTGCTGTGTATTTAACCCACATCCAGTGCATCTCTCAACAGGCTGAAGGTCAATGTTTTTGTGGCTTGGGTCATGTGTGAGGTGCAAGCATCTCCTGTTGCCCATCTGTTCTGCCTCATACTTCTGTGAGCTGTCAGTAGGAAAATGCATACTAATGCACACAACTTCCTTGACATATTTCATTCTACATGCCGACCTATATCATGACAAGATTCTCAATATAAAATATTCTTCATTTGATAGAATCAATCTTCTCACTGCTTGAAGGCAGTTGATTTGCCACTCATTCAATTTGGAGAGTCGAGGCTCAGAGGAGACAGTCAGTAAAAAGATGTGCACTATGGAATGCCAACCCAAGACGTGGGACATTGAATCAGTACTGACTGCCTTTTTCTTGAGCAGTGCCACTAGCTATTCATGTAGTAGATTATGCTTCCTTAATGTCAGGTTTCATAATGTGAATCACATAGATCAGGGAAAAGTAACAACGGCATGTCCCAGTTCTGGGCAGTTTTGAAAGTCGTTACATAGTTCTCCTGCCCTCTTCCTCCCTATTATAAGATTAGTTGTGTCCTTGGTAACAGCAGAACCATGAGCCTTTTTATCTTGGAGAAAAAAAAAAAGACACATGAAAAAAAAAAAAACTATTGTAATCTAATCAGAAACTAAACCACTGTTATAAGCAACTAATAGTTTTTAAATTGTTGTGACATAATCAAGTTAGTTTTACTTTTAGTAATAAGGGATTTTGAGGGTTTTGAACTGTGTATGTTTAGCTGCCAAAGTCAACATAGAAGTACCATTTCTTGAAAAGTGATTATATTTCTATATGTTCATTCATGAAACTATAAGACCAGAGGTGAGAAATTACATACAAACGAATCCTGCTACCATCCCTAGTCTACCTAGATGAGCTTCTTCATCTATCTTTTCCTCCTCTTCCACTCTTTCCTCTGTTTTCTTTTCCAAATATATAAATATGATTTATTAATTACCAATCATATGTTTTGTAGGTGGAGTCCAGTACTGGGACCACACCTTGAGCTCATACATGTTTGTAAGTAGGTCTATAAGTTGAGAAGGCCAAGGTGGCTAATTTTGCAGCAGAATTGGGCATGTTATGTACTCATTTGACAACAGAATTTGATATGATCCAATAAAACTATATATATAAGGACTTAATTATCTCATGTCAAATAGACCTTCATAGTTTTTTCGTGGGAGAAAACATATTTTGTGGTTAGGGGCTCGTAGACAATTTCTGGGTGGTGGTACATTACATGCTACATACATTGTTTGGCCTCTCTAAAACTTGTCATCTTATGATCTCCAATGGTTAGCCAGCCACAACTGTTTACGATGAGACATTGTGGGCCTGTGTCACTCATGAGTTGTTTCTGGAATGCGACTTAAACTTTCCCCTCACTGTCATGTCATATTTTATTTATATGGGTCTTCCATAGCAGTCTTGAATACATGGCCAGCTTTCAGGAGCTTAGCATTTGCCTTCCAGAAAAGAATTGGATGTTTGCAATGTCAGCATCCCCTGTTTGATTCTAACATGACTTTACTACCATTCAGTTGTAGGTGATGACGACTCTTATTCAGAAAACTTGTCACTCTAGGATCAAAAAGGACTCAAAGAAGACATAGAAATGTTAATATGACACTTTTAATTTACAGAGTGACTTCACTGGTTGAAAGTGCCTAATCTGGAAATTTAACAGAAAAGTTAAATGTAAAGAAATACTATTTGTTTGAAGTGACTCCACTTACATCATAAATAATCATCCTGGACTAGGGATGTAGCTGATTTATATTCACACAGTAGACAGAAGAGACTCACAGCTATCCATGCATATGTAAGGACAAGAACTACGTGTTCCCTTGCATAACCCAAATAAGGATGAGAATCTATGTTACAATGTAAATAAAAAAATTCAAAGCTCTAAATGGCACAGCTTAGTTAATGCTGGCCATGCTTAGTCTACAGAGAATTATATTTTTATTCATGTATTTAAAATTGTGTTCAATCATAAATAAGAGGAGAATAAGTCATACCCCACAAGATTTCTAATGAAACCTACATCATTCATCGTTTTTGATAGAACCTGCTTTATATTCTGATTATGTTGCTGCTATGAAATGAACAAAGAGTAACATGGAATTTGATAAAGACAAGAAAACTTTTATTAAACTTTTACAACAGTGAAATAAATTATTCATGCAATTGCATGAATAATGGTATCCATGCTGATTAAATCAGCAGAGAGGAGGCACAAAATATTCACGTGAATGCCATGAGCCCCATTTTCAAACAGTTCTGAGATGAAAATGTAATATAAAACAACTCAGTAGTTGGTCCCCAAAAATGGAAAAAAAAGAAAAAGTGGAGTACAGTATTAATTCAAAAGAGAGGGGGAAAAGTTTAAAGCACTCGCTCTTCTGAAATCCATGAGCCAGAAGGAATTCCTCAAAGACAGAAAAAATAATCCACAACTTCAAAGGAATTTAATGAAAGAGAGAAGTAGCAACAATGACTAGGGTACAAGAGAGGCAGACCCAGGGCTTAGTGGAGGGAAAAAAGTGGGCATTTATCCAATGACCCATTCATAGCACACCCCATCTGGGCTTTGAGTAAAATCTGATTCTCTCCAAATTGAGCTTTTGGGCACATGCCAGCATTGTGGTGTGGCTGGAAAAAGAAGCTGCTGCTGTAATAGGTGTTGTCCACATCTCCTTTGCCACCTGTTTTAAGATTTGTGACTATCACTTATCCTTTCTTTAGAGTGTTCACAAAAAGAAGGGTCAGGGTTTGTGCTTCTCTTTCTACATCACTGAGCATATGAAATGGGAGAGAAAACCCCTGCCACCCACAGAATTCCAAAGAGCTGAGTGGATGCTGCACAACACACCAAGTGGGAGGATGGAGAGAACTATCTCATAAATGAACCAAGCAAGAAAAAGGGCAAAGCAGGGAAGGAGACTGATAAAACGGTAGAATTCATTCCAGGAGGCACAGATCCACCTTCAGAGTCTTCCAAGAGGTGAGGGCAGGGGTAGGATGTGATCTTCACTACTAGGCAGTCCTTTGGGTTATGAATTGAGCATAACTGTGTGGCCCTGCTAACTGATTTCATCTCTGACTGTTATGATCGTTATGCTGGATGTTGGGTAGCCAGTTGTATGCCATCTGTTCCATAAAACAACTGTCACCTTTACTCTTTATTCTGGGTGCTTTTAGTACCCAGAGAATGCTACTCACCAATGTTTCAGGGTGATTCTGCTATGCATTCCTCCTTCTGTGTCTCCATGTCACCCTTTCTTTTTTTTTTTTTTTTCTTCTTTTCTGACTAGACCTTTGATTTTCCTGGGGCATCTGAAAGCATAGGAGACCTCTAGGCCTGTCTCAAACTCTTGTGGGAAAAGCTATTATTGTCACCCCATGGTTCTCCTTTCTTTAATTGATTTTCAAGGCTCCTCTTTATTGTGATAGTCAAATAACAATCAGCTGAGTTCACCACTGGCCTGACTACAGGAAGTCCAGGGTGGTCTCTTCAGTATCTCTGTCTTAGTTACATTTCCATTGCTGGAAAGAGACACCATGACCAAGACCACCTGTAGAAGAGACAGTTTATTGGGTGCTTAGAGTTCCAAACAGTTGGAGTCTATGATGATTATAGTGGGAGAACATGGCAACGGAAAGGTAGTCATGACACATGGTTGTTGAGACAACCATGAAGCAGAGAGGAGGGAGGTGAGGGAGGGGGAGATGAAGAGAGAGGGAGAGGGGGAACTGAGAATGGCATGGGCTTTTGAAACCTCCAGTGACACACCTCCTTCAATAAGACCACACCTTCTAATCCTTCTCAAGTAGTTCCACCAACTGCAGACCAAGTATTCAAATATATGATCCTATAGGGGCCATTATAATTCAAACCACCACAATTTCTTAGCTCCCTTGATGAGAGTCAATGCAGTTGAAAAGGTTTTCCTGCCTTGTCACACTTAATCAGCATCAAGGAGAGACATTTAACATAGTGTTCCACTCACACACAACAGGGAAGCTTTTTCCATGATCAGGACTAGCACACCCACCAAAAGTCTCCAGCACTGAGCCCACCCCAGGGTACTGGGAGATTTCTAGGGAATCATGGCCATCCTGAGTGGGGGACCTCCAAGTGCAGAGTGGATGGAGGCCCAGGACACTGCCCAACACCAGCAGGGCTCTGGTTCCAGCAGTCAACATATACATTCCTTTTGCAGCTGACTGGTCACCCCATGAGAAAGTCAGGGCATGACTTCCAATAGGACCCAGAAGAAAGGATCATAGTTAAGCCTCCTCATCAATACCCCAAAGTCAGAGGTAGCCCTGCCTCTACTTGTATCCATTGCTATTTGTATGGACAATCACAGTCAACTGACATCTGTTGCTATTGGCTATATCTCCTTTATGTCAAATAAATGTGTTGAAAGCAACATGATGGTAGGTCCCCAGTAGACTTGCAATGCAAGTGGTGACAGAGGGGCAGCACTTAGTGTCTTTCATGGGAAAACAACTCTGAGTTGGGCCTAGCAGCATGGCCCTGTCATCCCAGCTGCTTGGGAGGCCAAGGAATCAAGACTGCTAATTTCCAGTCACACTGGGCTTCATAGAGACACCCTCTAAAAGCATAAAAAATTAGCTGGCTCAATGGGTGTGGTGACACATGCCTGTTACTCTAGCATGTACCCACCCACGAACTAGTGCGCTGATATTTTTTCCAGCCTTCCTACTAGTCCTCTAAATCCCAAACACAAAACTAGTATGTGTAATAAACTAATCAGATTCATAGGCTGTGAAGGGGATTTGTAGTATTTAGTGGACACACAATTCAAACTTTCATGAATACCACGTCTAGAGATTCCTCCAGGCTGTACACAATAGATTGTGCCTTCCTGTCTATAGCTCCTTTCTTAAGTTCCCTTCCTAGAACATAGAGTCCTCAACAGTCATCTGGGCCTATGGGAGAAAAAAAAAACACATTACTGAATATCATAATAGTCTCAGAAATCCCATCCATTCTTGAGAAGAGGATTAATTAAAGACAAATGAACAAACAAGCAGTGTATTATACATAAATCCTATTCCCAAATATGGTGTGTTGATATTTCACCATCCAGGACTTCCTAAGAACAGTGGCTAAACAAATACTGGAATAAAATTTCTGTTAAATGTTTTGCAACATGATGCTGAAATAGAACATTTTTCCTTTTTTTACTTATTTTTTCATTTTACATACCAGCCCCTCTTCCCACTCCTTCTTCTTTCCCTCCCTCCCAACCTCCTCCTGTCCCACTTCCCACCCACTCCTCAGAGAGGGTGAGGCCTCCTTCGGGGAGGCAACAAGTCTGGCATACCAAATTGAGGCAGGACCTAGCCCCTTGCCCCTGTATCCAGGCTGAGCAAGGTATCCCACAACAGGGAATGGGCTCCAAAAAGCCAGTTCATACTTTTTGGAGTATAAGTCCTCATTCCACTACTAACCCAACCCCACCCCTCTGCAACAGACCAAGTCACATAACTGCCACCCACATTCAGAGGGTTGAGTTTGGTCCCATTGTAGGATCCCCAGCTGTCAGTCCATAGTCCGTGAGCTCCCACTAGCTCGGGTCAGCTGTCTCTGTGGTTTTCCCCAACATGCTTTTGACCCCCGTTGTTCCTATGGTTCCTCCTCCCTCTCTTCAGCTGAACTCCAGGAGCTCAACCCAGTGCTTGGCTGTGGATCACTGCATCTGCTTCCATCAGTTACTGGATGTAGGTTCTATGATGACAACTAGGGTAGTCCCTGATCTGATTATAGGGGAAGGCCAGTTCAGACACCCTCTCCACTATTGCTAGAAATCTTAGCTGGGGTCATCCTTGTCGATTCCCGGGAATTTCTCTAGTTCCTGGCTTCTCCCTAATCCCCTTATGGCTCACTCTATCAACTCCATGCTCCTCAACCAAAGAATGGATAAAGAAAACGTGGTACATTTATACCATGGTAAAAAAACAAAAACCAAAAACCAAAAAACAATCACAGTTTGAAATTCACATGCAAATGGATGGGACTAGAAAAAAAAAATCCCAAATGAGGTAACCCAGACCCAAAAGGACAAACACAGTATGTACTCACTCATAAGTGGATATTAGATGTAAACCAAAGGATAACCAGGCTACAATCCACAGCCCCAGAGAAGCTAGGTAAAAAGGAGGACCCTAAGAGGTACAGACATGGAGGGCCCCCGGAAAGGGAAATAATTAAGATTTCCTGGGTAAACTAAGATAGTGAGTAGAAGAGAAGGGATGGGGGATGGGAGCATGAGGGCTCAAGATGGCCAAGTTGGGGGAGGGACAGAGAGGAGGAGCAATGAAAGAGATATCTTGATAGAGGGAAATAGAGCATTTATTAAAAGCTGAATGGGACTTAGGGGGTTGGCCCAGTCAACAAAATGCTTATCTATAAGGATGAGACCTGATTTTGATGTCCAGAACCTATGTGAAAATGCTTAGCTTGGAGGCATACATTTACAGTCTCCATTCTGGGGAGGCAGGGACAGGAAGATCCTTGGGGCTCACTGTTCAGCCAGTTTAGACTAGTTTTCAAGCTTTAAGCCAATGAGAGACCCTGTCTCAAAGGAAGTGGATGCCATCCCTGAGGATGACACTGAGTGTTTTCTCTGGTTGCTGCACACAGACTCACAAGTGTGCACACGTGCTTTCATGTGCACACAATAACAAAAGGCTGTGAACCCATTTCTCTTTATACACCAGTTTGCTACACTAGGGGTGGCTCTGTTACATATGATAATGTCTTTATCAAAGGAGAGTGCCCTGTTTCAAATCATAGCACTAGACTAGGCATCTGTCTTAGTTACTTTCCCTGTGGTATGACAAAAATACCCCCAACAAAAAAAAAAAAAAAAAAAAAAAAAAAAAAAAAAAAAAACTTTAGGGAAAAGGGTTTATTTTGACTCCTAATTCAAGGGTCTTTTTGCCAGGGAGGTCATAGCAACCAGAGCATGAGACAGATGGTCATGTTGTATCTTCCGTCAAGGGCAGAGACAGATGAACACTTGAGATCAGCTGGCTTTCTCGTTTTATGCAGTTCAGGGCCCAAGCCCAAGGAACGGCGCTGTCCAGTTTTAGACTGTTTCCCCATCTCAACCCATTAAGATGATTCACTCACAGGTGTGCTTAGAGGCTAGTCTCCTCGGTGATCCCAGACCTTGTCAAGTTGACAGTCAGCAGTCACCATTGCAGAGTGTTTGTGTGGTATCATGCTGAGCTTAGTGACTATAAGGCTGAGCAACCAGCAGCATTTCCATGGTCCTAAATGTATTAAACATAGTGCGATGTTGAGGATGAGAAGATGATGAAAGCAGGCTCGTCATCCCTGAGTGCTTCCAGACCTATAGTTACACAGTATCAGTAACAAAAATGCACGTAAGGTACAATGAATCCCAGGAGAAGTGACAGAAGGAAAGAAGAAGGAAATTCTTTACTGAGTAGGTCATGCTTCACTTGAATTCTGGTAACAACCAGGCAGATAAAGTAGGGGCATCAGATGTGACTTGGCAGTGAACTTGCAAGATGTATCTGGAGGGTTGCTGTGACACAATATCCATGTGAGGCCCCTCTGGATTGCCTTAGCCCTTATATCTTAACTTAGAATTTTCAAAAACATATGAGACTTGGAGATGGAGCATCAGTATGGCCAAAAGCTTTATTTTTTTACTTCCCTTTCTTTCCTTCCTTCCTTCCTTCCTTTCCTCCTCTTCTTCCTACCTCTCCCTCGTCTCTCTACCTCCTCTTCTCCTCCCCCACTCCTCTCTCTTTTGAGACAAGATCTTACCATGTAGCCCGGGCTGTCTTAAACTCACTCCATCCTTTCTAAGAGCCCCAGTAGCTGGAATGGCAAGCATGTGTCACCACACTCGCCTTCCATATTCAAATACTAATTCCATTATACAAAGATATTTGTAAATGTTAATGACAAGAACATCAATCTTTAATGAAGCTGGGGAAAATTGAAAATCTGTTAACTCTGTCAGTGATAACTCTTTATTTGCTCAAGAACGACACAGCCAAACTGCTTGTCAAATGGCACAAATGATAATCAAGTTTCTGATGGCAGAATTCTTACAATGTACTGCTTAATATGCTGTATAAGGTTTTCATACAAGTTCATAAAGTGAACAAAGTTGAAACAACCCCAGTGTAAATTTATGCACGCTACACAGATTGAAATAGATTTGAAAAATATAAAGAAGGCATGTAATAGTTGAATATATCAGTATATTAAAGTTTAGACATTTCTTTCTTGTGACAGATGGTCACTGGGGATTATAGAATGTGCATGAGCAGAGAAATACTGTACACCTACACTAAACATAAATGTCACTTTTTTTCTTTAGCCCTATCCTGTTTTCCATCTTGGAGGCTCAGCTTTGATCAGCAAAGAAATGAATGCTGTCGTAAGACTTGACTATATACAAAATGAGGGCTTTTGTGGTGGGAGGAACCGAGTGTGTGCATATATAGATAGGATTGAGCATGTCCATATGCTTGACTTGTAGAAGCCAGGGCTTGATGTGATGTCCACTGCCTTTCTCAGTGTTCTCCATTTTCTTTTCTTTTCTTTTCTTTTCTTTTCTTTTCTTTCTTTCCTTCCTTCCTTCCTTCTTTTCTTCCTTCCTTCCCTCTCCCCTCTCCCTCCCTCCCTCCCTCCTTCCCTCCCTCTTCCTCCCTCCCTCCCGTCCTTCCTTCCTTTTTTTTTCTTTTTTTTTTTGAGATACATTCTCACTGAATTTAAAGCTCACTGAATTGCTGTTGTAGCTGATCAGCCAAGCCCTGGCATTCTCCTGCTCCCACCTGCTCTCCCCAATCGAGTGCTGTGGTTACAAGCATTCACCTCTACATCTGCTTTTAGTATAGGTGTTGAAATTTGAACTCGGGTCCTCAAGTATGTCTGGCAAGAGCTGTACCCACTGAGCCTTCTCTTCAGCCCATGAGCTGAGGTGTTTGAATGCCCATATGTCTTTTAGCAGTGACATTTTAGTTTTAGGCAGGAAGGCACTCGAGTTTAGATGTAACTGTAGCAGAAAATCATGAAAAGCACTCAAGACAGGGCCAATGAGATGATTCTGCAATTAAAAGCGCTTGCTGAGAGATCCCGATGGCCAGAGAGTGACCCTTGTGACCCCTGTTAAGGAGAGAATCCACTTCCACTTGTCCTCTGATTTGCTCTCACAGTCCATGGAACGTGAGTGGGTGCATGTGTATATATGCATGCACGTGTGTGCGTGCGTGCATGTGTGTGTGTGTGTGTGTGTGTGTGTGTATGTATCTGCCTTGTGTATGCAGGGGCCCACAGAGAAGAGGGTGTCAGATCCCATGGAGCTGGAGTTACAGGTGGTTATGAGCTGCCAATGTGGGTGCTAGGAACTGGACTTGTGTCCTCTGGAAGAACAGAAAGTGTGCTTAGTTACTGAGTCATCTCTCCAGCCCTCAATTTTAGTTTATCAAACAGTCATTTTGGAAAATTGTGACAGACTTTGAAGTAGGGATAAAAAAGATTAGAGAGTGCCCTACTTCCTGTGCTTCCCTAAGTTATGCTTATGTTTCTTCCATTGTCTTTGAGCTATTTTATAGAACCAAAAGTTACAGAATACTGATAACGAAAACCACACTCTACAGAAATAAAAGTTGCATTTGTTAAAAGTTTGTGTTTGTTAAAGGGCTACTGCCTAATTTCTCTATGGATAGACACACTTTGTGTTATTCTTTTCAATTTTTAATTAAAATATAATTACCCATGTCCCCCTCCTCTTTCCTTGCTTTAGCTCCCTCCTATGAATTCTTAGAATTCTCCTTCCAATCAGTTGTAATGTCTTACTTTTTCTCATGAATTAATGAGTAAAATAAAATGTGATATGGGTTCATTATAAATGTAAAGAGGTCATCGTTTCCTCTTTAAAATGTGTTCCTGTATCAATGTCCTTTCTGCTGGAACATGAAAAAATCCTTGAGCTTCCTTGTGCTTATTCTTGTTGCAAGTGAGAAGACACTTTGGACATTATGATAAACTGTCATGGAGCCACATATGTGAGATTATGACTATGTCCTGCAGAAAGAGCACATCTGGATGAAACATGAAAACTCTAAGCAGCCAAAATCCAGACAGTTGGCTCCCAGCAGATGAAACATCTGGACTTTGAGAACTGATTAACTTCCATCTGTCTCTACTATTTAGGCTTCATTCAGACACAGCTCTTTCCCTGACCCTAAAATCTTTCTTGGCGAGACACAATTTGATGTACTATGTAAAACAGATTTATATTTGTCTATTACTTTTCTCCATTCATATGGTACATAAGATTACAATTCTGGTTTTACTTACTAGTTACTTAAACTATTACTTAAAGCCATTATTAAGGACAAAGAAAACGAAATATCAGCTTGCATGTAGTGCATCTGAGCACCAATCATACCCTGGCTTTTGGCAATAGTTGATAGGTCATTTATTTATTTTCATTTACTCTTGTGGGTTCTCTTCATGTGAGAACTAAATATTATACAAACTGACATAGCTACTGACAAAAATAATGTATTTTTCCATTTTGAACTCAGTGTCACACATGTGGAAGTGAAAAAGTAACAGGGGGAAAAAATCCTCCAAACATTAGATTCTTATTACACTCTTTCAAAAAAGATTTAACGAAGACACCTAGACATGTTTCATAAAGTGACAAGCATGATTAGGAAAGATGTTAAAAGGGCTGAGAAGTACAATGCACTATGTGCTTCAGTTCCTTGAGCATTTGAATAGTCTTTGAATGGCTATTCAAAGTAGTAAAAGCCAAGTTGTGAAACTGGTAACTTTTGCTTTTACTTTCTATTACTGATTTGCCACTTGGCCATGCTCACAACAAGGGGAGGGGGCAAAGAAGGCAGAGAGAACGTGTACAGTGGCTTGTCACACTTACATTCAGTTGCAGTTTATATTCAGTTTTGTCAATTTGACCTTCACAGGTCTGTAATTACTGTAATCACAGCTTGCTGAACATGCTAACAATCAAAGCATCCCGGTTTGAACAGTTCAACAATGGCCTTTTTAATAGGGGGAACTTGGTGCCAGGAAGCTTGCTTGGTTTACTTCCAGCCTTTCTGAAAACTCTGGAAAATGGGGAACAGGTATCAAATAATTAATCTCCAGAGGAAAAAAAAAAAAACTACCATAAACACGATGCAGAGTGAGTATCTACTACCTATGTGGCCACTAGGACCACTATGCAGCTACAGAGAGGATTGCCTCTATCCCTTAGCAGCTCCTGTTCTCACTGAGGCTGCCTAATGAGGTACACAGAAACTCTGCAGTGGCTGAGATGTTTGAAAAGGTCACCAAGCACCAGTGAGAGAGGGAACATGGCTGCTGTTGTGGGTCTCTCCTCTGAATTAGAGCTAGAACTAGACTGACTGACAAGCATGCTAGCCTCACAATTCTGCTACCAAGTTGTTGTTGCATTGTGGTCTCACTGAAGCAAATTTACCCTGAAGGTTCTATGTCTTTCTCAATACTCTCTCAGAAAAAAAATACATAAACATCAAAAGGAGTCTAAGATGGGGAAAACAATCTTTGATTGTTGAACAGTTTGTTGTCCATGTTTTTTTGCTGTTTTACATTTCTCACTGCTTCTTTTTTTTCTTTTTAGCTTTTTATTAAATCAGTCAAAGTGACATCACTGCTTCTTGTAAGAATTGCAATCTGCAAATCCTTTATACGTGTAACTCTAGAATGTCAAGGTTCAAGGGAGATTTAAAAAGATCTAGACAACATATTTACCCCCCCCATGTGCCAAAGGGTACTTATATCAGTAGAGAAAAGCAAAGCTTCTAGTTCTACTTATTAGAGTCTCCTTCTTCAGTCTCCCACTCTCACCTTTAAGCATAAATGAGCACTAGAGCTCCATGGAACACACTATAGAATTTAATGGCATAAGATTTCATCCAAGGTTCCAATGCCTAGAGCTATGAGGTGACTTAGCCAAGGTCATCCCTAACTCTCCGAGTCATACTTGTCTGACCAGCTGAGTCAACCAGAAATAAATACTAAAAATATCCTGGGAAGCAA
Organism: Cricetulus griseus; assembly: GCF_003668045.3. Taxonomy (NCBI): domain Eukaryota; kingdom Metazoa; phylum Chordata; class Mammalia; order Rodentia; family Cricetidae; genus Cricetulus; species Cricetulus griseus. Next base: position 22,965,513 of record NW_023276807.1, read on the forward strand.
TTGCTTGTCACCCCGAAACATTTTCCCACTGCTTCACCAAGAAAATCAAATACTTTCTCAGGGACTTTAGAGGTTACAAAAGCAGCCAACCCAGCAGTATAAGCCAGGGTCCAGTTGCTAGGACTAGCCTTGGTTAGAAAGAGGGCAGAATGCTCATGAGGCAGATGGCTCTATAATAGCAGCCAGTTTTTATGGAGGGTACACGGTGCACACTCACGGTGGGACACATGTGCCAGTTGAGAAACAACCTTGTCAGAGCCCAGCCCCTCTCTGCCAGAGTGCAGACTGTGCTGGGCAAATGAGAACACTGCAAACTTTCTATCTTCGGTGCCTTTGTCTGGGGGTATGGAAAATTACCCCGATTGTTTGAACAGTTCAGAATGTCTCTGTTGAATGGTCTCACTAGCCCTGAAGAAAGTGATCAGAGGCTCAACTCACTGGAAGTCCCAATAACTTTTAATTAAGATTTTTCTCCTTAGTTGCTGACAGGGACAATAATGGCTGGGATCCACTTGAAAATTAAGGCTGTGGCTTGGAACGTTTCTTGAGTTCAGAAGAGCCATTATGCTAGAACAGACACAATATGTTGATTCTAAGTTATCAGAGGAAAGATACAGGCTGAAGACAGTTAACTGAATTGCTACTATGTTAGCCCTTCCCTTCACATCCATTATGAATACTTAGAAAAACTGCAATATGAGAAGTACTATTACAGTACAAAGACACTGACAGCAGGGTCACAGACCAAACCTATCAAGGTCCTAGGGCTGTCTGGCAGCTTAGGTTGCAAGCCCCTCATAGCATTTCAATGGCGGTACTGGAGTTGAAAGCACATACTTTTCTGGAGCAGCTGAGCTTCCTTCTGAAAACCTGCGCCCTCCAGAGCTCACAATCACATGTAACTCCAGCTCCAGCATGACCCAAAGTCTCTGGTCTCTGTAGACGATTCACACGCATGTAACCCCTCCCCCTTACCCCGCCCCAGACATCCTTGCACATTTTTTCTTACGTAAAATTTGCAAAGACTTCCAATGGTAAGAAGTTGAGTGATGTTAGTGATTTTATGGTTTACAATTTGCCAACTACAAAGATACATTTTGTAAATCAACCTTGTCTACTTTAAGAACATTGCAACTTAATTGAAGGTACGAGAGCACGTTACTCAAGCAGAACATGCTATTTATAGTAAGACCCATGCAACTCCTAGATCTTTCCATTTTTTTTTCCTTGCAGAATGAATGGGTCCAGAAAAATGGGTAATTACAATGAATGAAAATTTTAACATGTCTAAAACATGTCTAAACTGGAATGGAAAGAATTCCCACCAATTTAACTCATGTTGTTTACGCTGAGTAAACAATATGTTTCAGCCATGAAAAGCATTTTCTGTATATGTCTTATACCTTCCTTGCTAAATGGAGAAAATGTTTATGGTATCATTTGCTGTGTTCTGCCCTGCGTCTTCCCCTACTTGGAATTGCATTGTATGCCTCTGCTTTCTCAGAGTGGCACACAAGTGGCCTGCAGAAACAAGGAAAACTGATGTACAAAGCAAGGACAGAAAATTTAAGACAAAGCAATTTCACTAATAAAGTGCTCAAGTAGTCTGGAGTGATTTGGGTTTTCAGTGAATCATAGCTTAGCAATTCATGAACACTGTGGGTGCTTGGAATTCAATTCCATTGTCCTCTATCTGAATTGCTTTGAGAAAAAAAAAAAAAAAGGTCACATGAGAAGGAAAGGAAGTTTTGATTTTCACATGCCTGTTATTGCTAAGGAAACCACTTCCTTGGCATTCACATATTCAGCATGTCTCTGCTCTGGCTTCCATACAAATTACATCTTGGTGCTGTGTTAAGAAACAAACAAGGGTGGGGAGTATTTTAAAAGCTCTACTCAACTTTGACATGTTCACAGAACAAAAAGAGGGGCCTTTTTGGATGCCCTTTCCTTTCTGAAGTTCTCTAGGTATCTTTGGATGGAGCCGCTCAGACCTAACAGGATGTCTGAGATTCGAGGGAAGTAGCCTGTGATCTGCCAGGAAACAAATGAGAACGCAGTGCAGCTTTGTTGTATTTTCTGATTGGCAAAGGCTCTGAACTATCTCCTAGCTCTTGCTGCAGACAAAGAAACAGGAGATGAATTACCATGTTCTGGGACTGAGTGTTCCTTTCTAATTCAAACTGCAATAAGAAATAAAAATGATTAGACATCCAGTGTGTAGATTATGTAACTCTCTTCCTCTTTTTTTTCCTTTGTTTTGTTTTCTCTTTTAAAGGGAGAAGTGAAGAAAATGGAATGATCCTTTAAAAGGCTAAACACATCAAGGACCTTCTTAAACACTCAACTGGGCTCTGATCTCAAGTGGCTATTTTTACTCAAGTGGGTCTCTACTATTTGATGTTATTTTTACTTTTATTTATATTTCTATTTTTAACCTAACAGAAACTCTCTCTCTCTCTCTCTCTCTCTCTCTCTCTCTCTCTCTTCTGTCTCTGTGTGTGTGTGTGTGTGTGTGTGTGTGTGCTTGTGTGTGCACTGTGGCACTGGGGAAATGGCTCAGTCTACCAAACTTGCTACAGGCATGAGGACCCGAGTTTCATCCTTAACTACCACATAAAAGCTGGGTGCATCTGGATGCATCTGGGTGCATCTGGGTGCAGCTGTAATCCCAGTGTTGGGGAGGCTCCTCAGAGATCACCGGGTAGCCCAATGCTAAATCCCTGAGTTCCAGGTTCAGTGAAAACCACTGTCTCAAAAAAAAGTCATGGAAAGGCCAGAAAGATGGCTCAGTTGTTAAAACAGCTTGTCACAAAAACCTGATGCCCTGCATTTTGTCCCTAGAATCCAGCGTGGAAGGCAAAAACCAAGTACTAAAAGTTGTCCTCTGACTTCCATGTGCTAGTAGTTATATTTACGAATGCATGCTCATACACAATGATAATAAATTAAAAGCTTTAAAAATCAGGTGAAGGAGTGACTAAAGAATGATGCCCAATGTCAACTTCTGGCCTCTACACACACACATACACACACACACACACACACACACACACACACACACACACACACACACACTCAAGAAGGATCTTGATAAACTATCTCTTTAGCCATTGTAGAAATCTGGCAATTTCTAAATGTCTCTGCTGTTGAGAGTAGGACACAGACCACAATTTTGTTAGAGATATCTGGTTCCCTAATGGCTAGGCTCTTATGTTTTCAAATTTGTCCATGAGTTTTAGATTCAGAACAGAAACTGTTCTGTTGAGAAGAGCAATTTGCAAACAATGAGGCTATGGTGAATGTATAACAGAGGAATACTCTTTTTTGATATTACATGGGGCAACCATGGAAAGGGCAACTCTTCACCATAGTTAGACTGGTACTGTGTTAGTAGATGCTCCTGAAAATCGAATGTGATGGGACAAAGTGATTAATATGAAGTGGTTTAAAAAGCATTGCTTCAGCAATCATGGGTTTAGTTTTGATTTTTAGTATATAAAAGAGGAATATATTTTTATATTATGGGTTTACTGATGATTGCCCACACTACATAATTTGCAGAAGTTTCAAATAGTGCTTTATTTCTGAGTTGATGGTATAAAATTTTGCAAGCCTCCAGTACACTTTGTTTTCTGTAATAACTCAGGTGATGGTGTTTAATAAAGAGGATAGTAACAACACTAACAGAAGTGTCTAAGGTACATTGAGAATTTACTATTAGTCACTGGGATGAACATTTTACATGCTGTCTCTTTTAACCCCTACAATAACACTGTAGTATTGGTTCTATTGTCTTCCCTGACCTTAATATAAAGAATGGAAACAAAGAGAGACAGCAAATTCTTAATTAAGCTCATTCATCTTAGAAGGGGTTAGGATTTAAAAGCTGGTGGCTTTTTCTCTCAAAGTCTGAGCTCTTTAACTAATAGGTGTCTGTAAAGAGAAAGCCTTTGACACAAACTGATTTAAAATGCCCAAGGGCTAAAAAGGAAGGGAAGGACCCCACCCCTTCCTCCCCCCCCACACCCCCATAAGAGTCACTTGTATGACTCTTTTGAACTATAAGAGGTAGATAATATAGTTGTTTGGAGGAGGAGGGGGTGTCCTTGCCTTGGTTGTGCAGGAAAGGGAGGTTTCCACCAGAAAAAGAAGGGTCATATGTGTGCCCAGGCTAGATGAGAGTTGAGGTCTTGACCTGGAGAGCTGGAATGTGCTTCCACTAAGAAGACATTGTCTTCTAGCATCAGACTGTACCTGCCTCCTAGGCATAGACTAGAATTTCAAAAGAGTCCCATGGTGGCCAACCAAGTTGAGGGAACGCTTTGTCTTGTTAATCTAGAAAGCTGATTCCTTATATCTTCAGTAAAGTAATTCTTAGTGAAATGCAACATGTTTGAGGAATACCAAGAGAAGGTTCATACAGCCACGTTTGGAGGATTAACTAAAATTAAGATTTCTCTTCCATCTCCATTCTTTGAACCAAAAGGGAAAATTTTGCTAAGGGAAGGGTAAATCAATTGGTAGACGCTGAAAGCCCTGAGGGCTGATCCCCACCTGCCTTGACAAGATTCACCTCTCCAAGACAACTAAGAGAGCCAGCTTTCCTCCTCCTCTTCCTCTCACTTTGGATGTGTGCGTGCATATTCCTGTGTGGCACATGTACACACACATGTGTAGAGGACAGAGGTTGATTTGGGTTGCCTTTGTCAAGCATAATCCAGCTTATTGTTTGAGACAGGGTTTCTCACCAATCTTGGAGCTCACTGATTGGCTAGAATGCCAGAGAGTCTCAGGAGTCCTCCTGTCTCATCTTCATACCCTGTCAGTGAGCCGCCATGCCTGGATTTTTATATGGGTTCTGGGGATCCAAACTCTGGTCCTCCAGCTTACATAGTATGTGAACCATGCCCAGTTTTTTTTTTTTTTTTAAGGAATTTTTAATCCCAGAATGTCTCAAAAATTCTCCTACTAGATTTATAGTTCCCCAAGGACTCAGTTCTGGCTTAAGACATTAAAGTCATAATTAAATGCAAATGTTGTCAACATGCCCTAGTTGACATCTTGCCCAGCTTAAAGAGCACCAAACTCCTCTCAATTTGCTAAAGCCAAAAATTTCACAGTGATTCCTAACCCCTTCATCCCTAAATTACCATTAGGATGAGGCAACTTGGCCTTTAAGGAACCCAGTCTTCTGCTCTCCTCTCTGGTACCATGGCCTCTCTCTTGGGTTGGGACAGTACCTTGCTTAGCAGTCCAGTTGCTTCTACACTTGCCTTTCTGCTGTTCATTTTCTGTCTCTCAGTTCTGGGGTAGCTTTTCACAATTCAGTGTTTATCCAAAATGTTTTGGAAAATATGCAGTTGAAAATATATCTCTAGCTTCTTTTGCTCATGGTGGTTAGAGTCACTTGGACCTGCCTGTCCCCTCAAAAGGCATAATATCTCTTTACTCGTCTCATCAACCACCATACGGCAGTCCTAGGTGAGTATTTTAGCTATTTTCCTTGTTGCAGGAACAAAATAGCTGACTAAAGTAACATAAGGAAGGAAGGCAGGCTGGTTGGCATTCCTAGGGCCACAGAAGGAAAGGCCTGGCCTCCAGCATCTGCAGGTATAGTGTGGCAATAGAGTGAGATGAGATGAATCCTGTAGCTATGCTCATGTTCTCATTTTTATTCAGCTGGGGACTTCAACCCATGAAATGACACAAGGCACGCTTGGGTCTTCACTCCTTAGTCAAGTCAGACTTCCAGAGGTTTGTCTCTTAGTTAATTCTGTATGTGTCAAGTCCAAAATTGGACATTTGTATCTATTACTTTAAAGTCATAATGTTTCACCTCTAAAACCGATAGGCTCGTGGCTATCCTTTTTTTTTTTTTTTTTTTTTTTTTTTTAAGACAGGATTTCTCTGTATTGCTTTGGAGCCTGTCCTGGCATTCACTCTGTAGATCAGGCTGGCCTCAAACTCACAGAGATTCACCTGTCTCTGCCTCCCGAGTGCTGGCATTAAAGGCATGCACCACTAATGCCTACCATTGCTATCTCTTAATGTAAAAATATATTCAGTGCAGCTTCAAAAGTTCCCACCTCTTTAGTAGTTCCAAAGTGTTCAAAAGTGGAAGTGTAGTGTGTCTCTTATGAGATCTTACTAGTGAGTTGTGATAAAATCAAAAACAAGTTATGTATTTCTAATATAAAAGGATATACAACAAATATTCCCATTCCAAAAGGGAGGAATAGAGGCACAACAAGTAAAGATCTGCCCAGGGCAAATCCACATGACAGCAGGGAAAATAGCAATCCTGCAATTACATGTTTCTTATCCGGAGCTCATGATGGGATCATCTAGGCTCCAATAGTCTTGGGTAATGTACTCTCTACTATGCTGTGTATAACACATGTGTCCTCTTTCTTGGACTGGATCCACTCTATACCAATCAACACCTTTCTTTCTCATTGTCTTGGCATCCCCAGAATCCTGAGATTTCCATTGCAATTAGGCTTCACTGTAGGGGAAGCTGTAGCCAGCCCCTAACTTTCCAGACTCATGCAATGCCATCTAAGGGTTTCTTCCCTCACATTTCCTGGCCTCCTCAGTTTTCTGTAACCCCAGATACAGGCCTTTGTGACCCCTGTTCTACTTTGGTTTTCTGTTGCTATGATAAACACTGTGGCTAAAAGCAACTTAGGGAAGAGAAGAGTTTATCTGGCTTACACTTCCAGGTAACAGTCCATCACAGAGAGCAGTTGGGGCAGGAACTCAAGCAGATACCATGAAGGAATGCTGCTTACTAATTTGCTTCTTCTGCTTTGTGCTGGAACCTCCTACATCATTCAATAATATGAACAATTCCCCACAGATAGGACCACAACTAACCCGATGTGGGCAATGCATTAACTGAGACTTCCCCCTTCCTCTCAGGTGATCCTTGGTGTGTCAAGTTCACAGTAAACACTAACAAGACAGCCCCTCTTGCTGTTGCATCTTGCAGGTCTTCAATACCAATGCCACCTGGATGACACTGACCACTTCTGCTGAAGAAGAAGCTGAACTCTGTAGCAGCCTCTCCATATTTACAAGGGTGATCTGGGGGAACTACTTTCTTAGGCAGGGAACCTCAATGGTGGCATTCTTAATTCATGCTCTCTCTTGTCAAAATAATTTACATTTTCCCAAGATGAAGCCTTTCATGGCCTGGGTTTGCCCTCTGGATCCATTTTGTATTGTCTCTGTGCAGGTTATTTTTTCTCTTTCATGGCATACATCTCTAACTTGTCAGCTTCTTTCTAACTCTTTGTGTCTGCAGTTTTAAACTCCCTCTCACCTTTTCATCTCCAAATCACCCACTTTTCATACCCTTTACTCCACTTATCTCACTCCTTCCTGTAAACCTAGATAAGAGAAACGAGCAGTAACCACGCCACAGCCTGAATGGTAGCTTGTCTTGCTTGACTATACCTCCATCAAACTAATTAACGCCGTGTTTTTGAATTTAGCCTCACTCCACTTCTTAGGACATGCACAGACTTCAGGCAGATTATTTATCAGAAGGGCTCACAATGGCCCTGAGTCCAGTTCCTCCACCCTGTATGTAAACTCTAGAGGTAGGCCTCTACTGCCTGTGTTTCTCTAGGTATTCCATCTTCTGAATTTTACCAGAAGGGCTTACCAAGCTATACTTACAGCTTTTAGGGGTTCTCCAGATTCAAGTTCACAATTTTTCCACATTTCTCCTAGAAACCAGTTTCCAAGGCCTAAGAACCACATGATCTGACATATGATAGCAGTGGTCCCATTTCTTAATACCAATTTTCCATGTCAGCTACTTTCATAGTTGCTGTGACAAAGGGTTGAGTTAGGATTGATGAGGTCATATGGAAATGAAAGCTGACCGGCATCTCCAAGAAGCAGATTGTCCCTTTAATCAGAACTGAAGGACCTCTGTAGTCTCTCCATTGGAGTGGAGTGTACATGGTCCAGTGGGTTTAGGTTTTGTAAGATGAAAGGGGGCTTTGAGGATGGAAGATTACATTTGCAGTTCAGTTCTCCTCCTGCAGTCTCAAAATCTAGATACCACTCAAAGGGGAGAGTTGATACTCTTAGTAGAAGCGCCACAGGTTGATGTCAGAGAAATCAAATTTCCTGTCCAGAGATCCTCAGTCCACCTGAGATGGAGAGATCATTAACCCTTCACAACATATGTGACATATCACAGAAGTAGCTTAGGGAAGGAAAGGGTTGCTTTGGTGTACAGTTTGAGGAGTCTCTTTATCAATGTCAGAAAGGCCTAGTGGCAGGAGATGGGGCAGCTGATCACACCGAGTTCCTTGCCAGGAAGCAGAAGTCGATGAATGCTGGCACTCCATGAACTTTCTCCCTTTTATTCAATCCTGTACTAGTTCATGGGATGGTGCTACCTATCTTTGATGGGGACTTCTCTCCCCGGGTAATCACATCTAGAATTAACTTAGAGATACACCTAGAAGTCTGTCTCCTAGTTGACCCTGGAGCTGCCATGTTGGCAATCAGGATTGATAGTCCCATGGATATCTGGATGTTCCTCAAATGTGCCAAACCAATTCCCATGTTAGAGCACTTTGCACAAGCTGGCCTCCTTACACTCTTGTATTTTCTTGTCTTCATTTAGTTGTGGGCTTTCTTTGTTTGTTTGTTTGGGGGGATTGTTGTTGCTGTTTTGAGTTTTGTCTCAATATCACTTCATTGGAGGACAATGCTCCAGACATCCTCACCAAAGTAGCCCAGCCACTTTACTACCTGCTAGAGAAGGCTTTCGGAGAGCAAGGACTTTTCCTGCCTCACCCACAGTAGTTGAGGGTTAAAAAAATGTGCAAACACAGCAGATTTTTAATGAATATTGGTTCAAAGAGAAACAGACACTAAGAACTACCCAGCATGATCCAGACCAACTGACATTACAGCCTCACTAACCTTCAGCTCTAAGGAAGCCCAAGAGAAAAATGACTGGACTTGGTGAATAGAGACTGGAAAGGACTTGGCTGCTTCTGTTTTTTTCAATTACCACAGATGAGTCTGAAGAGCAACAATAGAGAAATTGATAGTAAGGATTCTGAGGTTATTGTATTCTCTTCAGTGGTTAGTGCTAAATAAGCGATTCAGTGTCTACCCTTGGCCAATCAAGATTGGCTGGGGTAAGAAGATAGAGTTCTCTAAACACTCAGTGATGTCAAACAACTTAAGTTTGCTCCTTGTTCATGGTCTGCTTTCATCACTTCTGTTTATCATAGACCCCTAGTGACCCAGCAGATGGAGCTGACGGGTTGTGTACCTAAAAGGAAGGACAATAAATTATAGACTGCTTTTAAGGCTTCCACCTAAAAGTGATATATGTTTCATTTTATTTGTTAAAGCAAGCCATGCTACCAGCTAAATTCAATTGGATGGGAAAACAAAAGAACAAGAACATATCTAATGTCTGCTACCTGCCAATTATCTGGCTAGTAAACATTCTGTTCTTTTTTTCTTCCCACACACTGTGTACATTCATTGCTCCACTGCAGATAAAAAAAAAAAAAAATCACCTACATGCTATCCAGTTGCAACAATGGATGTTCAGTGTGGTTTCTTTCTTTCTTTTTTTTTTTCAACTTTTAAAAATTTTTGTAATTGTAATTAGACCAATTTTAAATTACAAACAAACTTGTTTTACATCTCAATCCCATTTCCCTCTCCTTCCCCTCCTCCCCTGCTCCCTCACTTCCTATCCCAACCCCTTTCTGCTCCCCAGGGAGGGAAAGGCCTTCCATGGGGGATCTTTAGAGTCTGTCATATAATTTGGAGCAGGGCCTAGACACTCCCCAGTGTGTCTAGGCAGAGAGAGTATCCCTCTATGTGGAATGGCTCCCAAAGTCCATTCGTATACTAGGGATAAATACTGATCTTCTACCAGAGACCCCATAGATTGCCCAGACCTCCAAACTGATCTACTCTTTCAGGGCATCTGGAAAAGTCCTATGCTGGTTTCCCAGCTATCATTCTGGGGTCCATGAGCAATCCCTTGTTCAAGTCAGCTGTTTCTGTGAGTCTCTCCAGCCTGGTCTTGACCCCTTCATTCATCAGTCCTCTCTCTTTACAACTGGATTCCAGAGTTCAGCTCAGTGTTTAGCTGTGGGTGTCTGCAACTGCTTCCATCAGCTACTGGATGAAGGCTCTAGGATGGCATATAAGGTAGTCATCAATCTCATTATAGGAGAAGGTCATTTAAGGTAGCCTCTCCGCTATTGCTTAGATTGTTAGTTGGGGTCAAACTTGTAGATCTCTGAACATTTCCACAGTGCCAGATTTCTCTTTAAACTTATAATGGCTCCCTCTATTATGGTATCTCTTATCTTGCTTTCCTCTATTCTTCCCCTGACTCAGTCTTCCTCCTCTTTCATGTCCTCCTCTCCACTCAGTGTGGTTTCTTATAAGCCACAGAACTAGGAACTATAAAACAAGCTACCTGTTGTCTACACTGAAGACATGGACAATGGAGCAATAACAGTATACCAATAAACACGTATTCAGAAATGGAAAGAATGGAAGTCACAAGTAATCACTGATCCAGAGACTCTATGAACCTGCTGGCTAAAAGAGATGGTCCTTGAGTGGTGTGAAGTATAGACGCAAAGTTTTCATGGAGAAGCCATGAGATTTTCCCCTGCTTTTGAAGTGTGGAAGGAACAGGGGCCTAGGGTCACTTCAAGTCTTAGTGACTTCTTTAATCAAATCCTATTCTTTCTTTGACAATATAACCTTTTAAAGATTTAGTAAATTTATGTCAGCTTTTTTTCTTGTCTATGAAGTCTATTCTTTTCCCACTTTACAGTGTGTGTTCTAGTTTCTTTTGCTATGATAAAACCATGACTAAAAGCAATCTGGAGGAAATGGTTTATTACACCTTACAGGTTACAGTCCTTCATGAAGAGCAGGGAAGGCAAGAGCTCAAGCAGTAACCTGGAAGCAGGAACTGACACAGAGACGGGACTATGGAGTGTAGGCTGATTTTTCTGTCCCTCCTGCCAGCTCCCAAACCATGACATGGAGACAGTATTAATTACTAAATCTTGACTGATAGCTTAGGCTTGTTCCTAACCAGCTCTTATAACTTTAATTAACCCCATAGTTTTATTGATCTATGTTTTTCCACATGACTTTTATCTCTATCCAATTTTGTGTGACTGACTAGTTCTATGTCTACCTGACTTCTCCTGCATCTCCTGGCAACCCCACCCTTCTCCTTCCCCAGGTTCTCTCTGTCTAACTCTCCCACCTACACATCCTGCCTAGCTGAGGACCATTTAGCTTTTTATTAAACCAATCAGAAGGTACCTCAGCAAAGACACATCTTCACAGTGTACAAAAGGATTATCCCACAACCCTGCTTACTTTCTTATACAACCCAGAGCCACCTTCCCAGCCATGCCACCATTCATAGTGTGCTGGGCTACTCATATTAATGATTGATCAAGAAATTTCCTCTCTGCCATGCCCATATACCAATCTGATAGAGGCAATCCCTGAGTTGAGGTTGCCTCTTCCCAAATGACTCAACTTTGTGTCTAATTGACAAGAACTAACTCACAGCTGCAAACCTCATGCCCCAGGAGCTGAACTCTATGATCCATGTCATTCAGGCTTTCTTATCCTCTGGATTTTTTTTTTTTTTTTTGCTTGCTGAATGGGAGACACAAAGGAAGGGTAGATGTGACTAGAACTCCCTTCTTCATTCTTGCAAAAGTTTTGCAATGGCTGCTTTGCTCTGTTTCTGGTTCCTGGCACCTTTCTTTCATGGCTCCAGGCATCTCCTACATCTGCCACTGAGTACCATCCCTTTGCCAGTGATTCATGGAATGTTTATCTCTGTGGCTGATGGTTCCTTCGAGACTCATTGTCTCTAAATAGCACCTTAACATTGACACATCTTTGTCAAATGGCTTTATATCCAGCTGCTTCCTGTCAAGTTGTTAAATATGGCTGCTTGTCCATTTGATCCAAACAGCTAGATGTGTTTGGTATGTTTCTCAGGATTTTCTGTTCTTTGAGTTAAGTTTGAAAACTCTTAGCTCTGTGATAGCTGGTATACCTGGAAACATTTAATATTTTTTTCCTAGCATATTTTGTTCCATTAAACAGTGACGTGACCATTCCCTTTTTATTGTTAAGACTGCCATAGCAGTGGACCCTACACTGCTGGTGTGAGCGAGAGAAATCTGTGTTCTCACAGTTTTGGAGGATGAAAGCCTAAGATGAGGATTTAGCAGGGTGAGATTTTCTGTGTCCTCTACTTAGTTTGCAGATAGTTGGGTTCTGGCTGTGTTCTCACATGGCCTTCTCTTTGTATGTGAATCCTGGTGTCTTAGTGTTCTCCAGAGAAACAGAATTGATATGAGATCTAGGGCTATCTATTTAACTATCTACATTAATCTGTCTCTGTGTCTGTCTGTCTATCATCTGTCGAGACATTCTATTTATCATCTATCAATCTAGCTATCATCTAGTTATCTATAATCTATAATTTATTATCTATCTATCTATGTATCATCTATCTTCTCTCTATCTGAATTAATTAACACAAAACAGAAGATGAGAGGGCTCACTATCTGCCATGGAAAGCTTCAGTCTCAGGAAAGAGCTGGTCCAATGTAATCCTTAATGAGGCCTGTGTCTGGAGAGCTGAGAACAAGGACAGCTGATATGTAAACCCCAGTACATGATAGATGTCTCGGATTATTCCGTGAGACAGAGAATCAAGGGGTGATCCCCTCCTTCTTCCCTTGTCCTCTGTTCTAGTAAGGCCCTTGGTTGATTGGGTTGATTCAACTACATTGGAGGAAAATAGTCAACTTTGCTACATTCACCAATTTAGGTTTAATGTCATTTGGTAATCCTCTCATATATGCAGAATCCTGCCAACTTCTTAAACTGACACCTCAGTTTAATCACTGTTACATCAGGTGTTTTATTCCTCCCTGTAAAGGCATTAGTTATATTGGATTACGGCTTCATTTTAACTTAATCACCTTTACAAAGGCATACTTCCAAGAAGAGATACATTTTGAGATCTTGGAAATTAGCATGTACATTTCAAGTCAGACACAATACAGACTATCACACAATGATATCCCCTTAGAACAGTTCTGTTAGGCTTTTGCCTCAAGGTCTCTAGTTTTACCTTTTGTCTGTTAGAGAGAAGTTGCCTTCTGTTTCCTCAAAAGGTAAAAGTTTGGACAGTTTTCATTCTCTTTCCTTATACATCACTGTTTCTAACTGCTCTGGCTATTTCTAACATCATCTCTTTCTGGAGTACCCTGTCAAATCCAGAGAATTCTATTCAATACATACCATCAACACTTCTCATCCCTCTACTCTATAGATACCTGGTATTCACTAGGGCCATCATTGTAGTCTCCAGGAATACTGGCTCTCTTTAACTCCACTGTCAGCCACTGACACCATTTCAGAATTATTTACTGGTGACACTCATGTCTAGCTGCCTTTTTTTAAAAATTCAAGTCTGGCTGGTTTTTCTGTAAAACAATACACATGTTTATCATCTATACAGTGTACCTACTCATTTGTCATTGGTTTCTTGTAGACTGATGGATGGAGATCTTGCCCATGCACCAGGCTCCAGGGGCAAGGAAACTCTGAGAGCTTTCCTCAGGTGAAAGTGGTGGAGGATTGGGAAGGTAGAGGCAAAAGGGTCAGGAATTCAAGGGCAGCCTGTGTTACATGAGACCCTGTCACAAAAACAAACAAACAAACAAACAAACAAAAATCCTTTACTTGGACATATCACACAGCACTCTTTTTCAGTTTATTGATCTAAACGAGTCATGTGAGTTACATTGTTCTTTCTGACTAACAGTGACAGGAAACTTCTCAAATGTTTGAAGAGAGAATCCACAATTTGTGGACATCACTAACCATTATCATGCAGGATCTACTATTAGCAATTTGTATTTAGTTCTAGAAATTAAGAAAAGAAATGAGGAGGAAAAGAAGTTTTGATCACCAATAGATCTTGGGTCCATGGCAGCATCGTTTTTTTCTGGATGCTGCACCACTATTCCTCTCGACCATCCACCTCCCCAAGACACTCATCCGATTTCCTAAAGCCACAGAATTGCACATTCAACTCTCCTGATGCAGGCTGCCTGTGGCATGTCATTTGTTACTTTCCCCGCCTTTTCTTTCTTACTATCAAATAGCCCAAAATGCTGTATTAAGAGAGTCAGGTCTTCTATGCTTATTGTACCTGTGACATTCTGTGATGTATTCCGTGCATCGAATTCTCTTCCAGATGCATTTTGAAAGTGAAGTCATATTTAAATTTGTCATTTCCAAACAAGAAAGGCATTTATTGTTATGCACTGCCAAGAAGACTGGCAGATATCAGCAGCAAATGCTAAAAAAAATTCTTCTAGGCCTCATTATTTTCATAAAATGACTATTTCTCAGCTATTATTTTTGACACAGAATATAAACGGCAAAACAAAACAGTGGCCACGAAACTCCAATGCAGTGAGACATCTTTAGGAATTTAAAGGATAGCTGTAGCTAATCATGCCACCTCACATTCTGAAAGAATTCATAACTCAATGGAGCCAATTGAAGTGGTCCAGTTTAAAATAGACGTCTGCAGAGGGGATCACTACCAGTCAGTTAAAAATGGAACCAGGTATAATGTGCACAGTGGAAAATGTGTATAAAACTAGATTGTTTTGATTAGAGCAGACGTTACCTTTTCCAGAAATTATTATTTTGTTTAAATCCCCCTCCCATTATTTTTATCCTTGTCTCTTCTAAGTGATTAAAAAATATAATTTTAAGCCAGGTAGTGGTGGCACATGCCTTTAATCCCAGCACTTGGGAGGCAGAGCCAGGCGGATCTCTGTGAGTTCGAGACCAGCCTAGTTTATAAGATCGAGTTCCAAGACAGGCTCTAAAGCTACATGAGAAACCCTGTCTTGAAAAACAAAACAAAATGCAATTTGAATCTCATCACCATTTTCCTACTTACAATCACTGTATGTAGAACTAAGTGATCAGTGGAAAAGGGTCCTAATTTCTGGACTCAGAAAACTTAATATAACCTCTCCGTGTCAATTCATTAATAGCAATTCTGACCGAGTGCTCATGTCCTTCCAGATTCACACATTAGTATCTTAATCCAGAAGTAATACTATTAATATATATTATGCCTTTGAGGAAACCCATATGTGATGAAGGAGATAGATATTGAATTATTAACTCTTACAAAAGTCACCAGGAAGTATATTGTTCCCTGAAGCCATGTGAGAATATAGAGAGTAGGGCCACCCACCAGCCAAACACTGGCTCCCAATACTCTGAATCCACCACTCTATTCCTCTTGGACTTCTGAGCTTCTGTAACTGGGGAAATAATTTTCTGTCGTGTATAACCTGCCCAGTTTGTGGGATTTTCTTACAACAGCCTTGCCAGGTGGGTACTTACTTGCTAAGGTTCTGTCCCCGGTCCTCCTTGTGGTGTTTGCCAGCCTGTCAGAGCTCTGCTTGAATCTTCTCTCTGCTTAGCCCTTCACTTTGTTTTTAACTCGTGTAGACCACATCTAATGTGTTTACTACTCATTGTGGGTGATTGTCTTTTGGGCTTTCCTAGATTTGGGGCAGGAATCTAGTTTATAAAAGGTGCATGTGCCTCATACTGTGACACCTGGAGCTTGTGAATTGACACATGGTATCAGTTTTTACAAAGGTTCCAAGGAGAATAAAAGCTTCCTCATTTCTCTTGGTTTTTGTGTGCTTATGCTTTTCTTCCCCTATACAATTTGGGTTATGGCCTTAAATCATACAATTCATCTATCTTATAGAGAAGAAATCAGTTATTTCACTATTTGAAAACATTTTTACAAGGAATTCAAAATTATGATACTTATGTGACATACTATTGAGGTCAAATATCCAGAAACATTAAGCTTGGGTTTTATCCAATGGGTTAGTGATACCTTATTTTCCCAAATTAATATTGCCAGGTTGGCATCCCATGAAAATATTGCTGAACTACACAGCTTGCGAAGCTACTCTATTTCCTGTTACTGTGAATGCTGGGTAGTCTGAGAATGTCTACTAGGTCTCAGCGTGGGGATGTTACATGGCTCTCCTTTTCCAGGCACAGAACGGTGAGGAGGTGGTGATGGAGGTAGAATTTCAAGCTTCGAAGATAACAGGGAAATCCTAACTGCAGCCAATTCAGATTTCCTAGCGGACTTTGTCAACACCATTCTCCGGCCTTTCCCTGATTATTCCACGAGGCTTCTATGAGTCACAGGCTTCCAATTGCTTGTCTAATTTATTCTTATACTTCTCAATAGACTTAATAAAATACATTCACCTTAAAAAAATAAAAAAGTCGCATTTGAAAGTCAGCCTTGCTTGGCCTTCCAATTCCTTCGTCTTTCACATTCATAACCTGTTTATTTTGTGAGCCCCGCCCCCCCACTACATATTTGCTCTAAGTTCTTGTCTGGGCACGCTCTGACTGCTACTTGCCTTCCTGGCTGCTGACTCATGAGTTTGCTCCAACCTTTTGGGTGTGGAAGCCTCTGGATTCCTGAGCATGTGGTCCCAGCATCACTAGCATCACCTCAATCAGTTTGTTGTTGGTCCTCCTGCAGACTAAAACAGGCACATCTTCCATGCCTTCTCAGAGGTCCTCGACCCGAAACACTAACTCTTATCATCTAAAGCAGAGATCCATTTTTTTTTTTTAAATGTGGTCAGGTTATAAATATTTCAGGCATTTCATGTTACATAGTTTTGACCACATGTCTTTTGTGTTTTTTAAAAGCAAATGTTTAGAAGGTCTTTGCTTTCTTAGTGCAGATGCCTAATACAAAGAGCTTAGGAGCGGCTTTGGACCAGCAATCGTACCTGACTGTAGTCAAGGTAGTTCCCAAGAACTATGGGTTAACCTGAGTATGATTCTCTGTGGAATGCCAAGAGGCATTTATACCTTTTTGTCCCAAGGCATCCCTTGTATGTGATGGATCAGCCCTTCTTGTTTGGATCCGGGTGGATATTTTCTACATGCATACTTGGGATAATTGAGTAAATGGTCACAATGCATTTGGTGGTTTGGATGACAACCCCTGGCTGGGAAAAGCTTCAGTGTGCATACACTTAGCCACTCAACAACCATTAAGTCAGCAGTAGCTGTGTACTCAGGGTTGTATTACCCATTGTGAAGTTAGTAATAAATGAAACGTGGGCTTTTGTTGACCTCAGAAGCAGCATGCTCATTGGACTATAAGAAATGATGAAAATAACTTAATTTCTCCAGTCATGCTCTAGCAGAATGTGAGGACTCCAGTGACTATTTGGCTTTCAGCCTTGTAATAGCTGTGCGGTGGAAGGAGAACAAGACCTTTCTTCACAGGACAGGGTCTCATGTTATGCAAACCTGTGGAGATTGGCTGAAGGAATACTAGGCCTCCTCAGCATACCTGCTCATAGGTAGACAGTTACCACTAATCTCTGCCTCCCATTGGCTATAAGACTTTCAACTAGTGCTGTTGTTATGTGAATTTAAGAGAGATGGGACATTCGAAGCACTCAAAGTAATGAGTAGCAAAAGCTCAACAGCCTCAAGGGTTGCTCTGATATCGGGGCATTAGAGATGCACTCTTGTTGTTCCTATCCAGTGCCATCCATTTATTTTAACTAAAAGCTCTTGATGGCAAGGACACACCTAGAATGTTATCTAGTTGCCAATGCAATTAAAAAATAATCTATCCAAAGTGATCTACAGATCTTGGAAATGTGTCATTCTAAAACTTCGGGTAGATTTCCTCCCAGTGAAATAAACCTGCTGCAGCTAGGTAGGATAGGGAAAAAGGGGGAAGTGTCACTTCAGCAAATTCCTGGCTAAAACTTACTTTCTGTTTCTTTTCAGTGCTTCTCTTGCACAGAGCAGAACTAAAAAGTGCACCCCAGCACCTTCTGCACCTCCAGATTCCCAAGAAAGAATAAAGCAACCACCTTTCACTGAGTTTCTGCTTTGTGCTGGGCTCTGCTGACTTCACGTTCACAGTTCACAGAATCTGTGAGGCAAAGTTTACAGTTTTCAAATAGGAAATCTGCCTGGGACTTGACCAAGTTCTCTTGGCCAGTGACAGCAGCTAGACTTTGAGCACAGGTGGATTTCCTTCAGAGCTTGGCTTTTAATTCTTGTCCTCCACCACATTGTGGAGCAATGTGAATTCAATATGCCGTTAAAGTTTTTCTTGTGTCACATTTGAAGAAGAAGAAATAATGCCTGGTGAGCTGGCACATACCTTTTATTACTGCACCAGGGAGGCAGAGGCAGGCTGACCACTCTGTGAGTCTGAGGCCCACTAGGCTGCATAGCAAGATCCTGTTACAAAATACACACCACCAAAAAAATACAAAAATAAAGTTCAAGAAAAGAACAGGTAAAATTACAATGTATCTTATTTAACCACTTATGTCTAAATGTTACCATTTCACTAATTAATCATATTCATTATATTGATTTATGTATGTTTTTTGTTTTTCTCACTTAGTTTTTTTATTTGTTTGTTTGTTTTTTCAAGACAGGGTTTCTCTGTGGCTTTGGAGGCTGTCCTGGAACTAGCTCTTGTAGACCAGGCTGGTCTTGAACTCACAGAGATCCGTCTGCCTCTGCCTCCCAAGTGCTGGGATTAAAGGTGTGTGCTACCACTGCCCGGCCACACTTAGTTTTAACATTGATGTTCAGTTAACACTGCTTCACGTCTCAAGTGCTAGCCTGAATAGCCACATGTGGCTAGTGATGATTAGCTGGATTTATGAGATATTGTATTTATATTTCTCCTAAGTCATCTTGGTTTTCTTTTGTTATCCTCAAAAGTGTACAGCCCATGAGTATTAAAAGTGAAAGTAAGTATGGGAAAAAGACAAAGAGAAAAAGCCAGACAAACAGAAGTAATATTGTCATTGTTTGGGGCTCTGTAATAAAGCTGATTTTCTCAAGTGCCTCCCATCAGATTTCTAAAATATTCTGAGTCCAGCTGCATGCCCATTTAAGAACATTAGGTTCATTTACCATACTTCTCCCTTGGCCAAGCAACATTCTAAAAATAAACTCTTGAGCTCTTAGGTCTGACCTAACTCTATATAAATATCCATTTGCAGTTGTTACTGTAGCAAAAGAAAAATCCAGTGCCCTAAGTCATTTAGTTGTAAAATCTTGAGAAAACTGACTCTGCCCTGAACACTTCCTTCCTCCGAATCACACACAAACTCAGGGGCGGGGGATGGGAAGAAGCAAAGTTAGATTCTACTGTTTTCCCAGGGGACAGAAAGACAAGCCTTCCACAGAACATTCCTTCATCATTTTCCTTCTCATTGCTAATTGAAATAATGATTAGTGTGTGAAAAATTACTCCCCCACTATAATGTTTCCATCTACAAACTCTGGAGAGCTGGGGTCAGAGAAGCAATGTCTTCCTGCCAAGTGTGGAAACGCCCTGTGGGAGATTCAGCTCTGTACAAGTGCCCCTGCTGGACAGACCTTGACCAATGTAGCCTCAATGCTGGGCACCGGGTGACTGCAATAGAAAGGGAGTATGCTGTTGCAATTAATTTAGTTTATTCCATTAGAGTAAAAGCAGATTTTTTATAGTCGGAGTTTTAAAGGGAAAGGATTGCTTTATTTTCTAATATGATGGAAATACTTCAGGCAGATATTCTGAGGAGGGGAGGGAAAGAGAGAGGGTGGGAGATTTGGTGCCAGGTGGTAGTGGCCCACACCTTTATTCCCAGCACTCGGGAGGCAGAGGCAGGTGCATCTTTGAGTTTGAGGCCAGCCTGGTCTGCAGAGAAAGTTCCAGGACAGGCAGGATTGTTACATAGAGGAACCCTGTGTCAAGGAAAAAAAGAAAGAAAGAAAGAAAAGAAATGTTGCAGTTCTCCCTTTGAATCTGTCCTTAAGTGATATGTTAATGTGAACAGAAGATGAAAATGAAATACTAAAATACAACCAACACAAGAGGGAGGGAGAGGAAAAGGAAGTCAACACCTTCCAGGACCCCTGAACTCAGTCCTCTACATGACTTCTGGGAGAAATTGCTGTAAACCTCTTAGAGGTTATTGGGAAGAGGTGATTACAATTTAAAACACCATAATACTTCTAGTTATTAATTTCAACTTTCAGCTTTTCTTACAGGCCCATAAACAAGTGTACTGCCATATGGACTACAAACAACCTGGAGTGAGCAGTTGAGTGAGTTATGCTGTGGCCACAGTATGAGTTGCTATATACTATTGGAATTAAGATTTATATGCATTGCACAGGAAGTCAGGGCTTTGAGCCTCTCCTGGATTTCCTCAAATACAATTGGGGAAGGAAAGGGTGAAGCTTCCTCTTGGTGCTTCACTGAGGGCACAGAGCCCTCCTATCCAACGGCTGTGATGGGACATTTCATCGAGTTCCAACTGTAGCAGCAGCAAGGTGGGTGGGAATGGGGCTTCTTTGGGGATTTCAGGGGCTGATTTTGCTGTAGACCTGAGAGACAATTTGCAGGACATCCAGAAGGCCATCTGGATCTGAATGAGGGCCCTGACACCTGGTGGAAGAGGACTGTTTAGGGACATGCAGCCTGGCTTTCCCATCAGTTTTCTGGTTTCAGTAGGCTAAGTGCCTGACATAGATAGGATTCCATCATTTTTCCCTTTTACTTCATGCATTTTCAAACCACAACACCAATTATTATCTATTTCCAAGTATCTTTTAATGTTAATTGCCTAGAAAATTGTGGCAGTGCTTAATCTAGCTATATTGTTTATTTGTGAGATAGTTGAAATACAAATTAGCATTATTTTTAATGTTGGAAGATTTAAGAAATGCAATATAATATATGGTATTATTTGATTAGAATGTGCAAATAGAATATTTGTTGTAAAAGTGTAACTTTAAAAATGGAATTTGAAGCAAATACTGCAGTCTTTATGGAGTATCTACTGACTAGTGTCTATAAATAGCATTAGTGCTGACCCTCTTTGCTCCCAACACTTGGGTGAAGTATCTTTAATGACTGTGTGAAGGCAAAATAAAATTGCATTCATTGGACATAATGAGATATAATTTATGTATACTTTAAGATCAAAAGTAACATTTACTATCTCAGTAACTTGCCTTAGGCAAAAAACTTAACTTTGAATGACATTTGGCGACTTCAATTAAATTCTTCCTTCTGGTCCATTGATTTGTCACCATTCCAGGGAATATGATGCTGACATTGAAGGTTAACTAAAAATTGAAGAGTTCTCAAAAATATTTGGGCAGTGTTAGTATCAACCACAACCTCTAAAGATATCTGCTCCAGATGAAACATTGGTCATTTAGGTGTATGTATTCTGACATTTTGATTGAAAATTAATAGTGATGCTATTTTCTGAGAGACTGGAGAAAGAGGAATGAACAGCTGAAGCATTTTCAGGGTTTGGAAGTTTTCGTTCTCTGGCTCCTCGTGTCACGGTGTGAGAGATCACAAGTTCTAATGGTTCTGTGTTGTTAAAATCCCTTTTCCTGGCCTTGTACCAAAGCACCAGGGCCTGTGTTCCTTTTATTATTCCGGTGCTTATGTACATTTTCAGGTCAGCAGCTAAGTTCTTTTATTAGCTCGTTTCACCTCATTTCAAATAGAACGCTAAAGACAAAAATCTGCTCTAATTGACTTCCCAGTTGCTATCTTCTTGAGTCCTTAACATCTTTAAAGCTGATAATGTTTTTCAATAACAACTAAAATGGCTGTCTTAAGGTTGTGGGGATAACTCTGTGGCTAAGAGCATTTGCAGCTCTTCCAGAAGACCCAAATTCAGTTCCCAGCACCCACATCAAGCAGCTCACAACCATCTGTAATTCCAAATTCAGGGGATCCAACGTCCTCTTCTGGCCTCCACAGCTACCACACTCACATAGCATACACACGCAGACACTCATGTGCACATAAATGAAACATTAAAAAAGATATCTATAAAACTGAGTTTTTTTTAATTGCTTGATCAGAACCACTGTGTCTTGCACACTAGGAGTGGCTTTGCCTCCCTCTTCAAATGGCTCCATGTCATGCTTTGCCCAGCACACTGTAAACACCCCCTCCAGGGGCTGGGGCAGCTCTCTCTACCTTACCATTATTTACGTGTGTTATGTCCAAATCTTTAGAGATTAAGGTGGAAGGGGGAGTTCACTCATAGCTGCTAAGAAACACTGTTTCCATAGTATTTTAAGAGTAACTTGTGCAGGAGGACATTATTTTAAATAAACCAATACTCTACAAGGCAGTATTAATAAAATATTAAGCTCTAAAAAAAAACAAAAACAAAAGAAAACTCCACTTTGTTTCCAAAAGAAGAATCAAGGAGAGAAAATACCACCGAATAGATGCCAATCAAGGTGCCAGTTGTTTGCTCCTAATGAAAATGTGTGTGGAAGTGGTCTGTGTGCAGAGAGAGTTACATACATGGGAAGCCTTTTGATTATTCCTACACTAGCAAGGGTGTCCCAAAATATCCATTCTGGTTCTGGACAGTACCCACCCTCCTTTGCAGATCATTGGCTTAAGTAAGTTAATGGTCAAGGTAGACTGATTTATCTTCAAGCCGAGGCTGCTCAATCTATTTCCTTTAGCTTTCTTATTTGCTGCAGTAGCCAGGAAAGCTGGGGGTTTCAGATGACCATAGTCCCAAGGAGACTTCCGAGGAGGCACCAGACTTCTCTGAGATAAAAAGGAAAGTACTTTGTGTTTCAGTCCTGAGATCTGAGGGCCGATTTGCAATCATTATAATGGAACCTTTCCTAAGCATAACAAATGAGTATTTTTTAGAAATATAGGATGAATTTTTTCTTAGGAAAGTGAGTTATGTGATTTTAACTCTATTTTTAGAGACATGGTACATAGCTTCTGAGTACAATACAAATTTTCACATTTCCAAATTATTATATGACAAATGACCATTTTTGTGAATTATCTTAACATGTTCAATTTAACATATTTTTTAGATTCTGAGTTGTAATCTATCCTACATTATAACCTCTAACTTTCAAGTATTTTATATCTAACATAGCATTTACATATGACAAAATAAGTATTGAAATTTGAAATTAGGTGAAGGAATATTTTGGTGTCTTTCATCACATTCAGCTCACTATTATATAGTTAAAAGATGCTTATTCCATATTTAATTATATAAGTTAATGTATTAATAGTCTTGGTTTCTTTAAGGTATAGCTCATGTAAACAGTATCAAAGACAGAACTCAAAAACCATCTCAATAGATACAGACTAGTCTTTGCCAAAATGCATCATTCCTTCATAATAAAACCCCAGAGATATGAGAGATGGAATATGTCTTAATAAAGGCTATAAATGACAACCTTATAGCCAACATCATGTTAAATGGCCAAAAACTCAGAACATTCCCACAAAGTCCTGGAACAAGGAAAGATTGTCTACTCTTTCCAAACCTATTCAATGTAGTGTTTGAAGTTTTTGCTAAATCGGTAAGACATGAAAAGGAAATAAATGGATACTAGTAAGGAAGGAAGAAACTGAAGACACTGGAAGATGGAAAGACTTTACATGGTCATATATTAGCAGTATTAATATTATGAAAATGACCACCCTACCAAAATGAATTGACAAATTTAATGCAGTACTCATCAAAATGTCAACTCATTTCTTCACAGAAAAAGAAAGAAAGATAACTTATTTAAAATTATACTACAGTGCAATAGTAATAAAAATAGTATGGCACTGAAAAAAGACTCATAGATCAGTGAAATAAAATAGGGAACTTGAGTACACATCCATGCAACTATAGTCACTTGATTTTTGATAGAGAAGCAAAAAAATACACATTCGAGAAAAGAGATAGCACCTTCAACAAATGGCACTGGGAAAACATACATGTATACATGTAGAAGAATATAACTAGATCATTTTCTCTCATCTTGCATACATACACACACACACACACACACACACACACACACACACACACACCTCGATGCATCTAAGACCTCAGTGTTAGAATTGAAACTACAAGAAGATTAAGAAGTGATCACACTTAAGTGTATATGCCTAGTTAAGAATGTTCTCAATAGGACTCTTGATTACAGAAGACAAGGACAACAGTCAACAAGTATGATCTTATGAAATTAAAAGGCTTCTGTACTGCAAAGGGAACTGTTAACTGAGTAAAGAGGTAACTAGGAGAATGTGAGAAGATCTCTGCCAGCTATATATCTGACCAAGGAATCGTGCCCAGTATACACAATGAGCTTAAAAAGCAAACAACTAAATAGCAAAAATGGTCAACAAAACTGAACAGATAGTTCTCAAAAGAAGAAACACAGCATTGTAGGGAGAAACCCTGATTAGAGGTACCGCTGACCACGCCCTCTTGGGCGTGGTCAGAGTTACATAACAAGGGTTAAAGAAGGAGAGAGGTATGCACTAATACAGCCGCTATGGAAATTGGTGTGGAGGTTCCTCAAAAAGTTAAGACTAGAACTGCCATATGGTACAGCTATACTAGTCACGGTCATATACCCAAATGACTCCATATTCTACAAAAGATATGTCTATAATTTCATGTTCATTGTGTCTCTATTCACAATAGTGTGGAAATGGAACCAGCCCATATGCCCATCCAATGACGAATGAATGGATAATGAAAAATGTAACACAAACACACATTGGAATTTTATTCAATGGTAAAGAATAATGAAATTATGAGATTTACAGAAAAATAGATAAGTGTGGTAAATACACTGATTGAGAAAGACAAAAATGGCAAGTTTTCCTTAAAATGTGTATCCTAGCTGTGAGTTTTTACAGCAACATGCTTAGCACTGAGTTCTGATAAAGGCCAGAAGGGTGGCAATGGGTATTAGAGGGAGAAGGGAAGTGGTGAAGAGACCTTAAGAAAGTGGGGGATAACCTGATAGCCCTTAAACAGCAGCTGATGGAAGTAGAAGCAGACACCCACAACTAAACACTGGACTGAACTGGAATCCAGTTGCAGAGAAGGATGAGTGAAGAGCAAAGGGGTCCAGACCAGGCTGGTGAAACCCACAGAAACAGACTGATAGCTGGGATACCAGCCTGGGACTGATCCAGACCCCAGGAACATGGGTTTCAGTGAGCAAACCTCGGAAATCTATGGGACTTCCTGTAGTAGTTCAGTACTTATCCCTAGCATAGGTGTGGACTTTGTGAGCCCATTCCACATAGAGGAATACTCCCTAAGCCAAGACACACAGGGGTGGGCCTAGTCCCTATCCCAAAGGATACGATAGACTCTGATGACACCCTATATGGAAGGCCTCACCATCCAGGGGGAGCAGAAAGGATATGTGATAGGTAGGGTTTTAGTTGGCGGTGGTGGTAGGGGAGGACAGGAGGGAGAGGGAACTGGGATTGTTACATAAAAAAATATTGTTCTAATAACAATAAACAAACAAACAAACAAAGAAGTAAGTGGGGGATAGTAGAACAGGTCAGATAGGAAAATGGAAAGAACTACTGGATGAGGAGTTGAAAGGTCTAAGCAAGGAGGGGTAATGGAAGGGAAGGGAAGAAGAGCGAAAAGGAGAAGTCACCAACTAAGGATATATGAAAAATACACGTGATCCTACAATCCTACAATTTTATAAGCACATTAACAATCATACATTAATTATATAAGTATACATGATATATATGTATGTGTACATATATATGTGTATGAATTTGAACAGAGGTACTCTCCATGAGTGGACAATGCTCTTCCCAGAAGCAATTAAACAAAAATCCCAGGGGTAGATACATGATACCTCCCTGTGAGTTGTTGGTTAAGGAGGCTTCCGAGGCTCAAAACAATACAGGCTATTGCTACTACTCTTAGTTATCCACTAGAACTTGCTGATATGGCCTGTCTTAGCTATGGTTCTATGCTATGACAAAATACCATGATCAAAAGGCAAGTTGGAGAGGAAAGGGCTTATTTGACTTACACTTCAGCATTTCTGTTCATCACTAAAGAAGTCAAGACAGGAACTCAAACAGGGCAGGATCCTGGAGGCAGGAGCTGATGCAGAGGCCATGGAGGGGAGCTGCTTACTGGCTTTGTTCCCCTGGTCTGCTCAGCCCACCACCCTATAGAACCCAGCACCACCACCAGCCCAGGGATGGCATCCCCCACCAAGGGCTGGGCGCTCCCTCAATGATCACTAAATGAGAAAATGATTTACAGCTGGATCTCATTGAGGCATTTCCTCAACTGAGGCTCCTTCCTCTCTGATGACTCTAGCTTTCATCAAGTTGATACACAAAACCAGCCACTACAAGGATCTACTGTTGAATATACATACACTTTGGTCACAGGACATAGAGAAGTGGAGGAGCTATCTTACCCTTTCTAAGGCTTAGCAAATATCACAAAATAGGGGGCAGAAAGAATGCATGAGTTAGAGGATGGAGAAATGTGTATCAAAAAAGATGTCTTTGTAGACATGTCATAGCTGTTATACTCATGAACTCACTGTATAAATTATCCATACAAGAGTTGTACAAGTTTGGGCCAGTCAACATTTCACCATGGATGGGGAAGTGGCTGGTTAGGCCTTGTCCTTGCCTTCCTTATATCCTGATATCCTGAAAAACTAAGAAAACAAAAACCATGATAACTTTCAAGGTGTGAATCATGTTGCTTGACAATGAGCAGTTGATGGGATGGGGGAGGTGGTGTTTTCTGCAGTGGAAGAGCCATGGATAAGCTTCTTGATCTAGGAAGTAACCTCTCACCCACACTTGGGCAGGAAACTTTAACTGAACTCTGTGGGGGCACACACTAGGAGAAGACATGAGTATGGGAGGGGGACTTCTTGAGAATAAATTTGGCAATGGGAGTGGAAGAAGGATGTGAGAAAGGTAACTCTGTGTGTGTGTGTGTGTGTGTGTGTGTGTGTGTGTGTGTGTGTGTGTGTAATTGACTGAGATTCATTGTGTAAATGTAATAAATTATATAACCATAAAAATGAATCTGCTCTATGGAGAATTCATCTTCCTGTCTCGTCTCAGGCAACTCAGACTCTAGGGTTGAGCCAGGAGCCAAGCTCCTCTGTATTCAGTAAGCCCTTCCTTGCTGTTTCCTCTTGTAGTCACCAGTCTCCACTGTCATTAGCATGAAATCTCGGCTGGCTGGGGTAGACTGTGATAATCTCAATAGGGACAAAACCACATCATCATCTTCTTGGCCAGAGTCAAACTTAATAATTAAACTTTGTAACATACTGAAAATTCTGGGAATGCTTAGGCTGTTGAGCAATTTCCACAAATTATTAGTGTCTAGAATTCCCAAGTAAACATTGTTGAAAAGTCTTGTTTAGAAGTTTGTTATTAAATATTGCATTTGATAAAGTGATAATAAAAATCGGTATATTTAAAGAACTCATCCTGTATACCAAATGTATGTGTGATAGATCATAGGTAGATAGTTAGGCAGATGATAACTAGATAGATAGATAGATATATAGATAGATAGATAGATAGATAGATGATAATATTTAGACTAATAGAAAATTACCCACCTAAAAAATGTGACCAAGAAATACATAGTCTTAATTCTTTAACCACTCAGCATGGAAGAGCAGCAATTTACTTCTTCCAAATCGCTAGAAGATTTGAAACTAAAGGGAGTTAAGATACAAAAGAATTAGAGATCTACAAAAACAGAATTTGATAATTCATAAGAGAAAATAAATAAATCCAATTTAGTTTCATTAAAGAACAATATATTTTTAAAAGAAGTGTGTTATTAATTAGCATAAATTTAATTTATTATGCATAGTTTTATGAACTCACCAAGAGTATATGAAAAACACTAACTCTGAGTTCCTGTAATAAGTGATTGCTTTATTAGGGTAAATTTTCTCCTTTTGAGAAATAGGATTAATTATATATCAATAATTTGTATTCTTTTATTTATTTATTTTTTGTTTTTTTTGAGACAGGGTTTCTCTGTGTAGCTTTGGAGCCTATCCTGGCACTCGTTCTGGAGACCAGGCTGGCCTTGAACTCACAGAGATCATCCGCCTGCCTCTGCCTCCTGAGTGCTGGGATTAAAGGTGTGTGCCAACAACGCCCAGCTCAATAATTTGTATTCTTGAAGATACCATGATAGTATCTATTTTCATTATTGAAAATAAATTAAGCTAGACCCTCCCTAACCCGAAATGTATATATCAGTATAAATGAAATAATAGTAAATACGTGTTTGCACACTTGGAGCTGATTTTTTAACTTAATGAAATGATTACAGTAAAAACTAGAAAGAAAGACAAGCCAGGCATGGTAGTGCACACCTTTAATCCCAGTACTCAGCAATCAGAGGCAGGTGGGTCTCTATGAATTCAAGACCAGCCTAATCTACATAGAGAGTTCTAGGTCAGCTAGGTTTACCTAGTGAGATCCTATATAAACAGCAACAACAGCAATGACAACAAAAATTACTAAAAAGACAATACATGGATGAAAAGTATGAAATAACGGTAAGAAGAGGGGTAAGTGCAGAGTTTTCTGTACCTTATGGTTCAAATTAAGATCTCAGCTTTCGAGACATTTTGATAGAAATTATTTTCATTTTAGCAGGCTGACTAGGGAAGGAGTGCTGGTGGAGATTTTATTTCTTTGAAAACTTCATTGCAATGTAAAGACACTAGTTGAACATAGTGGCGTTCAAGACTAGTACTAATCACTGAGATGGTGGACACAGGGCTGAGGAGAGTGGTGAGGATACAAGGAGGGAGCCGTGTCACTGAGAAGTCCACTAAATAAACAAGAGAAGGCACCATGGTCCATTAGCTCTTTGCAGACACATTGATAGACATTTGGGTGAGTCAGAAGAAGAGGTGAGCTTGAGTACAGTACATAGTGAAAAAATGGCATTTGGATTGCTTTCAAATCCAGTCTCTTCATAGGCTTTTGTATAATTCACAAGCAATTGTGCCAAGTTTGGACTGAGGCTGAAAGAGGAGAACCTCAATGCACAAATTAAACAGCATGTGATATCATAAAAAGAAAGTAGAAATTTCCTGTTTTGTGTTTTGAAAAAGAATTTAAACAATCTTATGTAATGATCAATAAAAAGTAAGGCCAGAATCCCATCTTTGGTAGCCACTCACGCTGTGGTCCAATGGATGCGATTGATAGCAACACGGCACGTGATGGGCAGTTGAAAGCACATGGTTTCTGAGTGAAATGGGAGAAAGCCTGACTTTCAGCTACAGCTTAAGAGAGATTTCTTACTGTACATGGGCTAGGGAAACAAGTACTAACACACAGGAAAACACATACACCTGACTTACTTAGGTCTGGACAGGACTGTTTCCAAAACCCTGGGACCCACAAGAGAACTTTGAAGTTGAAGGGCATATGCCTATACTTGAGTTGTAATCTGCTGTTGCCAACTTCTGATGTATAATCTTCCCCAGATACCATGAACTTCTTGGATAAGTTACCTTCATCTACAAAACAAAACTACAGCAACAACAGCAAAAGTAGTTTTAAGGATTGAATCAAATAGTACACAGGAGCAGAATGGTTTCTAGCAAGCTAAGTTTAGCCATAGGATGCCAGAGACTATGATGCTAAAAACGATATGGATTCAAAGCTGTGGAAATAGTGGGAAATTCATCACACACACACACACACACACACACACACACACACACACACACACACTAATGAAACAAATTAATCTACTGATATTTTTAGAAGCTATTTAAAATATTTCATTTTCCCATCAAGATCAGATTTCTATGCAATCTAGTTTTCCCCAGCACAAAGATATAAAAGGCAGAACTGGGACCAGAACATGCTGATTTTTCTGTAACATCTGCTTGAGCATTTAACTCACACGAGACTCACATTTGCTAGCACATTGCAAGGTAAAGGATTGTGTGCCAGTTAGACTTTCAAACACTTCTCAACTCCAGAGTGGTGTTGCAGTTTGCCACTCCTGACTGTATCACAGTGAGGAGGGAGGAACAGAAACACAAAGGAACAGTTTTTCTTCTCTGTGGCTCTGAGAACTTTGGAGGTGATATGATGGGCAGAAAGTTGCTCTTTGGAACAACAGACACCTGGGAAATTTAGGAGAATTTGAACATTGGGCAGAGACCTAAAGTAGGGACCCCTGGCACTACAGTTATTATTTTCATTTTACTATTTCAAATGTTGTTATTTTTATATAATCAAACTGGTAAGACCCAAAGACAGGTATATTTCAAGGATAATTAGACAATATGAGTTGTCTCATTTTCATTTGCAAATTTGTTTGATGACTACTTTGTGTCATATGGTGTTCTACATGCTGGGCATAAAATCAAGACTCAAATGGTCATTTTTTGCTGGACTACATTTGAAAACAACAAAGGACACCGCACATAGCTGATCTTCTCTGAGGGCGGAAGTAGACAATGGCCAGAGGAGTGACTGTAAGATCATGAGCCGAGGAAAAGTAAACAGTGGTTTTAATTTTAAAAGTTCTTTAATATTTTAATACTTCTTTTAAAATAAGTTATCATAAACTTTCTTTCCATAAACAAATGGAAATCTTGGCAAAAAGAGCCTAATAGCTGGCTTGGAAGAAACTCATGTTTTTTTTCTTCTACTCCAAGTAAATTAAAAATCACTTAATTCTCTGATGAAATGTCTCCACCACTGTATTTCTGCACCCGTGGCTTTCCCCAGCCAGCAGCTTCCATTTGCTCATTTCCCTCTCCTCACTGCACTTCATTCTGAGTTCATTTACCTTCGAAACAAAGGCTTTGTTGTTTTCGTTTTTTGAAAATGTTACCGTTAATGTTTTCTTCTTCATCTACACCATACTTTCGAAGGCATTAAGTTGTTGTAGGTCTGTCTCTCTTCCTTACAGTATCTTGAAAAATGAAGGAAATGAAAAACCATCATGACTTTTAAGAAGTGAGTCAAGTTCCTACCTGAGGAACTCAGAAGGAGACAGCCGATGTCTGTGGTAATTTAAAATAAACCCAGAAAAACTAGATAAACATATTCAGGTACATTGTAGGGAAGATGAGCGTGGATTAGCAAACTCAATTCATTCTTTTACCACACATACATAATACTTACACACAACACACACAAACACATACATACTGTGCACACAATACATACATGCAAATACACAATACACACAAGCACATATATACTGTGCACACACATATGTACATACACACACACACACACACACACACACACACACACACACAAACATATATACTGTGTACAAGTATCCAAGATAATGGACATAAAATGCCTCAAGTTAGTATATAGACTAACTACAGGTTAAAAATGTCAAGTTATTAGTAAATTCAGACTATGGTATGAACCAAACTCATAGTTAGTGATATCAAATTTTCTCTCAGGAATTGATTATTTTGTATTAATTTCAATGTAACTACAATGAGTGGTCCATCTCAATGAAGTGTATGTGCTTCTCCTCGCTTCATAAAAGATATCAATTGAATTGCAGAGTTACAAACTGAATTGACAGCAGTCTCACACACTCACTTGTGTGTTTGAGCTGAGGAAGTTCTTAGTGATTGACACAATTCCAGACTCGAGGCCACAACAGTGCTTGGCACTAGGGAAGTAGAACCCTTGAGGATGATTGCAAAGTGGAGAGTGAAGTCAAAGGACATGAGGAGAAATGACAGTATGTGACTTGGTTAAAGTAAACAAATGTATAGTTGTGCATATTTCATTTGCTGATTATAAAATCTATTCTGTTTTCTACACATACCCCCTGCCATATTAACTCTTGGGCCAAATACAACTTTTACTTCTCTTAGAAAGTCTCAATAATTTAATTTTAAATAATTGCAAAAAGTGCAGTATATTTTATATAAAATTCACCATGTTTCTCTGCTAAAGACATTATTTCTGTGCAAATATTATAAGAGATTTCAGCATGGAAATGATTAAAATATAAAAAGATTGCTTTGGTAAAAGTGAAATAAAATGCTTATGAATTTACAAAAATAGTGACCTTCATGGCTGTAAGATACAGTGTTTAAAATATAGAAATTTTTTTAACCCTTTTGGCTTAACATTTTATTAACAATACATCTTAACCTTAACCACCCTCTTACCAAGTATAATTTGTCAAACTTGGTGTATAGCTGCAAGCATAGGCTTAGTTGGAAGAATACAAAGGTGTGTGGGAACAAAATGTTCTATTAACTGGGTTGTTGGACACTGTTGGTTAGGGTCCTGACAAGTAGTATTAAAGTTGACAGATGGAAACTCAAAATAATTTCAAAGCTATAATTTGTACTTAATTGAACAAAATTTATTCTGCTTCCTGACTCTGAGACAACCATTCTATTTATAATTCTCAAGCCAGGCTAATCTTCCTGGCTCAGGGTGTGGGGGACTGAGAGGCTTAAAGAAGAACCAGGGGACTTCTTCCCAAATGGAGGCCACAGCTGAGCTGACTGTGTCCACTTTCTAATTAAATTCCCCATAGAGCGAACCCGCCCCTTCCCCCCAGGGAAAGAGAATAAGAAAGGGACATGAAAGGATGGGAAGAGTTTGGAGCATTTAGGGAAAACCCATCCTCTCCTCTCGGGGACTGGGACAGCTGAGAAAATGTGTTTCTCTGTAACAGAAATAACTCCCTAATCCTATGGGACTTGTTCTTTCAGTGCTCTTGGTGGTTTCAGCACGCCTTTCAAGGTGGCTTTGAGGGATTAAGCAAGCATCAAACATGGAGGATGTGCAATGAGTATGCCGTGCTCAGTCCTGCTGTTTTCTTGCGGGTCCCACGTCCGGCGCCGTGTTAATGGGCTGCAATGTTTTTTAGCTGATTATAGCCAGCTACATCTGGCAAGAACACTGACAAACAAGACCCTCACTCTCTTCAAATGGTCTGCTTCTACAAACAAATCAATGATACTGCTTCTCACTCCACAAATGTTTGTTCAAATACGTCCCTTACATCACTGTCCAGAACTTCACATCTGAGATTTCATTCTAAACAGTGAAAGATGTTTCCGATTTCCTAAAAGCATGGAAAAGGGGTGTTCTTGTGAGATCAAAAACACGGAAATTAGCTTTTCTGTGTCTCTGACCTCCTATCGGTCCATCTTTCCCTGTGTCTTTCTTCTGCATGGATTTGCTAGTTGTGTTGATGACTAAGATCATCAAATGAGTTTTAACAGGCCCCAAATGAAGCTTGCTTTTCAATAAACAAAGAGAACCAGCAAAAAAGTCTCAAATGTTAAGTGTTTTGACAAAAGCTACACATTTTCATTTTCAAGACGATCCTGAAGAGGCCTACAGGGTTGGCTCACAGATGTGCCTCCGACTGAAGCCTCTGGTCCATATTGATTTCCATCAGTTTTTAAAACAAAAGCTGAGAGAATGAAGGAGAACTTGGAAGCTAGAAGTCCTAGCAAAAGTCATCAGTATTTAGTGATTTGGTAGCATTTGAAGGCTTCTTACAGTTTGGGGGAGGAGACCATTCTTGGCTGAGATCCCTGAGTACACACAGGGCCTGAGGGAAGCTGAGCAGAATTCCAAAACAAGCCAATATTTATAGTATCCACAAAACATGGGCGACTGGTAGTCGGGCCTGGTTTCCTCTCCTTTACAAAGGTGCAAGGGTGCCCTCTTGGGCCCTGGCTAAAAAAGAAGAAAATAAATCTCACACCCTCTTGAATTTTCTGGGCCTTTAAGACAGAAACCTCAAAAGTCATTGGCAATGTTTTAATGAGCTGAAGTAGCACTGGGAAAGTGATAGACACTGGTTGATCGAAGTCACTTTGCTTTTAATTGTGATTTCTACCCTCAATTGTCCTTTGGGCTTGTTTCAGCATTTTGTGGCATGATTGTAGACTTTCCTCATCTCTTTATCCAAAATACCTTGCTGATGTTGTATAGCTAGACTCATTTGCACTGTGAGCTTGTCAATAATATAGTATTTTTATGTAAATGGCATTACCCTTTTATTATTTCTTTTCATTTTAGTAGACAATTAAGTATGTCGTGATATTTTTTGCTGAAACCATAGACACTTGACACTCTGAGGCTTAGAAGAATGCTGGTTTAAGCTATTTTTTCTCTTAAAGAGTAATGGAAGATTAGAAATAATATATCACACCTTTAAAAGCCCAAGTTTTGAATCTAGAACCTGCTGTCTTGAGGTCAAGTTGAAGTTGCCATTACACAATTCTCACAATAAATATATGAATTAGTCATGGCAGATGTTATTACTACTAATGGGTAAAATATTAGGTATCATAGAGAATAAGTGATGTAAGAGGCCTATGTGACTAAGGTGGGTCAAAACCAGGAAGAGACTCTGTTCCTTCAACTTCCAATTAGTATTTTTTTGCGAAGAAAGATGGGACTCAAACTCAGAAAACTGGGCTCCAGAGTAGCTGTCAATGTGATAGTCAATTAGTAAACGATCAATGAAACATTTAGTTTTGTTTCCTAGTTGGAGGGAACCTTTTGAACAGAGTAGAGTCGGTAATCTCCAGGATGTTGTAGTGAGCATCCCCCATGCATCCTCAATGACTGCGGAACAGTGATAGCCACATCTTCTAGTCTCTTCTCTCCCTGACTAGGGGCATTGTTAGGATGTTTGTGGGTTGTGAATAAGGTTAGAAAATGAGACATTTTGTGGCTTCTGGCTCACTTTCTCTTACAGCGTGTGCCCTTTAAGAACCCAGCCGCCATATTGGAGGGATCTTCTAGCAGCTATGGAGTAGCCCGTGTATGTGGTAAGGAACTGAAGGCCAGTGTAACCCTGACAAATGTGCCTACCCATTTTCTTGAACTCAAGCCTTCAGGAGACTGCAGACCTGGGTGCTCTCCAGCTGTAGGCTCAAATAGGACTGATCCAGAATTACCTAGATAGTCCTAAGTTCCTAGCACAAAAGTTATGTGAAATTAAAAACTGTTTGCT
This sequence comes from Cricetulus griseus, assembly GCF_003668045.3. NCBI lineage: Eukaryota > Metazoa > Chordata > Mammalia > Rodentia > Cricetidae > Cricetulus > Cricetulus griseus. The sequence goes on from NW_023276807.1 coordinate 23,000,558, forward strand.
ATTTCTTTAAGCCAGGAGTTCACAAAGTGTGGGTCTTAACCCCCTTGGGTGGTCGAATGGCCCTTTTACAGAAGTCACCTATGACCATCAGTAAATACTGATACTTATATTACAATTCTTAGCGGTAGCAAAATTACAGTTAAGAAGAAGCAAGGAAAACAATTTTATTGTTGGTGTTCAGCCTAACCTGAGAAACTGTATTAAGGGTCAAAGCATTAGGTTTGGTTTAAACTGTTAAGTTTGGGGACATTTATCATGAAGCAATTGATAGCCAAGAGAGAGAAGATGATAAATATAATTTCCCAATAAAAGAATTTCAAGTGTAAGTGTCATGACGAAGATAAAATAGGACAATTATTTTACAAAGAACTGCCAGGCAAATTTTGCAGAGGAAGATTTGTCTGAGAAGTTACCTTTGAGTAGAGCCATGACTGAGCATGACGAGGCACCAGTGGAGAGACTCAGAATGAAGCAGTAAGGAAGATATATCTTCTTCCTTCCCCAGTAAGGAAGAAGATTGGCATGTCTGGAATTAGAAAGACAACAAGTTTGGTGACCAAGGAAGAATCTAGAGAATGGTGAAGTAAGACATAGTCAGGGCTCTATTACAAAAGGCCCTGAAGGTCCTGGAAAACCTTTGGAGAATTTTTAGGTGGAGGAGACAGACACATGATCTGAGTTAGACTTAGAAAGGCTCCTCTGCTTGTGGAATGGGCACGGGGTTGGTGTAGGGTAGGAATGCACACAGGAAAACCAGTAAGGAACCATTAGAAGAGCAACAGCTGCTAACTGAATTGAGTGACAGCTGTGGAAGTGATAAGGACCAGCTGGAGTCTGATGTGTTTTAGGACTGAGAAGACATCTTTTAGAATGAGTGTGAGATATGAAGGAAGACAGCTCAGACTTGAGGCTTGTAGCTGAGAAACCTGCTTAGCCTCACTTCATTGCTTTGTTATTGTTTGTTTGCATGCTCTGTTTTTAAAGGACAGTGCCTCAATATGTTGCCCAAACTGGTCCTTAATTTACAATCTTCTTGTCTCCTCTACCCAAGTGCTAGGATTACTAGCTTGTGTCACTCTACCTGAATAGCTCCAGATTTTTATTTGGGGCAGGGGTGATGAAAGAGGTTAAGAACTGGATGTGTTCTTGTGGTCTAACACACTTTGTGGGAATTTTATTTAAGAACCATTCAATATTCTATAGCCTCAAGAATTCCTTACTATTAATGACCTTTCTCAAGTTCATAAGAGCTGGTCTAGTTGGGAAAGTCAGCAAATACAGGTGTAGACTTGGCTGGCATAATGAACTCATGAATCAGAAGGTATCTCTGCCAGGGAGACTGCCTTGTTAACTGCTGGACAAAATACATTGCCTCTAGGGGCAAAAGGCCAGTGGGGTCTGAGTCCAGCATTAAGATGACATTCCTTAAAGGAGAAAGTAATTTGCAGAAGATAAATTTCCTTTCCTTCAGAAGAACAATTATGTATAGTATTATACCTTACGTGGGACTTCTTTTATTGTTGTGTTATGCAAACTTAAAGTTTTCTTGAGCCAGCAGGATGGTTCAGTGGGTAAACGTGCCTGCAGCCAAAGATGAAGACCTGAGTTCAATCCCCATGACCCACATGGTGGAAGGAGAGACTAAACTACTGCAAATTGCTGTTTGATTTCTGTGCATGCACTCTGTGGTGCGCATACTCTTCCCCTATACAAAGTAAGTAAATAAATGTAATTAAAATGATGTCTGTATATTATTTACAGTTCCTACTTAATGATGATAAGAATTAACAAGTTGGTTAAGAGCTATATTCTTTTACCATAAGAAATGTAGCTATGATAATACTAAAATCAAAAGGCAGTTGACAGTATAATGTAAACTGTAAACAACTTCAATAACTAAGTACCAGACAGTCAAGAGGATAAAGTTGGTTCCTACCAAGACTGATAATTTGTGTTGGAACCCAGCGACCCACACAGTGGAAGGAGAGAACTAACTTGTATCATGAATAATAAAAACCCAGAGACAGATATTGGGGTTCAAGCTGAAGACCAGAGAAGCAAAGTGTCCAGTCACTACAGAGTTCTCGCCTCTACCAATGCTCAGATTGACAGGGCTATCTTATCCTCTGATTGCTTCTCCAAACTGCACTGTTCCTCAGACTGCCTAGACTGCAATGTGTTCCTGTCTCTTCCAGCCTGTTATTCTCCTGTCACCCAGCCATATCACTGCTGTCTCCACTTCCCTAGTGCTGGGATGAAATGCATGCTGAGCTCATTGGTGTGAACTCTGTTTCTCTTTTAGACTGATTTACTCTCATGTAGCCTAGGATGGCATTGGACTCACAAAGATCTATCTGCCTCTGTCTCCTGAGTGCTGGGATTAAAGGTGTGTGCTACCACTGCCTGACCTCTGTGGCTAGCTACTGTGGTTAGCTTTGCACTCTGATCTTCAGGCAAGCTTTATTTGTTAGATCATAAACAAAATATCACCACACTAACTCCTGAAAGTTTTGCTCTGACCTCCACAAGTACACGTGGTACACACACCCCAACAGATTCTCACAGACAAATACATAAATAAACATGATAAAATGCTTTAGAAAAAGAATTAATTAAGTGTTGCTAGTAGTGGCTCCATGAATAATACATGGTGGTTTGATAATGATAAGGCACATGTCTCTATGTACAGTTTGGAATCTATTTAGTAAGGAGTTCCATTATCCTTTACCCCACAGATGTGGGTCAGCAGAGGTCACTGTGGCTTCTGTCCTTCAGTCTCATGATAGTCCCTCTAACAGTGGCTCTCTTGACATCCGTAAACAGCCCCTGCTGCTTAACACACAGTCTAGCACATTTTGTAAAGCAAAATGAAAATTCATTCAAACAGCAAACAGATGTGACTAAAAAGAAAAGGGTAGTTTAAAAATATTTCTGTTGCTATCAGCAATTATTCTGCCCCATGAATGGTGTTGGCTATTGGCACAGAATATGAATAAAGCTGTCTGGTTACTGAGAATTTAGAACAATAGCAAACTTCCATTTTCAGGACATGAGATTTTTCACTGGAAATTCATTATACTCTCTAAACTACATTTCAGAGAAACCATAAAGTTTATATAAATCATGTTTTTTTTTTTCTGTATGCTGTTGGGAGACAACCTAGCCCCACCCCAGTTGTCCCGGACAGGTGTGTTGGGACACGCCCATGAGGGCGGGGTGAGGGGAAGTCTGAGGTGACATAAAAGGAGGTTCTTAAAGGGCTGGAGACACGTGGACACCCCTTCTCTCTGGCCTCCCTGCCTTGCTGCCTCTGGGTGCGCTCTGGCTTGTGCTTGGCTGGTGTATCTGAATAAAGAAAACCTATACCCTACTGATTGCTGGTCGATCTCTAACAGTATGCTACCACAGATACAGCTATACATGAAGTGTTGCAAAAGCTATGTCCTAATATAGTCTGAGAAATATTTCTAGCTAGGCATGGTGGTGCATGCCTTTAATCCAGCACTAAGAAACCAGAGGCAAGCAGATCTCTGTGAAGAACAGGCCAGCCTGGTCTACAAAGTGAGTTCCAGGACAGCCAGGGCTCGGATACAAACCCTGTCTCAACACACACACACACACACACACACACACACACACACACACACACACACACACACACATTTCTTAGGGTTGGAGAGACGACCTCCGCAGTTAAGGGTGCCTTCCGTTCTTGCAGGAGACCAGAGATAGATTTCCAGAACCCATGACAAGTGGCTTCCCTGTAAACTCCTGATCCACAGGATCTACTGCTCTTTTCTGTCTTCTGGAGGCATTGCACTCATGTTTACAAATTCATGCATAATGAACAATAAAAATAAAAGCTTTTAAAAATGTTTCTTAAACCTTAAAATAATTACATCCCTAGTTTTACTGATGTAAAATTTTTCCATTCAAACAAACACTTCAAATAAAATGAATAGAAATTACTTCTCTCCTATGATATATTATTTTACTCTTATGGTATTACTAACTTTATAGGAAAACAAGGAATCATAAATATATACAGGAAGTTGACTGCATACGTCAGTTATTTGGTTACTCAAGATAATAGGAAGAAATTTAGTGGGTAGAAACAATAAATTTTTTTCTCCTTTCTTGAAGACAAATGAATCTTAACACAGTCATAACATGGGCTAGAACTGATAGGATTCTCACAACTTCTGAACCTGAATTAAAGACTCCTAGCTAGCAGGTGCAACTCAATTGTTCCAAGTGTTCTTTATTAGTTAATGACAAAAGCATCACTGTTTTAAGTCTGGACCAGAATACTATCATAAAACAAGTAATTAAAAAACTGCATATACCTACAGGGACTTCTAACAGCGATCAAGTTGGGTGTGATGGCACATGTCTGAATCAAGATGAGAATACAGACTTTGGAGTTTTTGTCTAAAAAAGAAAAGAAAAGAAAGGAAGGAAGGAACTAAGGAAGAAAAGGAGAAAAGAAAAAGATCAATTTCTTGACAAAACAACAAAATCCAGTAAAAACATCACTTAAAGTCTGGATGTTACTTATGACATTATTTATAAATAATATTAAGGTTCACTAAATTTTTCAGTATCTCTTAGATGCAAGGCTTTTCTATTTCTAGCTATTGAGCCCAATCTCACTCCTCCTCAATTTAATATTTCTTGTCATTATTTTTCACATCTTTTTCAAACGATAAACTCTTAAATAGAGATGATAGAGATACTTTTAAGAAGAAAAAAATCCTTAGTGCATGTTGTCTGATGCAAACCTGGTTACTGTTCAACCCTGTCCTTCACTTCTGGTAATGGCTGAGAGACAGAATCTCATTCATGATTTGTAACTTACGGAACTGTGTGTGCCTCAGTTTATGCACAGGTGGCATGATACACAAGTATCATGTATGAAACTCACCTGCAGAATAATGATAATATATGACCCTTCTATTATTTCAAAAAACTTATAACCGAATCGTTGTAAAATTAAAAGCTTAAAAGGAGGGCCAGCCAGATGGAATGTGAAGCTATTAATGAAGTATAATGAGAAATATTAGAAAGTAGCTATGTCTTTTTTTATTTATTGATTGATTTACTAAAACTATATCCATTGGACACATATTTAATGTAGTATTTTGTATACTGAAATGATCTATTTTGCAAGATTGTTTCCCCTTCTTGGAAGCAGTTATCGGTTCTTCTTGGCTGCAGTGAAGAGAAAACGACCTGGGTTAATGGAAAATCTTTGTACATATTTGCATAGATTTGTTTCGTGGATTGCAGTAGCTGCCACGGGGGAAGGCAGGGTTCAGGAATGTGTGAGGACAAAGTACAGGGTCCCTCTGCATTTCTGTTTTACATCTATGTAGATTGCTTTCTCTTTGGTAAAAATTCTCCCACTTTTCTGATATTCCACAAATAATTGTTTCTGTTTTCATTTGCTATTAACCTTATAAAAATATGCCCTGCCATGTTGTTCTCATTTCCTCACTATACATTTCCTTTCAAAATTAATTTATTGACTTTGTAAAAAAATTATGGTGGTCATTATTTTAATGAAACATAAACAACATAAAAAGATAATTAAGAAATAAACAGAACCCTCATCTAACTTTTTCACTTTTGAAATCCATAATAATGAAACATGAATATTCTTCAACAAATGATTAATGTAGCATGAACACCACTCATTTAGGGTATTGTTCAACTAGTTCCAACTTAGAGTGATTTGTGTGTCCAGCATCAGGATTTTCAGTGGAGAGTTTTCGAAGCAGTTTCTTATAGGAAGGTTTTTTTTTTTTTTTTTTTTTTTTTTCCATTCACAGGTATATATTTTCTACCCTGGCTCTGGGAAACTGGTGTGCTGTTGAAGCTATTTCAGGGTCTAGCAGTGCAGCTTTCCCCATCCCTGTCTTGCTCATAGGGCAACTGCCTCATTCTTTGCTACATGCCAGGAGTTCAGATCCTGCCCCCAGTGAGCTTCCTGGATAGTGTCACCATCTGTGTTGAAAAGATCCCATCTTTTAGGAAGCCTTTACATTCACTTCCTGTCACCAGCTTTGACTTTGAGTTAGGTTTGGGCTTATTTTTATGGTTTGGGTGTCCTAGGTTGTTAAAACAAGAAGGGAATGTTTTACTTGGTATCTTGCTCTCCCGGGATCAGCTAGAAGTCTTTATTCTTCTACTTCTTGTAGTCTATTAATGAAGCCTTGACTTTTCTTCCAATCCTTGTAATCACAGTTGTCATTCCTGTTATTGCAATCCCTGTTCTCTAGGCCTCTAGGCCCTTTTTGTATTGTCATTGTTTCATTATCCAAGTCCATCTTAGGGTCTTCTAGCCTAATACTTTCTATAGAAACTGGCCTTGAGCCTGTCATTAAACACATGAAAGTGTTTAGTGGCTCCTAAATGCCAAGAGCAAATGCTGCTTCCAAAGTAAGGATGACTTCAAACTTTCTACCCCTTTATGCTGCTATTTATAGCATGAGCCCAGGGTTTCAGGTCATGTCTCTGCACTCACTATCTCCTTAGTTGAATTACTTTCTCACTGCATCCTAATATTATTCTAAATGATATAAAATGCCTTTTCCTATTTCCAAATATATCTTTCTCCTTAGACAGAGTTGAGAGTTCCCTGTTTCCATGAACAGGGGTCCATGAACATTTTGTTTGTTGTTTTTGCAAACTTTATAGTCCCTTTCTCTCTTCTCCTCCTTCTTCCCTCCTTCCCTCCCCATTCCTTCCCTTTCTCTTCCTCTGTTTTCACTCATTATATGGGGAAAACTTTATTTGTAAAATTTATTTTTCATAGTTAAAAAGTGCTTTGGTATCAGAAGGAGAAAGTAAATTCTGATGCAAGAAAGGGGCATAAACAGAGACAGGATGTAAAATCATAATTGTCCCTGTGATTGAAATCTAGCCACTTGATTAGCTATTGTGCTTAGGACAAGCCTCACTTACCCCATGAAGGAGCAGTTACTTAAAACTAAACACAAAATAACAAACGCAAAAGCACCGCTCAGTTCTTAAGCAACTGACCTTTTTTTTTTTTTTTAATTGTGATTTGTTTTAAGTGGCCATTGCTTTTGTTATCCTCATTTTCAACTTCCTTAAACAAAAGAAGAGTAAACAAGGAAGACAGCTTATTATTGGAAGTGTATCATGTGGATAGCACAATGACAAATTTTATCTGTCAGTTCATTGTCCTTCATAACACTCGGTTTTTAACTCTGGTGCCAAAGGCTTAAAAGCAGGTCAAGGTCTCAGCAGACCTCAGCTTAGCTTAGCATCAGAATTTAGGAGAGTATGACAAAATATATATATAAAAAAATAGACTGCATTGAAGAATTCGTGGTCAGGTCCATGGGAAAATAATGCTCAAATGCTTTATATTCCACAAGAGCTACATAGAATCTTATTAAACTAACCAGACCCAGAATCATAAGCATTTGTAGTTAAACAAGTTTATTTGATATACAAGAGTCAGGAAGGTGGGGTTTCTCTCTGGTCCTCAGTGTTACGGTTGAAGCTGGGACTCATCAGTTTCCTTAGTCTAGGAAACTGCCCACTGCCCATCATGTCCCCACTAAGGACTGGATTCTACTGGATGATTTTAAACAACTCACTGGCAGATATAGGAAGTCTTGAGGAGAGATGATTTGATAAATATGTATGTAATTTTCCATATTATGGATGATGAATACATTTTATTTATTTATTTTGAGAAAGCATCTTACTATGTAGCCCTGGATGGCCTGGAATTCATGGAGACCCTCCTGCTTTTGTCTCCCAGGTTATGAGATAAAAGGCACATGCCACTGTGCCCCACCAAAAGTTTTAATTGAGTATTTTGCCTGAATGTATATCTGTGCCACATGTCTGTAGTACCTTGGGAGCCAGAAGAAGATACATGTTCCTGGGAAACTGAAGCTACAGATGCTTGTAAGCTGACATGTTGGGAGGCAGGCATTGAACCTACATCCTCTGCAGGAGCAGCTAGTGCTCCTAACCAACAATACATCTTGTCAGTCCCAGTGACAACGACTTCAAGAAAGAAGAAAAAAGATTTATTTTTCTTTTCATGATCTTCTTTCTAGTTCCATGATTCATACCCCCTACACACACACACACACACACACACACACACACACACACATACACACACACACACACACACACACACACACGGGTGCCTGCTCATATGCACACAAACAAATTAAAATTTTAAGTCCTAAATATGCTAAATACTCAGGAGTTGTATAGCTGAGTCATATGGATCTATTTTTAGTGTCACTTAGGAACCTCCATGAGTATTGCCATTGTCTATCCATTTCGTTATCCTATTTCTTTTTTGCCATTATTTTTTATTGTTTAATTTCATTTTATATTCCAACAACCACAGTTCTCCCTCCCTCTCCTTCTGTCCCCCCTTGCCTCCTTCCACCCCTCTCACCTCGCTGCAGCCCACCCCCAGTGCACTCCTTCTCACTGGTAAGGGTTCTGATGAGGAGTCAACATAGTCTGGCACACTAGGTTGGGGCAGAGCCAGGCCCCTCTCCCATGTATTAAGGTTGAACATGGCATCCCACCATAGGGAGTGGGCTCCAACAAGCTAGCTCATGTACTAGGTTTGTTTCATGGTCCTACTCCCAGGGGCCCCTCACCTAGACCAAAGCTTCACACCTGTCTCCTACATATGGTGGTGTTAGTTTGGTCCCCTGGAGTCTCCACAATTGTAGGTCTGGAGTTTATGAATTTCCACAAGTGATGGGGATGTTCCTTCTGTAGATATGCTTCTCTTGTTGGTTAATAATAAATCATTGATTGGCCAGGCAGGAAGATAGGCAGAGTTAGGAGGCAAGGAGGATTCTGGGAGACGTAGGCAGAGGCAGTCATCATGTGATCCCAGGAAGAGAGGACACGAGTCAGGCATTCTCCGGTAAGATAAGACCATCTAGAAATACATAGATTAGTAGTTATGGGTTAATAATTAAGACAGAACTAGCTAATAAGAAGTCCTAATCATCGGCCAACAATTTCATAATTAATATAGCGTCTGTGTGTTCATTTGGGGCAAGGCGGCTGCAGGACCATGCTGGAGGGAAAGAGTTTCTGTAATACACAAGCTTGGTTCAGGTGTCTCTGTAGGTTTCTCCATCATGATCTTGACTACCCATACTCATATTCCTTCCTTTCTCTCTTCCACTGGATTCCTAGCACTCTGTCTGTTCTTGGTTGTGCATCTCTGTGTCTGTTTCCATCAGTTACTGGATGAAGGCTCTCTGATGATAGTTGGGGTATTCACCAATCTGAGTATAGGGGTAGGCCAGGTTGGACATCCTTTTCACTATTGCTAGGAGTCTTAACTGGACTCCTCCTTGTGGATTCTTGGGAGTAACCCTAGCATCAGGTTTCTCCCTAAGCCTGTAGTGGCTCTCTTTATTAAGATATCTTTTTCATTTCTCTTCCACTGCAGCCCTCCCCACCTCAGCCATCTCATTCCCTCCTGTTCTCATCCCCCAGCCCCTCTCTCTAACAACCTCCCTACCCTGAGTTTACCCTGTAGACCTCATCTAATTTCCCTTCTCAAGGCAGTCTATGTGTCCCTCTTAGGGTCCTCCTTGTTACCTGGCTTCTCTGGAGCTGTGTCATTATCCTATTTCTTTATTGGGAGAACTGTGTTGCTTGGTGTTTAGCTTTTGTAGTTGTGTATATGTTCTAGATATTCATCCCTTGTCTGATAGGTGTGTCTTCCAGTTTTTATTTTTTTTCACATTTTCCCCTTACTGTTTTATTTCACATGAGCCTTTCTGATGAGATGTTCTCTCACTTAATCTGTGTCTTCAACGTGTGTTTAGGGTATTACCCAAGTGCTGTGATGGCTGATGTTGGACAGATGTCCTGGTGTTAACTTGCAGTAGGAGACACTTGTGTAATAAGGTCCAAAAGCAGGGCACTATAGCACTGACTTGGAAAGATGTAGCCAAGTTTTTTTTTTTTTTTTTTTTTGAGAAAGTTCTCAAATCTTTTTTTTAAATTTTAAATTATTTAATTACTACTCATACTTACATATCCATCCCCCCCATTCCATCGACCTCCCATCCTCCCATGTTCCCTCCCACCCCCAACCCATCTCCCAACTCCTCCTCAAGGATAGTGAGGCCATACACTAGGGACCTTCAAAGTCCATCATTTCAATTGGGGGGGGGTAGGCCCTCCTTGCTGTATCTGGTCTGCAATAGTATCCCTCCATAGGGAATGGGCTCCAAAAGTCCATTTGTGCTCTAGGGATAAAGACTGGCTCCACTGTTAGATGTCCCATAGACTATCCAGGCCTCCTAGCTGGCACCCACATTCAGAGGGCTTGGTTGATCCAAAGCTGTTTCCCCAGATTTATGACTAGGGTCTCCATGCTCTCACTAGGTCAGGTCAACTGTTTCTGTGGGTTTTTCCAGCACCATCTTGGCTCCTTTGCTCATCCCTCCTCCCTCTCCACAATTGGATTCCAGGAGTATGGGTTAGTGCTTAGCTCTAGGTGCCTGTTTCTACTGGATGAAGGCTCTAGGAATGGTAACCAAGTTTTGTTTTGGTTTTTTTTTTTGGAGTAAATATGTTAGTAATAAAACAGTGAAGTGAAGAGGAGATTGGAAAAGAAGAAACAGAGGGAGTAAAAGGAGCAGAGCAGGTGTCTGGGTTGGAAGTTAGATGAATGATACAGAAACTGTCATTACAGTGTAGGTACAGAGAAGAAAGGTTAGTTGAGGAAGAAGCCTATCCAACAGAGATACAAGCTGACACAGAACAATTAAACAAGCTGCTGAAATCCAAACAAAAATAAATTATAAAAGGAACAATGAAATACATGGTCCACTCTCAGTCAATATAGCTTCCTAGTTGGGATGACCTTAGTTTCTCCCTGCCTTCCCAGCATCTTTTGTAGTGGTGTTTGCAGGTAGGGTGAGGGCTGAGAGTCTCAATAATTCACACTTGTTCAGTGGGTGTGTCTCTCTTGCTGCCAGAGAATTCTTGGTGGGACCCCACTTCTGCTGGAATCCCCTAGTGTTAGACACCCCCCCCCCCGGCTCCTTGTCAGTTACAACCTCCTTTCTGTTTTGGAGTTCCAGGTGGGGCTTCCTGTGACTGACACTTTGTGGGCAGTGGCAGTTATGAGGCCCATCTTAGCTGCTGAGCATTCCCTTTCTGGAAAGCACGTTTACTTGCTTGGCTTGAGGAGACTGCCACTTTTCCTCCTTTACCATGTTGTTACAAGACCAAGGCAGCGATCAGGGTGGTTTCTTCTATATACTCCAGGGCACTGGTGGAGAGTCTCACCTTCAGGCTATCCGGCCACACTGCTCTACCCATCTCTTCTTGTGGTACATCCAGGTCCTGATCAGGCTCTCTCCAGATAACTGTTCTTGCAGCATCGTCATCTAGGAGAGAACAGAGCTTCAGTTAACTGCTCCCAGATGCTTTTCTGTGGAATATCTCACAGAGGCTTATTGCTTTGTTCTTCAGCTCCTCCCATAGAAGTCTTGTTTTTTTACTCTGTCTTTTCTTTCACTGGGTTTCACAGAGGCAGTTTCTAATCTACTGTTTTATTCTTAAATCCTACATAGGGAATTAATTATTAACTGAAGATTAACACTTAGTGGTGTTTTCATTATTTTTTTAATTAAGGAAACTTTGAACATTTATTTTCCCCAATCATTGCATACCATTTCTGCAAAATAAGTTTTTAATTATTCTGGTACACTGCTTATGTGTATGTCTGCATATATATGCACTTACACAAAAGGAGGAACTTTTAAAAACTCCTCCTTAAAACCATTTTCCCCTTTGCAGGTAATGCCATTCCCACACCCACTGAGAACCACCTATAACAAAGAATTTGTTTTAGCAACAGAGCCAACTATCTTTAAGACAAGTTCCCCAGGAGACGGTTGCCCAGATACCCACCAAGGGTATATATACATGCATGCTAATCCTGTGTAGGATAAAAGCTGTACAGCTTGATAAAAGCTGTACAGCTTGAGTTCTTTGAGACTCAAATTACTTGCTCCTGGAATACTCATCTCTGGCTTCTTTCATACGAGACCACACAATTCTTGCCATTTTAACTTACTGCGTCTGCCTTCTTTCTGTGCATTTCAGTGCTACGTCTTATGGGGCTCAGTCTACCAAAGTCAGCTTGTCCTTCTCTGTGCATGTCACTAATTTAACTCCACTGTTGTTTTGATGTGTGTAATTTCCTGTTTGACCCTGACCACTAGAGGTCCAGGTGTGCTTGTCCAGATGCATAAGATGTCTGTACTTAGCTGCCTAGTTCCCCCCCCCCCCCCCCCCCCCCCCCCCCCCCCGCTTAAAGGCTCCTCGCTTTCTATCCCAAGACTTTGGAATTCATCAAAGTCACAATCCATGTGACCTGCCTGGAGCTTGGTGTCTCAGTACAAGAATACCTACCAGTGACCATAAATGTTTCAAATGGTTGACATCATTTTCTTGTTGTTATTAGACATTGGGAAGTAACAGGGAGTACACATAAGTATGTTTTGAATTTTCTTTCCTCCAAAACCTTTTAGCACTTTCAGGACATCTTTCTCCCTTTCCTCTTTTAATCCTGCATCACAAAAGTCTTAATTCCTCTTTGGTAATAAAACATTACTTCATAGAGTTTAGGGAAGGGGAAGACTTTGAAGGTTCAATGCTGTCAAACTTTTCACTAAGTAGGGACAAGCAAAAACATTGGACAATCCCATGTGCCATGTCCCATCAATGTTTCTGTCTGTCACCTTACACGATGAATGTTAGTCTTACAGTCATCTTCTCAAGCTCTTCTTTTGATCAAATGCCTGGTGTTCACTATTATAGTATCTTCCAGTAGATAAGCCTCTTTTCTGTCTCCCTCTATAACACTGGTGACCTGTGGGTGTGATTTTATACAACAGAGTCTACCATACCTGCAGGCTCTGGTCACAGCCAATTAGACCCAGACAATAAACTGAACCAGTCAGAATCTTTTACCATGGAAATTTTGAAAGGGGATTGAGAGGTAGTTCTTTCACCACTTGGCTCTATATTTTGTTAAGTTCAAGTTCCGTTTGCACTGGCAGATATCAGGGGGAATCACCCACGATACTTAGAGTAAAGGCAGCCTATTGGGTCTTTGTATCTTCATTTGGAAGGGTCTATCTCTCTAGACTTTCTATGCTGTTTGAAGGATTTAGTGTAAGTTCATCCCTTTATAGACGAAATTACATCATCACTAAGGGTCAACTGGAAATCCTAATTATCTGCGTTTTCAATGACCCTTTATTCCTCTCTTTGTATTCATAGTTCTGCTAGAACCATCAGGAAAGAGGAAAGTCTTACAACCCCCATATTTCTATTCATTGGGCTACCTTTGGAACCCCTGTAACTCTGCTCTGCATCTTCTTCTTCTTCTTCTTCTTCTTCTTCTTCTTCTTCTTCTTCTTCTTCTTCTCATTCACCTTCTCCTTCTTCTTTCTTCTTCTTCTTCTTTTTGTTTTTGTTCATTGAGAGAGGGTTTCTCTGTGTAACTGCCATGGCTGTCCTGGAACTAGCTCTGTAGACCAGGCTGGCCTTGAACTGATGGAGATCTGCCTTCCTCTGCCTCTCAAGAACTGGGTTGAAGGTGTGTGCCACCATCACCCAGTTCCACATCTTCTTTTTGTGACCCCATTCCTTACCTCCACTCAGTTTCTAAAATCCCTCCACCACACCTCCTAGAACTCTTGGTGAGTCATGAGCACAACTCCATATCATTGCCATTTTTCTAAAAATTCTCTATTTTTTTCTGACTGGAATAGTCAGAAGTCACATTTTCTCTCACATCACATCCCTCCTGCATCTTCTGGGAGGGGGTAGGGTGGGGAGAGGGGTAGGGGGTGGGGGGTAGTAGCCATCTGCCTCCTCATTGCTGCATCCAGACCTTTGATTCATTCTCTTTCCTAAAGATCTCTAAATCTTGCTTCCCTATCAGATTCCACTGCCCACTCTGGATTTCAGCCTCTGCTCCTTCTGAGACTCCTGGATCAATGGCCTTCTTCAGAACATGCTGGAAACATACAGCTTAACGATTTCACAACCCAACTCTTCCCACCCTTTTCTCCTCTTTTCCTCCCGCAAAGTGCCTTTTGAAATCTTATTTTCCTCCTATTGGTAAAATAGATGTGATGAATTCAGCTCAGGATTTCTGGAGGGAATTATTAAGTGATGTTGCAAAAGCAGGCTGCATAAAGACTACCTGAGGTGCATCTGAGTAACTTAGCATTTTAAATTTGGAAACCTTGTCTTAAATAAAATCCCATGGAACAGGCTAAAAACATGCAAATGTGGAGCTGGCTTTTGTTAAGATCTAGAAAGGTGGTGAGGACAGGGAGATCTCTGGAATAAGAGCAGGTAAGCCTGCAAGTCCTGGGATAGAATTTCTTCAGCTGGGATCAGAACACTTCGAAAGCTTTAGAAAATGTGGAGATAGCTTGCTAGGTAAAGTACCTGCTACACATGAAGCCCCAAGTTTAGATCCAGAGAACCCATATAAAAAGAGACAAGTATGCCTGAGCGCACTTATGACCCCATGCTGGGGGTGTGGAGACAGGAGGGAAATCAATGGCCAGTCATCCTGATGATCTTCAGGCTCAGTGAGAAACTCCTCAAAAAACAAAAGTGGCTATCTATCTATCTATCTATCTATCTATCTATCTATCTATCTATCTATTCATCCACCTTCTATCTATCCATCCTTTTATCCAACAGCAATGGGGTTATGTCTTCTTAACCATTCCTTTAACTCCAAATGGGTAGATGACATTCTCAAAACTTAAGTAACATGAAAAACCATGACAATATGTCTCTACAAAAAAATTTAGGGAGCCCCATGGAAGTGGGAGAGGAAGGATTATGGGAGCCAGAAGGGTTGAAGATACACAAAACCACGTCCCATAATATCAACTAAGCAGGGCTCATAGGGGCTCCCAGAGACTGAAGCAACAATCGGGGAACCTGTATGGGTCTGAAATAGGTCCTCTGCTTATTCATTATGGTTGTGTGCTTAGTGTTCTTGGGAGACTCCTAACAGTGGAACTCTGAGTTGTCTCTGACTCTTTTGGCTGTTCTTAGAACCCCTTCCTCTCGCTGGGTTGCCTTGTCCAGCCTTGACATGAGGGTATGCGCCTAAACTTATTGTAACTTGTTATACCATGTTCAGCTGACATACCTGGGATATCTGCTCTTTTCCGAAGGGAAATGGAGGAGCAGTGTGTCTGGAGGAGAGGAGAATTAGGGTAGATGGGAGGAGTGGAGGGAGGGAAACTGCAGTTGGGATGTACTATGTAAGCAGATAACAAATAAATAAAATTATGAATCTGGTAGCAAAGGCCATTGATGAACTTATATAAAAATACAGACACAGAATTAACAAGAATAATTATGAATATGCCCAAACACTTAAAAGAATATACAATATTGTCCAGGAGAACACAAAAGATTGAATGAAATAAGGAAGTCAATTCATGGTATGAAAATAGAATTCAATACAGAGGTAAAAATACTGATAAGGAGCCAGCTTGGTCTACAGAGCGAGTGCCAGGATAGGCTCCAAAGCTACACAGAGAAAGCCTGTCTCAAAAAACCAAAAAAGAAATACTGACAAGGAACCAAACAGAAATTATGATGGAAATGAAAAACAAAATAATTCAAATAACAACTAACATTGTATATACTGAGCAGGCTGTATTCATATATATATATATATATATATATATATATATATATATGTGTGTGTGTGTGTGTGTGTGTGTGTGTGTGTGTGTGTGTGTGTAAACAATTAAATAAAAAGAGGCCATGAATTTGAGAGTGAGAGGATTACATGGGAGCGATTGGAGGGAGGAATGGGAAGGGGGAAATGATGTAATTACATTATAATTTCAAAAAACAGAAGATAATATTTTTAAAATATTAGTTTTCTCTATTAAATTGTTCCATTGTGTTGAGTGAAATGTGGAAAGTGGTTCCTGAGGCACATTCAGTTACAAAAAGTTCAGCGGAAACTTTCAACAATAGAATACATCAGTGTCAGGGTTTGTTTGATGACAAGGTAGAGGTCAAGATAAATGCTAACTCTTTAAAATGTATGAATGGAACGTGAAAGAACTTTGGGATTCCATGAATTGTGCACATGGAAGGGAAAATCTTCATGCCAATATTTGTAACAAAATCATAGAAGACAATTTCCCAAATGTTGGAAAAGAGAATTTTTTTTCAGATACATAGAACATCAAGCAGACAATCAGAAAGAAATTGCTACATTATTGTGAGAACACTCCAGGACAAAGAAAGTATTTAAAAGCTGCAAGAGAAAAAGGCAGGATAGACAGAATAACAGCTGACTTTTCAAGTGAAACCTTAAAATGGCTTAGTAGAGTGCATTTCAAACTCTGAAATTTATAACTGCCAACCCAGGTTAACATATCTGAAAATATCTCTCCTCTCTCTCTCTCTCTCTCTCTCTCTCTCTCTCTCTCTCAGGAAGCAAAATGTTTCCATGATAAAACATACAAACAAGGGGTCAGGATGTGGCCAACCAAGCCAATTCTACAGAGAATACTGGAGGGAACACTTTTGACTGAAGAGAAAGATAAGCACATACATGATGCTTCAGCAGGGAAAAAAAAAGTGATTCTAATACACTCATTAAGCAAAGGAAACACTATCAAATAAACACAAAATGTCAGAAATCAATGCATACTTTTAAATAGTAATTCTGGATATTACTTATCTCAGTTCCTCTATCAAACGGTACATAGATTTCACTGGAAAATAGGGTCCTTCTTTTTGTTGCCTTCAAGAAACAGATTTCATCGTCAAAAACATGATGTAGTGGAGATTGGGAGATTGGGAAGGAAATACAATATAAAGATCATTAGAAGCAGAGGACCTTTCAAGACTGTTGTAGTTAGGGTTCTAATTTAGTTAGGGTGAAGAGATGCCATGACCATGGTAACTCTTATAAAGGAAAACATTGGGGCTGGCTTACACTTTCACAAGTTTCATTCGTTATTGTTATAGCAAGAAGCATGGGGGCATGCAGGCAGACATGGTACTGAGAGTTCTACTTCTTGATCCACAGGCAGCAAAAGAGACTGTGTACCACACTGGGGGTAGCTTGAGCATAGATGAGACCTCAAAGTTCTCCTCCACAGTGACATACTTCCTCCAACAAGGTCAAACCTACTCCAACAAGACCATGCCTCCTAGTAGTGTCACTCCCTATGGGCCAAGCACTTAACCACATTCGTCTATGGGAACAATACCTATTCAAACCACTGCAAAGACCTCCAAAGTATTCATCACTCTTCTTGAGAGATGCAACTGTAGATATCAAGCCAACCACTGGAGTTGTAGAGTTCTAGGGTTATACAGCAGATAGATGCCTCCAAATGCTGAACCTATTCTCAGTTGATAAGATATGCTTTGTGTATTTTCTTTCAGTCTGATTATTCTCCTTTACCAGGACATACAGCTTCTAGCACCCCCTATACTTACAAGTCTGAGGCTACCTGTGCTTACCTACACTTAACCCTTTTTTTTCTGTCATAATTATTTTGGGGCCTCTTTAATTGGCTTTGCTTTCTTTTTCTTGTTTTCTCTACTTCCATACATTCCACACATTCTTGTTTTTTGTTTGTTTGTTTGGAGAAAGGATCTTGCTGTATAAACCAGGCAGACCCTAGAACTTAATATAAGCTGGCCTTGAACTCATGGTCTTCCTGCCTCAGACTGGAGGGGCTGCCCCTCACAGCTGTGTGATGTTTCATCCTGGTAATTTTAGTGACATGCTTTAGTGTGAGCATTTGACATTCTTTTTATCATAGCAGAAGAATACCTGTAGATCCTTGGCATGGTGCCTTATAGTTAAATCACAGTACTCAAAGACTCTGAGGCAGGAGGATTGCTGAGTTTGAGGGTAGCTTTGGCTACACAGTGAGTTTCAAGTTAGCCTAGACTACAGAGTGGCATCCTGTTTCAAAATCCAAAACCAAACATAGGCTGAGCCAGGAGAATTGTCTTAACACAGGAGTGTAAGATCATCCTGGGTTACCTGACAAGTTCCATCCCCTGACCTTCTGATAAAAAGAGAAAACATAAGGAAAGTTGTATTATTATAAAGTTTAAAATACACTGGCATCGAGTTTTCAATTTTATGGACAATGGGGGAAAATGGGTGTTTTGATAAATAGAAATAGGCATGCAGAAGAAATATTTTAACATCTAAAACCAAGTTTTTCTCTAAAAATTAATGTAACAAATAGGTTATAATTAAGCAATATTTGGCTTCAAAAGAAGGCAGCAAGGATTGATCTTTTATACTTATTCAAGTAAATATATATTTGGCACATTTCCAGAAAAAATTTGGCTAGAAACAAAAACCTACAAAGAGGTCTATGTTTAAATACTATGGTTGTGACATAAACTGACAAATGCCAGGCCCTTCTGTCTGTCACTCTCCTAGGCAAAGAAAACAAAGCAGGGACCCAAGGGAAGAGTGGCATGTCCAGAAGAACACACAATTTTCTGGCTTTTGTCATTATGTCACACGTTTTGTTTCTTTTAAGATACACTTTGTATATTTTATACAAATCTCTCACAGATCTGGGGGCAGGTGACAAGCAGTCTAGAAAATAAAAAAATAAAAATTAAGACAGTGATGAAGTTTAAAAATATATCCTTTAATCTACCATATTGTGTGACATGAGGCCCATCGGCACAGACAGAATGCTAATATTTTAAGAGAGGAGTGGAAAACTTCAACCTTTAATCAGTAGCACTTGGGCTTCGATACAGCAGAAAGAAAAGCTAGGTTTTGCAGCTGATTCTTATTTCAGTACCATTTGTAGCTGATAAAAGATAAAAAACAGGAGGTAGGAGACTGGAAAGGAAAAAAACAGAGGCAGCTAATACAAAACACTGTTTGGCTACTTTATCCAGGGTTTCTTCAAAATGTTTGAAGAAAAATTGCCAGAGTTGGGTAGCTGTGTTATTGACCATGGAAGGACAGAAGCATCATGACAGCAGCCTTCACTGAAGTGCTCTTTGGATTTGATAACTTTGAGACCCATGCTCCGACATGGAGTGCTGCATATGCAGTACAGCTCGATACATGCCTGAATAAAGTTTTCATCTGGACTTTGACACTGTCAGTGAATCATTTAGGTCTGGGACCTATGAGTATCACATGGAACTAACTTAGGATATTTATTGCTTTATTGTTCTGAAAATTTTAGGTATCTGCAGCCAAAAGCAGGTAAGTTGTCAAATGATGTTATTAGGAGGCTCTCTTTTTGTCTTTTGGTTCTGCTTTCTTGTGTTTCCCATTTTAGCAGACAGTTTTCCCCCTCTATGTAGTGGCAATACAATAACTAGCAGATTCATGATCATGTCTTAAGAGCTCATTAACCCCTGCATTACGAGACCATCTCTTTCTAAAATTTCCAGAAGAAATTTTCATTTATGCTTCTTGAACCAATAATCACTGGAAGAGAATGGAAGGACTGACGGCTATGGCTGTCTCCGGAGTAAGGATTGGCATGGGAAGGATACAGGCCTGGGACGTTATCAAACCCATGCAAACAACAGGCTGAGTGTAAAGGGCCTAGTATGTCTATGGAAAATGACTGCCACAATCATCCTGCCTCACCATCTCTGGTACAATCCACAATCTTTATTGTCAAGATGTCTGCAGACCCATACTGTATGTGAATAGTTCAATTTGGATTTACAGTTAGAATGTTCAAGTAATATCATCAAAGTACAAATATTTTAAACTGTCTCTGAAAACATACATATACAACACATCTATACAAACCAGTACTACTTGCACAATTTTTGTGTGTCAGTTTCTACTCTTCAAAAAATGTTTAGGAAAGTTAGCAGAACATAGAACTGTATGACTAGACCATCTGTGCC
Source organism: Cricetulus griseus (assembly GCF_003668045.3). Taxonomy (NCBI): domain Eukaryota; kingdom Metazoa; phylum Chordata; class Mammalia; order Rodentia; family Cricetidae; genus Cricetulus; species Cricetulus griseus. The sequence goes on from NW_023276807.1 coordinate 23,020,550, forward strand.
ATAGAATCAGTGAATTATAGTTAGTGTCCAAATATATGTAATAGATTATTTTATACAACAACTTAACAGTGAAGCAGAAAGATCTATCAGTGTTTGCCCAATTAAAACAGGACAATCACATAACACATTTAATAGGGAACGTTTAATATAAAGAAATCCTAACTGTGGCAGGGGTTAGTATTCAAGGGCTGGCCAGTAAAAATTAGAGAGACTAAAGACTGGACGCATGAGGAGCAGTGTCCCGGCACTAGGACTGAGCTAGAGAGCTCAAGCAACAGTGCTCTTCAAGCTTCATTGGAAAGGCTTCATATCCTGGCTCACTGGATAAAAGAGAAGTCACTATGCTGTCACCCAACTGCACTTGCTGGCAACATGCCTTTCAGAAAGCCAAGAAAAGTTGTCAAGAAATCTCCCTCGTGTTAACAGTTTCCTCAGAAACTGAAACATTGCATCCTGCAAGGAAGCTCGGTAAACAGGAAGGTAAACTACTCAACATAGCTTCAGGAAGTCCCTGAAACTGACAAGATTCACTAGGTTCTTCCCTGTCAGAAGAAATAATAAAAGCTGTGCCTGGAGCAGGTTAGACCAACTGAGACACCTGGAAAGGACACTGAGTCACCTGCAGGTTGTGCAGTGTGCTCTGGGTTCCCCAGCATTTGTGAGTTGTCACCCACTCGGGGGTGGACTTTGATGACGCAGCTGTCTTTGAGTCATTTCTGCTCCTGTAACTTCTCACTCACACTCATGTAAATAACTCCAATAAAACTCTGGTCCTTTGGACTTCGTTGGTATCTGCACATTGTTCTGTGGTGGGCTCCCTATTTGGCATGATCGGATGTGTGTTGCATCTCCCCAGGAAAAGTTTTGTCACATAACTGTCTCACAGCAGGGACCCCACAACAAAAGCACATACTGGGGAAGAAGAGCTTTCTAGTATCACTGCCACTCTGTCCTTCAGGAACTGGACATGGCAGATGTCACAAATGCTGCAGGAATTAGAGACCTTCTGCCACAAATAATCTGGGAAGATGGAAGAACTGTCATATGAGCTACTGCCTGAGAACTACAGAGGACTATGCACAACAGAGACTGCCCACCAGTACTGCAAGCCCCTCAGAAGGGATATCCCATTCCCAGAGAAGCTGGGAACGGAGCAGGCAGCTGCTGGGTGTGAGGCCTGTGATCAGGAGACTGTGAAATCTAAATAGGAGCCACACTGTTAAGAAGGCACATTGCTATGCACTGTCATGAAGACTTCATTCTTTACAAGAATAAGTTTCTCTTCCCTGGGCCTAAGGTATCCTGCAAAACATGTTCTTCAACCTATACTAAACTTAGAACCCCATGATGTATATATACCCACTCCTTTTGCCCTGCTAAGCCCCTGAACAATTGTGATGACTACCCAATCATATAATGTATTCTTGAACTTATCTACCCCAAAGGCAGCCTTGAGCCCCGAGTCCCCTACTCTTCTATCCAGAGGCCGCTTGCTGTCAACCCTAACACTTCCCCAGAAAATGGACCTCAAAAGCAAGTGAGGGGCTGGGATCCTGACTTGTGGGGTCAAGGGACAGGTTTTGTCCGCCCAGCCCCTTGTGTACTTCTAAATACAGCTTGCTTTAATCAGACAGTTGTGGAAATGCTTCCCCCATCCCCGATCCTTTACCACCCCCCCCCACGCCCACCCTCTCCTGGGTCTAACAAGACTCTTTTCTCTTCATGTGTCTTCAGCATCTTGTACACATAGAGCTGCAGAGATGAGAAACATATTTAAAAAGGCCTAGACCCATTTTCATAAAGCAAAAAGACAAGGTGAACTTGTAACTGAGACTCACACACACACACACACACACACACACACACACACACACACACACACTCAGATAGAAGCCCCGCATGTGTCCTTTTCAGTGCTGTGCACACACACACACCTTGTTTGTGCCATTGTTCTCTTTATTTTTCTGAGTTTTCTCTTTTGGTAGAGATGGTGAGGATGCACACAGAGGCTCTACCTCTCAGGGGGTGGTGTGTGCACCGCTCTTCTAAGCATCGCGGGACCAGCTAGCTAAGCTATAAGGGAAGAAAGTGAGAAACGATCAAACGGCATGGATTTTAGAAGAAGGAGTCGAGTTTCAGTTAATATTTATTCTGTAGAATAATTTTGGTGATAATCCAAGGGAGTTATTTCCAGGTTACCATTAGAGAGACTGACTTTGAGTTTGCAGAGATGGCTCCCTGGCAAGCATTGCGGACCTGAGTGTGAATCTCCAGTACTAGCTAGAAGCCTGGCGTGGCTGAGTGTGTCACTAACTCCAGTGCTCCGGCAGAGGCGAGATGAAGATAGGCAGACACAACACAGAAGGTTCAGCTTGAAGCTTCAGTTTCTGCAGAGCCCTAGGGAAGTCCTGCTACATTCAAAAGTGAAGTGGGTTTTCTCTCACCATTCATGGCAGATACTTACTCCAGAGAAGCAATGATAATAAAGGACTGATCCCACAGGCTTCTAGAATTACTAAATAGTTTACGTTGTGCTGTACATTTTAATTGGCAATACATATACAATTAATATGATTCTAATCACAATACTTTGATTAAAATAGTAATGGATTTTTTTTGTTGTTGTTTTTCGAGACAGGGTTTCTCTGTGTAACTTTGGAGTCTATCCTGGCACTCACTCTGGAGACCAGGCTGGCCTTGAACTCACAGAGATCTGCCTGCCACTGCCTCCCGAGTGCTGGGATTAAAGGCATGCCCACCAATGCCCAGCGATGTTTTTTATTATTATTTTTTATTTTATTAGTTCAAATTAGGAACAAGCTTGCTTCAGATGTCAATCCCTTCTCCCTCTCCCTCCCCACCCCTCCAACATCCCACCTGCCCCTAGCCATCCCCCCTCCACTCCCCACGCAGGGTAAGGCCCTCAAAAGGGGATCCCCAAAGTCTACCACATCATCCTGGGCCATGCCTAGTATGTGTTCAGGTCAAGAGAGCATCCCTTTATATGGGATGGGCTCTCAAAATCCCTTCTTTTTTTTAAGACCTTACATATTTAATACAGTGCGTTACTCCTGAACAAATGGAAAAAAAATTAAGTTCAACATTTCTAGACCAATATGGTTGTTAATTTTTGTACAATGCCAACTGAACTCGGTAAACTGTGATACTTTTTTTCCAAAGTTGACAGCACAGCTAAAGTTTCCAAAAATTCAAATTATAAATATATATAAATATATATAAAAAATAAATGGGCTTTTATATTTATATAAAAAGACCAATAATGGCAGTATGTTATGCATCAATAGTAGCAACAGCTTTTCCAGGTTCTGCAGTCATTTAAACAAAATTGTAGAGACATCCAGCACACTCCATTAAAAAAAAAAGTAAAAAACAAAATCCCAGAAAAACAGCACAGTTCTGTTACCCTTGTGGTACCTGGCACCATTTTTTTTTTAATTAGCTTCTTAATCATCATCTGGAAGGAAACCATTCTGAGCAACATCATTAAAAACAGCTCTTATAAAGCACGGTCACTACTATGTATCATAAAGCAGGTCCAGATATGAGTGAGTACATATCATGTTTGTCTTTTTGTGATTGGGTTACCTCACTCAGAATGGTTTCTTTGAGTTCCATCCATTTTCCTGCAAATTTCAAGATTCCATTGTTTTTTTTCTGCTGAGTAGTACTCCATTGTGTAAATGTACCACATTTTCTGTATCCATTCTTCAGTTGAGGGGCATCTAGGTTGCTTCCAGGTTCTGGCTATTACAAATAATGGTGCTATGAACATGGTTGAACATATGTCCTTGTTATATGAATGTGCTTTTTTTGGGTATATGCCTAGGAGTGGAATTGCTGGATCTTGTGATAGACTGATTCCCATTTTCTTGAGGAGTCACCATACTGATTTCCAAAGTGGCTGTACAAGTTGGCTCTCCCACCAGCAGTAGAGGAGTGTTCCTCTTTCTCTGCATCCTCTCCAGCATAAACTGTCATTGGTATTTTTGATTTTAGCCATTCTGACAGGAGTAAGATGGTATCTCAGAGTTGTTTTGATTTGCATTTCCCTGATGGCTAATTATAAGTCTTTCAGCCATTTTAGATTCCTCTATTGAGAATTGTCTATTTAGTTCTGTACCCCATTTTTTTAAATTGGATTGTTTGGTGTTTTCAAGAATAGCTTCTTGAGTTCTTTGTATATTTTGGAGTTCAGCCCTCTGTCAGATATGGGGTTGCTGAATATCTTTTCCCGGTCTGTGGGCTGTCGTTTTGTCTTGCTGACTATGTCCTTTGCCTTACAGAAGCTTCTCATTTTCAGAAGGTCCCATTTATTAATTGTTGATCTCAGTGTCTGTGCTACTGGTGTTATGTTCAGGAAGCGATTAATCCTGTACCGATTAATTCAAGGGTATTTCCCACTTTATCTTCTAGTAGGTTCAGTGTTTCTGGGTTTATGTTGAGGTCTTTGATCCATTTTGACTTAAGTATTGTGCAGGGCAAAAGGCTTGGGTCTTCTACATGTTTGCATCCAGTTATGCCAGCACCATTTGTTGAAGATGTTCTCTTTGTTCCAGCGTATGTGTTGGTATTTTGATGGGGATGGCACTGAATCTGTAGATTGCTTTTGGCAAGATTGCCATTTTTACTATGTTGATCCTGTCTATCCAAGAGCATGGGATATCTTTCCATTTTCGGGCATCTTCTTTAATTTCTTTCTTTAGAGACTCAAAATTCTTACGGTACAGGTCTTTCACTTTTTTGGTTAGTGTTACTCCAAGATATTTTATGTTGTTGATGGCAATTGTAAAGGGTGATGCTTCTCTGATTTCTTTTTCCACCAATGTGTCATCCGTATGTAGTAGGACTACAGATTTTTTTGAGTTAATCTTGTATCCTGCCAGTTTGCTGAAGGTGTTTATCAGCTGTAGGAGTTCCCTGGTTGAGTTTTTTGGGTCACTTATGTAGACTATCATATCATCTGCAAATAGTGAGAGTTAGACTTCTTCCTTTCTGATTTGTATTCCCTTGATCTCCTTTTGTTGTCTTATTGCTCTAGCTAGAACTTCAAGGACAATATTGAAGAAGTATGGAGAGAGTGGACAGCCTTGTCTTGCACCTGATTTTAGAGGAATTGCACTGAGTTTCTCTCCATTTAATTTGATGTTGGATATTGGCTTGCTGTATATTGCTTTTATTATGTTGAGGTATGTTCCTGTTATCCCTGATTTCTCCAGGACCTTTATCACGAAGGGATGTTGGATTTTGTCAAAGGCTTTTTTGGCATCTAGTGACATGATCATGTGATTTTTCCCCTCAGTCTCTCTAACCATAAGCCTTCTAGCTAATAGATTTTTGTTTTTTTATAACAGATATATTAAATATATTTTGACATGACCATATGTTTTTATAAGTTTCTTATACTACAGTTTTGCTTCTTCTTAAATTGCAATAAAAACCAGAATATTACTTACATTCTCCATGGAAAAGACTTGTCATAAGTAGAAATAATAATATTCTTACACTAATTTTATATTATAAAATCTATACCTAATTGGGCATTTCCTATTAAAGAAAGTATGATTTTCTTAATCACAAATGGACTAGGAATTATTACTTTGACCACCAGATGGAGCCAATATTATTTCAGAAATGAGATGGATACTGATAATTTCCACACTTTTCCATTGTCTACTAATCTAGGAATTTTATATTTGATTCTGAGATTGGTGAAGGATTCCAGAATTAGAGCTCATTAATGAAATATATTCTCATTAATTGAAAGCCATGTCCATCATTTCCTGTGCATAGTCATCTAAACTTCTTAGGAGTAAAATGAAGGGATGGTTTAAGATGACATGAAGTGGAATTCTGTAACACAGGTTAGGATTGTTCTATCGATGCCATTCAAATGTCATTGTAGCATCTGGATATCATCCTTTGTTGTTTCGTGTTTTATAATCACAGAGTTCAATGCTGTTGTTATATATGAGAATTTAAGGTATATTTTGGGAACAAGAGGTATTAATTAAGACATCAAAACGAGATTCAAAGGGCTCTTAAAATGGCTTCTATTTTGAAAGCCTACTGCATATCTGTACAGAGTAATGTTGAGCAATGTTGATGGAGAGAATGTAAATTTATGTGTTTGAGAGGGAAGCCTGAGGCTTCTTCAAGGTCTGAATAACCCTAAGTCAATTTCTATCAGGCAGACCTAGAATTTTTCACAAATGCTAAAGTTGCTTGTAAAAGTTTGAATGTGTAAGAAATAGCTGAACTGAACATTGGGGAATTCTTGCTCCCCAGAATGATAGCTGGAATACCAGCATGGGACTGATCCAGACCCCAGGAACATGGGTTTCTGCAAGGAAACCTCAGAAATCTACAGGACCTCCTGTAGAAGTTCAGTACTTATCCCTAGCACAGGTGTGGTGGACTTTGGGAGCCCATTCCATATAGAGGAATACTCCCTAAGCCAAGACACATGGGGGTGGGCCTAGGCCCTATCCCAAAGGATATGATAGACTCTTATGACCCCCTATGGAAGGCCTCACCATCCAGGGGGAGCAGAAAGGATATGTGATAGGTAGGGTTTTAATTGGGGGGTGGTAGGGGAGGACATGAAGGAGAAGGGAACTGGGATTGTCATGTAAATCAATCCTCTTTCTAATTCAAATAAAAAAAAGTTGAAAAAAGTTTGAATGTGTAAAAAACTGTAATGTGCTCAAATTAAATGTCTAGAAATTTGGTATTCAGAACAATTTTTAGCATGAAGACGAAAGCATGCACACATACGAAGTACTAAGCATTTACTCATACATATATCTTATGTTGCCTTGAGTTATACCTTTGCTTTTACCTCCTACCTTTTAATATACTAAATATGTCTTCCAAAAGTTGATTCTTATGTGTGTGCATGTATGTGTGTATATATGTTTATGTATGTATCTGTATGCGTGCCTGCATGTATATATGCATGTGTGCATGCATCCATGTATGTGTATGTATGCATATATGTTTCATGTTCTATTCACATACTCTGACCACATCAACATGAATGTCCAATCTGAACATGTATTACTGGTGAAAGGAGAAACACTCACGAGTAGAAGGAAATGGTTAATTTAAAACAAGGCTGAGGTGTCATTTTCGGAAGATGGTATGTGCTGGTGGCCAGGTGGTGAGGAACTCAGCAACCATTCAGGGCTAGTAACCCCAGGGAGTGGAATTCACACAATTAGTCTAAGCCTGCAGTGTGATAATGGATTTGACAATGATTTCATACCTAAGAGGCCAGGGGAAGCTGAAGATGAACAACAGGAGAAGTTGACTGTTTGATGTATAAGCTTAATGGGCATAGATTTGAAGCATCATGTGGTTCCTAGGTGACAATCAATTATAATATAAAAATAGGGGTTTGCTGTTGCTAGGTTTCTATCTAAAAGAATTGTGTATTGATTGGGCTAATGGAAAATAAATTCCATTCAGGGAGCCCTTTCTATAACTGTGTAATTGGGGCATGAAAAATGATGAAAAAACAAACAAACAAACAAAGAACCCAAAATAAAACCATCACCACAACAAAAACCTTGATTTTTGTAATATCCCAAACAAAAGTCAAGGAAGTAAAGCCAGTGGCTAAGAATATGGACTTAGGTGTGAAACAATGAGTTCTTAGCCAACACTGCCTTTCCTAAGCTATCTTCATTCAGCTCTCAAAGTCCTTTCCTCCTACTGAAAAGTAAAAGCACCATAAGAAGTTCTAGGAATGTTCCAGTCTCAGGCTATTTCTTACAGGAGATACTTGAGTATGATGAAACAACAGAGAACAATGCAGAGGAGATAGGTTTGTTCTATTTAAGGAGGCAGTTAGCATCCCATGCCTCCATGCTAAGTCATCTAAGAGAAATGTGTGGAGAACTGCCACCTTCCAGATGTGCAGTCAGCAAGTGGCTTGCTGGGGCTTCACAATGATGTTCTAGGAACAAAGTGTGAACGACAGTCTGTCCCACTGCAACCTTCTTAAGCCCAGTTTGAGGGACAGGATGTCTCTTTGTGGACATTTCCCTGATAAGGAACTTTTATCTGCAGGAGAGACTTGCAAAATTATCTGTTAGAAATACAGCTATGCTTAAAGCAGGAGCTCTGAACATTCTTTACTTATCACAGAGATACTTTATTTACTTAAAAGGTAGAAGAAACAATAAAAAAAGGTTGCAGATTTTAGCCTTTGAACAGATAATGTATTATGGATAATGATCAGATTGTTCAAGGAGGGATTCTGGCAGTGTGATAATCCAGCAACTGCACACATGATCTGGGTATATGAGCTGTTTGGTTAGGAGTTCCAGAATTGAAGTCTTACTTTTTAAGAAATATGCAAAAACTTTTGGTACCATCTTGGAAGCAGGAGATTGAATTTAGGATCTTAAAATAAAGAGTATACTCTGCAATACCAAAAGTGGCCATTAGTAGCAGCCCACTGAACTTATATGTTTGGAACATGTTAGGGTTTCTGTGCTCTCAGAGAAACATCAGGGCCTCTAGAAAAGCAGTTGATTCCATACTCTGCACCTAGATGATAGAAAACTCAGCAAACTCAAAGGGCCGCTCAGCACCCTAATGGAGGCCTGTGTGCGCTGGCATTTTAACTCCTGTTCCAGAAGCTGCCCATATTCTGCAACAACAACTTTTTCATTCAGTTTCCAAGGCTAATGCTTGATTCACCATCCCTACAAACAGCATCTTTTACTCTTTTTTAAAAAATCCTTTTCCTTTCAGTGCAAAGATTTTTCTGCACCGAACACTGATTAAGGAGGAGATTATTTTGTCATCTCAATAACCTCATTTTCATGGGGGCTCAGGCTTCTTTTCTGAGCCCCAAGGGAGCACAAGCAAATGATTCTCTTTTTGTGACGTCCCCACTGTCACTCCTGCAGCTTGCTTACTGGGCTAGTTTCAAAGGGTTAGGAGCTGTTTTCAGTAAAGGTCAAAATATTTTTACCTTAAGTCTTTATTTGGCCAAGGAACTCCCCTCACCCCCATGGCCACCTGTAATCCCTGTGTGATGCAGGATATATTTAGGAATTGTAGTCACTTTGGTGTCCTTTCCACTCCCAGGGGTCTGAAGTTAACAGAAGAGAGTGGATCAGTAAACAGAAAGTAAAAATAAACACAGCTGAAGTGAAACCAGGCCCACCATTTACGTGGTAGTGAATAGCAGACAGAAGACAAGCTAGCCTTCTCACCACCAAACAAGCCAACAAATGGAGGCAAGGGCTGAGGGAGGAGAGAAACCTGCCTCCACTAACTATTCTGTAGCAATTTCCTCTGAGATAAAAGTTAGGAGTCAGGAAGTAAGCAATTCAAAAATTTAAGGAGGTCCCTGAAAAAGGACCAGCTGCACAAGGCCTTTCTCTTCAACAGCTCAAGGGAGCAGCAAGGAATGCTGAGAGACTCTCAGAGAAGTAGAGCTGCTGCGGAGACACCTAGGCAAGCTAAGCTGAGACACCAAGACCAGCTAAACTGCCCGGAAGACAGAGAGCAGACTAGCTGTGTGAAAGGGCCCAGACCCACAGAACGGCCTGTAAGTTGTGCAGTGCACACCAGGGTTCCAGCATTCATGAACAGTCATCCATATTCCAGTGAGTTTTTGGTGATGCAGCTCTATTTGAGTCACGTGACTCTAATCTATAAAGAACAGCTCCCCCATATTCCTGTAAGTAACCCCAGTACAACTCACTGGTTCACCAAGTCGGGTTCTCATGGTATTATCTTTTCTTCTGTCTATCATCAGTTTCCTATCTGGGGTGGGTAGACATTTGTTTACATCTCTTTGGGAATTGTGTCACACAACACCACCAAAGCATGTGCAGTTCCTGGGGTCTGAATATCTCCTGTCAAGATGGCATAATAGGGCTTTTAAAAGTTGTGCTAAGGACCGAATGAGGTTGTCCAGCGTGCAATGGCTAATATGGTACCTGGTATAATAATTGGTAAATACATGCTCCTGTGATTTTCATACACTCACTATAAGATGCTCTTTGTCATATAACCTACAAGAAAATGAAATTTCTTCAGGTTTTTATGTTAAAGTACAGCCAGTACCTTGAAGTTTAGTTTACTAGAAATAAAGTAATACATTTGATTGAACTCCCCCAAATGTCTAAAGGAGACCAATTTTAGATGCTATTCTAACTTGTCTATATAGAAATACTTGAATTCTTGGTAAAGTCAGCATGAAACCACAAGGGACAGGTCATTCACCTGAAGGGCCTTGGAAGTGGCTGGCTCTAGGGAAATTATACCACAGTGGAAACATAGGCTCCAGCAGCTCATGTCTGGACCACTGATCTGTGTTGAGAGTGTATTCCTTCAGGAAGATTCAAGTGTAAGACAAAAGAACAGTAGATTTGCAATGGGCACTGTCCGTTTTCACTTGACGCAGCCTTGCTCTGAAGTAAACCCGAGAACAGGTGATAGCATATTCTGCTTTGAGCTTGAGCAGGAATGAAAGAAAGAGAAATGGCTGATAATGGCAACCAGGTGTTGAGGAAGCAGCATCTCACTCATTCAGCAGGTTCACTAAGGTTCCGCATGGTCAGAACCATCCATTTTTAAGGTGGGTTTGTTTTATCCTGCAGGGAATTGAAAGGTAAAATGGTTATGGAGCAAACACAACCACTAAGAGTCAGAGCCAGGTTTTTCATGTTCTTTTGGTTAATACTGACACCTATAGAGTCTTTCTTGGGAGCTAGGTCTCTCTGCTACACACCACAGTCCTTCAAAAAAAAATCTCTTCTAGACTTTCAGAATACATCCAGATTATGATTTGCAGGCATTCCCATTTATATGAAATTACCATGAAGCTGCTGTCTTGCAATTGCATTCCGAAATCATTCTCCCAGCAGCCCAGAGCTGATTTCTGCTTTTGATCTTGTATCTTTTTTCTTTCTTTTGTTTATTCTTTATGTCTTTCACATTATTCATCTCCATCCCATTCATTTCCCTGTCCCTTAGTATACACCCTCTGCCCTTGCAACGCCCTCCAAAATAAAACAAAATAAAACTTAAGAGAAAAAAGGAAAAAATGGGGATCAGTCTTGCCATAGAAGCTCTAGTGTGACACAGGGAGTCATGCAGTAAACCTTTTATCCATCTACCTTTACTTGCAGCGTTCAAAGAGTCTTTGGTCTATTAGGAGTCCTCATGTTTCTGCTATACTATTGATGCTGGACCCTCACTGGAACTCCTCTTGGTTATCCTGCTGTGCCATGTGTTGTGGAGATCCTGCAGCTTTGTGTCTTCAAGACCAGTCCAGCAGATCCCTACTTTCCACTCCCCTTTCATGCTGGCTTCCATGGAATTCCCCACACCTTTCTGTAGTTGCTCCAACCACAAACTGATTTTTCTCCAGATGGAGGCCTGAAAATTCCCTTAGTAACTCCAGTCACTTCTTAAATATCATTGATAATCAAAAACTTCTTAACCATTCAAGTTAATGCCATCTGCCCTTTGGTGGTTTGAATGAGAATGCTCCCTAATGTCTCGATGTTTGAACACTATAGAAGAACTCTCTCTTCTATAGTTTGCCCTGATCCTGGTGTTTTGTCGGAGCAATAGAACAATAACACATTACCCTTCCTCAAAAACATCCCAATTATTTTAATACAATATTTTTATTCATTCCTTAAGAATTTACAGAGTATTTTGATAGTATCTAGCCATACTCCTCCCAAAACTTCTCTGAGGTCTATCCACCTCTCTCCATGAGAGAGGCCTATGAGAGGCCACATTCCACTCCTGGCAATAATCAACTGCCAATAGCTTTCAGCTAAAGCTAGTATCTTTTAAGCCCTTCTCCATTAGAGTGCTAACTGGATTCATCCAGTGCAGGTCTTGTATGAACAACGACAGCTGCTATGAGTTCATGAGAACAACAGTCCTATCATTTTTAGAAGACACTATTTCATAACAGTTCTTCCCAATCTCTTATCTCCTAGAAAAATCTTTCTTCACTTTCTTTTGTGATGCTCCTGAATCCCTGTATGCTCCCACTTGGGCCAAGAACATCACAACCACTTATCCTTTGCACTCTGACTAGTTGTGAGTCTCCATAATACCTATCATCTACTATGAAGCCCCTATTCTGATGTATGGTCATCATCTCAGCTACAGAGAACCAAAGGGATCAGATGTGCTATGCAAATGCACCATTTCTTCAGAGGCTTCTCGGATGACTAAAGTAAGGCCAGCGTTCTCATTTCTAATCTTGACTCTGTAGTTTGTCCTGACAAGCTCTCCGCTGATACAGAAGAAATTCTTTTATCAAAGAGACATCTCTGGCATACCTGGAGTCGGCTCCACATGGGTGATTTCTTGTTTTGCTGTGTTCTCTGAACTGTTATCTTGCACTCCAGTTCTTAAGGACGACCATATTCACAGCTTCCTATGAACAGCCAATGTCTTAGTCACCACAAACTATGAAATCTGCTAATGTCCACTACTTTCTTCAAGTCAAAACTTCCTGATATCAAGACAGCATTAATTTTGTTTGGTCAAACATTTTGTCCAGATTTTAGATTTGGCAAATAGAACTATTATATACACTGGTGACTGTGTGGTTTCTATTGTGCAATCATCTGTATATTTTGTGTAGATAAGGAAAAGACTGGTTGCCAAAGAACCAGCCCAAACTATAAGAAAGGGATTGCGTACCTTAACCACTTAATATCTCATTGAAGTGAAGAGACGAGGATAAGACAGGAGGCTCACCCACCACCACCACTCAAATGTGAAGATAACTAAAGATCTCACTTGTATTGTTCTGGGAGGCATAAAGGCAAAACCAACCAAAACCTCAGTGTAAACGGGAAACATTCTATTTTAATTCTGTTTTTACTTTTCTCAGAGTCTGCTTTGGTAAGAGACAAATAGCAGGGGAAGCTGTTTAGACATAATGAAAATATCTAGGCAACTTCAGTGGATACCTGCTGTTTATTTTTCTGTCATACATCCTTATTTTAGACAACACACAAGGATGCTGACCATGCTGTTCTTTTCCACCTGGGGGAGGAGATGACCCGTTTGAACTGGCTAATCAGAGTATTCTCTCCTCCTGGACACAGATTTGCCCAACTGCTACATGCAATCCAAATAAACACAGCATCTACTTGGCAGACTGATATGGACACTGTGGAATGAGGTGTGTGGTGCCTATCTGGACTGCTAGATGACATGAGGATGGTGGGACTGAGCACCTCCTTAGACAGATGAAGAGAAATGTTTTAGACTTAAGCTGTCACTGAGGGAAGTACACAAAGAAGGCAGAATGAGAGAAATTTTCATCACTTGAATTTCCAGAGCTGCCTATGGTCAAAGTCAGCCAGTTTCTTAAGAACAATTATATGAGACAAATGAATTTCTCTCCACCATCTTAAATGGCTAGTATGGTTTGGGATTTCTTTCTCTTTTGACTGAAGGAGTCCCAACTAATGAATCAGAATTTCCCATCAGCATCTCCTAAATTGTCTGAAATCTCATTCTATAACAACTAAAATTTATGTGCAATGTCATGACCGGATATTCTACAATAATGAAGAAAATTCACATACGCTTCACTTCCTTGTCTTCATTTCTTCATTTTCTGTTTCTTTCTTCCCAGTCCTCACCTTTCCCCCCAAAAGCATTGATGAGCTGCAGCTATTGTATCAGAAGGTAAATGTTATGAACATTCAATGTCAATAGTTAAACTTCATATTTTATAAACTCCATATTTATTCAGACACCAAGAAACTTAATAAAGTAGTATTTACTACTTGGTTAACACATTTTTCCTAGAAGACTGAGTCGTGTGTGTGTGTGTGTGTGTGTGTGTGTGTGTGTGTGTGTGTGTTTGGCTGCTTTTGACTTACTAATTATACTTCTAGACCAAATTGTAGCCTATTTTAAAATTTGTTTCATTATCAGTAATGAGAATTATGATATCTTAAACAAGAATGGAAAATGACTACTACATACATGTACACATACATTACCTACACATATACACACATATGCATATACAAACACACACTTCTTACACACATACACAGACACATATTGCCTACAGCCACATACATACATATTTCCTAAACACAAACACTCATGCTCACTTGCTCACTTGCATACAAATTACATACATGCTCACATGCTGCCTACACTTACATGCACACACTGCCTATACATATGCATACACATATACTGTCTACACAATACAGAATCATGCAATAATATCTATACACATACACGCATGCATGCATATGCATGCACACATGCCGTCTGCACACACGCACGTGTGCGCATGCGCACACACACACACACACACACACACACACACACACACACACACACACACACAGCCTGTTCTAAGAGTAGGCGCTCAGTAAATGGTAGTTATTTTTATATTATCACTATCACATTACTTTCACCCACTATTTTTAGACTCTGGAAGGAGAATGGCATAAAAAGGTATTCTTACTCAGTCTTTAAGAATAGCTAAGGAAAATAGGACATTGCTAAGTAAGCAAGAACATTTGTGTCTCTGTCTCAGGCCTACATTTGCAATAATATGAATAGTCAACAAGATTAAGTTTCTTTTATAGGACTCTCCATATTTTCTATCCCTAAGCCAGTGACTTCTTGTTTTCTCCTCCGATTTTAAAGAGCCCAACAAAAAGATAAAGCCAGTGAGGTGTGTGAGCATAAAGTCCTAAGGGAGAGACTTCTTCCTGGAAGGTCTAGCATACCTGTGTTAGAACAGAGAAAACCACACTTTACTGGGTTAACTGCTCATTTGACTGCAGGTATTTTTTACTGAATCTGGTAAAAGTATATATGAATGTTTAATCATTTCCATTCAAGATACATATATATTTTTCCAGTGCCTTAAAAACTCTAAATATGCAAAGTACAGAGCCAGGAAGGATGGAAGCAAGCTGGGATCAGATAATGCAGGAAACATCACCTAATGCTGTTTTATCTGCTTTTCTTAAGGCTGTGCATTCTGGTTTGTTTATTATTTCAATGATTCAGTGACAGATATATATTCATGCCCCTGGCAATGTTGATCCTTAAAAATAACTGAATATTTTAAAGTACAGAGGTTTTTCTTTGTAATCATTCACAATGACCTTCAAATAACCTTTTATCTTTCTCATGCTAGGTATTTGAACAAAAACAATGTGCTCTTTTGCACAGGTTCAAGGCTTTATCAAATGCTTTTATGTGCTTCAGATCACTTCATCTGCCACAAAGAACTAATTGATGAAGAGTTTGTGTTCATCTTGCTTTCTGTTTTAGATCTGTAAAATTTGCAGTGTTGTGCTTTTAAATATTTTGCCAAAAGTCACAAAGTTACGAAAGGACACACTCAGGGGGAATTTGTGTACCACTTTTTTGCCATGTCAAATTTCAAGTATAGTTCTTGCTGTCATCACTTTTTTACGTTCTTGAACATGAATATCACCATCTGGTTAAGGAAGTCTTGGTTTCAGTGGATGTGGGGAAATCACTGTTTTCATTCGAGGGAAGAAAAGCTGATTGAATTTTCTACTAGACCTGGCACCTACAAGATACCCATTTGCCTCACTGTCTTTTAACAAGCAGAAACTACTTTGGAGTTAGCAAAAGCTCATGAATGAGGTGGCTTCTGTTAGGGAAGCAAAAACATCTCAGGTAAATAATCTGTGGGGAAATATTTGTCTGGACCCATTGTTTCATTGGTAATCAGTTGTCCCAAAGGACAACTGAATCAGAGCTCCAAGGGGAATAACGTGCCATAGAGCAAAACACTTATCTGTGGAATTCAGGAAGAAAAGAGAGAAGACAGGAAGGAGTCATGGGTCCCAAATTTCCTCAGGTATGAACCCCCAGTAGTGCAACACCCTCCCATTGTTCTCTACCTCCAATATCCTGCAGGTTTTACCACTTTCCAAAAGGCTACAGCCTGGAGGTCAAATGCTTGGCACACAGGCCTTTGTGATATTCCAGATCTAAACTATAGTAGCTAGCTTATATAGTACATCACCCTTACTCTTTTATCAGTTAAAAACTCCAAATTATAAGGGGCATGTGACTATGCAATGACTCTGGAACATTCCTAGGAAATGTGTTTTAGAGTAGCTGTGAATGAGAAAGACCCATGAGTGTTTTTATATCCTAAATTATTATAAAACTTACAAAGATGGCAAAAGAAAGTCATTCTAAATATGCATTACTTATTTATCTTTTCATCTTTTTCGCTATGGTTGAGTACTGATAAAAAGCAGATAATAAGATGCTAAGTTGAACTATCCCATTTGGGAGGAATTACTCATAGGTGATGCTGGAATGAAGATATAAGAGCTGGTAATATATTTCATAATGCAAAGTCTGTATAATCCCCCAACACACTTTGTCCCACCCCCCACGCCGTATTTTTTAGTAAAGGACCTTTCTTTTTGTTTGATATTAAATTTCCATTTATCTAGCCAGAAGACAGCACTAGCTCTTTTCCCAAAGCCAATCTTCTTCCTCATCCCCAAGACCAAAGATTCCGAGGAGTCGACAGACCACCGGGAGCAAATCCCTCTCTTCTCAGCTCAACCTAGGGGACTTGCTTTAGCTCTATTACTCTCAAGTTTTAAGTGGAAATTGCTACTCCACACATGAAGGTGTGACCATGGTTAGACTTAGTGTTTGATAACTAAAATTTCACAAAGGGTGAGTTGAAATAGGAGGGTTCTCTGTAGATTTAGCTACCATAAGTTCTTTAAAGGTAAAGATTCAGGAAACCCTACCCAAATTGCTGATAAAAATATCATATATGAAGATGGTTAAAATTCCAGATGAAGCCAAGGAAAAACAAGCATTAGCAGATATAGAACTGGTCTCTTTCATTAACAGCCCCTTGTCTTTAGAGTCCCATGTTTCATTAACATGCTCTTGGCCAAACTGTCCTACTCTCTGCCCTTCTTCGTGTTTCTTTGGATGTCTCTCATTGACATTATCTTCTACTTGTGTTCCCAGGATGGGTGTGTCCGGTGTTGGGTGAAAATAACTCTAGTTCAGAGGCCTATCTTATTAAAGAGCTGCTCTCAAATAACTACGCTTGAGAGACTGGAGGCCTCATTTGTATCAGCACCTCCTAAGATCACCAGGGTCTACATTTACAATGACTAGGTTACTTGTGGAGCTCTCGGCAAGGAGGGGATATATTTTACACCCCAAAAGATAAAGATCTATACAGACAATGCCAGGGTTGGGATATATTTTTTATAACAATGTTTCCCAACAAAAATGAGACTTCCTATTTTCTAGGCAATTATTATTTTCCTCTCTTATATAATATAACTCTGAGATTGATTATATTTCTATCCAATGAATGGTATATCAACAAGTGCCATAACAACAGATGCCTACTCAAAGCTCATCCTTCAATGCCTGCCCTCTTGTAATGCTTTCAAATGTCATGACATGGGAGAACAGCTCTTGTCTGGCAATCCAGCCATCTTGAGCTGTCCCTAAGTCCCTGGTAGATGAGTACAGCCATGTAAGACTCAGCAAGTAGAATATTAAACAGCTAACCCACAGGGTAGGAAATAACAAAGTATTATGGCCTAAGTAACTACATTTTAGAATGATTATTTAATCAATATTACATAAATGAAATAACAATCTAGAGTCCATTTGAAAAATTCACTCAAAATGCACTTACAGGAGAGAGACTAGCTTCCCAGTCAGGAATGATACCTTTTCTAATATATGTCTTAATTAAGAGATGTAACAAACCTGCATTTATGCTTATAGTTTTGTAATGGTTCAAAGTTCTCATGAGCAATGTCAGTTTTATAGATTTCAGAGATCCTTGCCTCTGGTTATTAGTACTCTATTCTAAGAAATGTGAGCTACCACCAAAAATGAAAAAAAAGGAGAGAGAAGAAAAAAGCAAAAACATCCTCACATGTTTTGTTATCTTTGCCCTCCATTTGTCCCTGCCAACAGTTCTTAATCTGTCACCATCAAGCCTGATTACATTCCTAATGTTTCTATGTACTTAGAAACAGTTTCTTTTTAAAAAAAATACATTATAGGATCACATTGTTTGAAGAACAAAAGTATTTTGGGAGCAAATCAATAGTAAGAAGCACACTCAAGGGAAATTATGGGTGAGGAAACAGGATCACTTTATAACTATGTCCAGTACATCTCAGGCTAACTTTCTGAACTCTCCCTATAAAGGCAAAAATACAAGTCAAATTATACAACATAGCTGTCTTAGATTTCCATGCCTAAATTAGTATCAAACATATAGATAATAAGATGCTTGGGACAAATGAAAATTCAATTCTATTATCTCAAATTCTATTAACTCATCTTTTTATATTTTAACACAATGTGCATAGACCCGAAGTGAATTTCACACACATACAATTGCCTCAGTCAGCAGAGAAACAAGAAGCCATCTTGAATAAAAGTCACATCTGCTGTCTCTGTTCGAAGAGAAATTACCCTTTAGAATAATGAGAGTGAGAGAAACATCTCGTTTTAGCTCT
The DNA here is from genome assembly GCF_003668045.3 of Cricetulus griseus. Lineage (NCBI taxonomy): Eukaryota > Metazoa > Chordata > Mammalia > Rodentia > Cricetidae > Cricetulus > Cricetulus griseus. Next base: position 23,039,122 of record NW_023276807.1, read on the forward strand.
GACCTGCACGGAGCTTGGGAGTCACCACAAATCTTTGATCCCTTCCTTCTATATGAAAAAGGAGAAAAATTAAAAATGATTTTTTTTGTTCTTAAAATTATGTTTCTCCCAGATTTGGGGCCAGTGGGTGCATCTGGACTTCCAACTATGGTTGCCTACCTTCAGCCGAAACTTCTGGAAGGGACACTCCAAAGGCAATTGGAGTGAATAATACAGGCTGTGAAAATGGGAAGCTGATAAGATCTGCATCCCCAGTAGTGTCCCCAAGAATCCTCTCAGATTCTTATAGTAGACACCAAGGGTAGCTCAAGCAATAGTAAGGGGAAGTCCTGTCATGAACTGCTATCTAACTCCTGCTCAGAGGAGGCCCAGGAGAGTATCTTAGCAAGGCATGCAGACTCGGTGTCTTTTTTTTTTTTCTTTTGCTCTTTTCTCATACAATATGTCCTGACCTTAGGCTTCCCTCCCTCCTTCCTCTTCTCCCAGCTCCCCATCTCCCCTCTCCCCAAGATCAACTGTTCCTCCAGAAAAAAGTTTCCCTCCAGAAAAACAGGAGGCCTCTCAGTAGGCATCTCAACAAATCAAGTGTTCTTTGGATGGATGTCTGAGGTCAAGGGCAAGTCCGGCTGGGCTGTATCAAGGGCTGTCTTCCTTAGCTGAAGCTGGCTACTGTCTCCTGTGTCAGGAAGAAAGAGACAGGAAGAGAGACTGGGGAAGGTGAGAGGGAGAGAGAAGGAGAAGGAAAGGGAGGAAAGAGATATGGAGAAGGAAAGGAGAGATAAAGAGGAGAGAGGAGAGGGGCAAGAGAGACATGGAGGAGGGAGGAGATATTTCTCTGGTGTATCTTCTTGTAAAGATAGGAATCTCACCACAAAGGCCTCATTCTCATGATATCATAGAACCTAAATTACCCCTTCCTAGACACTCATTGCCTCCAAGTAGCATCACATTTGAGATTAAGGATTTAACCCATGACTTTTACGATATCCATGAAGACAAGAAACAAACAACTAAACAATTAGAAAATAGAATTAGACACTATTTCATTAAAAAAGACATTTAAATGAAATTTGTCTAAACACATCAAATAAAAAATAAATATTATCAGAAGGGATGAAAAGATAAACCACACAAAGATCCAAGCATATTGCATCCACAGGAAGTCTATTTTAAATATAAAGACTTAGATAAAAAATAAAGGTGGAAGGAAGTCATACAAGGTGAACACATATCATAAGAAAAGCCAAAGCCTTTTTCAATGTCAGGTGGTTATATTTTATAACAAGAAAGGTTGTTAGGGATGAAGAGTCATTGCATAGTGGTCAGGATATCCTTCCCTAAGAAGGTATACCAATCCTTAATTTTGTACACCTAACAGCTTGTTAAATGAGGTAAAAACAGAGTAGAAAAGAACACACTAGTGTTTTGGAGTAGGTGGTAGAACTTCTCTGGAAGTCTACACAAAATAGTAAAGTGGCGGCCAATCACAAGTCTGGGGAGTGATAGGAGGGCAGTTTTCGTTTGTGCCATTTTAATTCCTTGTGTGTATAGTTTTAGAATCTACTGTGTATTTAAAAGTAGGAAGTGGGAGAAAGAAAACAGCTTTGAACTGGGCCTGCATCGTGTGGACCACAGGACCCTTCCATGAGCACTGCAAGGATCGTGTTGAGTACATGCTTCAAATGGTAACGCAGAGCCACATGAACACTTGACAAGGTTTTAACAAGCTTTTCATTTGTTTCAGGTATTTCTCATTTACAACTCAGCTGTAGTTTTCAGATGTCAAGGTCTAAGAAAGACCTATTTATTTTTCAGTGCCCCAATGCTCTACATTCTGTTGTATGTGATAATTCTTTTACTGTCTGATGGGGAATGTACTACTGTGTATGTTTATCTTATTGATTATTGAATAAAATACTGTTTGGCCAATGAGACAGCAAGTTAGACGGAACTAGGAGTCAAAGAGGATTCTGGGAAATGTAGTAGAGAAGTGCTGATACAGGCAGAAAGTGACATAGCAAGGAGACTCATATTTAAGCGAAAGAGAAACAGGAAGGGCCCTCTTTTCCCCTTCCTCCTCCAGCGGCAGGATGTGATCAACCAGCCAGGAGGGACGCCAACAAGGTGTCCGATAAGATAAGTCTTATAAAATATATAGATTTATGATAATTAAGACTGAGCTAACAGATGAGGAATCCTAGTCATCGTCCAAGCAGCATTGTACCTAATACAAGTTTCTGTGTATTCATTTGGCCCTAACTCAGGCAGGCGGCTAGCGTAAAGCTCACACGTGGCGGTGGGGCTCAGGCAGCTTTTGGCAGAAAGATTTATCGTAACAACTGTCTGCCATGCAAGTTCAGTGATTCACAGTCTTAATGCTTGGGAATTTGGTCATATGACATTCACTGGTGTCAGTACAACAGGTAGCTCGAGCACATATTATACACATATCTTAGCTTCCTATAATGTTTTTTAAATTTCATCCTTAATGATATTAAAAATTACATTACATTATTTATTAGCATATGTAAACGTGTGTGTGTGTGTGTCTATGCCATAGTCAGATGACAACATGTAGTACAGGATTTGGTGCTTTTCTCCCACCATGTGGGTCTCTAGTATCCATCTCAGTTCATCAAGCATGGTAACAGTGACTTTGCTCCCTGTGCCATCTCACTGCCCTGCCTTAAGTTTTGAGAAGTTTCAGTGCTCCAGTGCATTGAGACCATGTTGCCTGGTAGAATGGATAGTAAGTTATACATGTCACAGCTTCCATGAGTTCTTCTGTTGACTTGGGTCTCACAAGACAAAGCCTAAAGAAGTGCAGGAACAAAGTGTAGGCAGGAAATAAAGGCTGAAGAACTAGATATAGTTCCCTACAGATTTAAGTGTTTTTCTGAGGTCATTTCTAAAACTGAATCCATAGTTTAGGTGTGGTAGGATGATATCTATTGATAGGTGCTGTAACTGTAAGTTTAATCACTGTTGAGTGTCCTCACTTAATAATTCCTAAAAATATAAGAGAGTTAATAACAGTCCAAACTTACATAGCTATCTCCTTACTTAATACTTCATAAGAAAGATAAGAAAGTTAATAACAGTCCAAACATACATAGCTACCAGTCTCCAGTATAGAACACACTGCTGATGAAGAATGACATCATTTTAGTCAAACTTTTTGAAGCATTTTGACATTTTGAAGCTAAGAACTCATAAAAGGTCAAAGGATCAAAAATTAATTCTAAATAAAGGTTGGCTTTATGCATCCTAAGGCAGGCCAGCTTTATGTAACACGTACTGTGGCCACTCAAGGCTGCTAGTGCTGTGGGATTGGTGCTGCGGGAGGAACAACCTTTGTCTGTGTTTACTCAGAAGTGTTCATAAGGTGCTCTCTCTCTTCCTGGTTTCCTAATTCCCAAGTCTTTCACTGCCCTAGCACTCTCCAAAAGCACCACCTTATTGACGTTTGTCTGTTTCTTTGCCTTTTCACTTTTTAGTCCTAGATGTCTAATGTAAATATTTTTCCAATGTTTAAAAAAAATCAAGGGAAATTGACATTTTCAATCAAGAGGAAATTACAAGAGACAACATTTACTTTCTGGTACAACATATATAAAACAGTGATGTTCAAGACATTGGACATCTGGGGATGAGGCACATTGCCCCCGAAGAGGAAGAAAATGAGCCAGTGGAGCCACATGTCTGCACTTTGGCAGACACTAGAGAGGGATTCCAGGTCGGGGAGTCACATGTCTGCACTATGTCAGTCTCCAGAGAAAGCTTCCAAGTCGTGGATGAAAGTAGTGTCTAGGGAAGACCCTAAATGTCAGAGCGTGAGCCACATGCCCAGAGAGTAAAATTACGAAGGTTGCTGGACAGAATACTGCATGGGAGAATCCTGGGAACTGAAGAAGCCCTGCAGATACTCAGAAGGCACCCATTAGGTATCCAGAGGAGCCTTGGTCACTGTGCTCAAGTAAGCAACCCCCCCCCCCCAAGAAAAGAACACACAGTAAGACTGGAGGAAACAGTGCCTAGCAATCAAACACACAAGGGCATGGATAGTGCCAGTTTCTACCTGCCAGACTAGAAAACTGCATAATTAGTAGGTACATGGGATCTTCCATTGTGATGAATAATTCATTCTAGGCTGAGTACTGCTGCCTTTCCTTTTGATATATCTTAAAAGAAACAACTGAAGCAAATTGTTAATATGTAGTTTATGCCTTTCTTAGAATAGAAGGTAAGAATGTCTATAGTAATACGGTACTGCTCACAGAGGGAAGACAACAGATGGAGTCTGTAACAGTCAATGATGTACCTAATATTATGGAAGGGCTGTATTTCCAGCACCGATAGGTCAATGGTTACATGCTATATCAAAATTAAATTATACAATTATACAAATTTGACAGTGAAAAGCAATATATAGATTAGTTATTAACATTATTAAATACTCTGGCGTAAGCAATTTTGCATGAGTGTTTAAAAGACTATTTTCATGTTTCAAACCACCTGAGATTTTTATTCCAGGTGTCAGGACAAGCACTGGATGATGGATGAACTGCAAATAATAAATACAAATGATCTGCCTCTTCTCCCCTCTCCTTTCCCCTTTTCCCCACTTCCTCCCACTCCTACCCAGGTCTTCCTCCCTTCTCCTGCATGGCATCACAGGAACTTAATGTAGCATTCCAGCAACCATTAGCACACCCGATCTCTATGTCTGACTCTCTTTGTAAGTTGCTGCACAGTTCTGGCCTCTGTGAGACAAAGGGTTTGGGCTAGTTCTCTGAGTGTTTGTTTCTCTAAGGATACATAGGGTGTAATCCCAACATGGTTTCTTCTATCTTCCTTTTGTTTTTTGTTAACACTCTGAATGGGTGATATCTGCCCTCTGATCTCTGAAACAATCTGTCAGTATCGATCATTTGTCCTCTCACAGAATCTTCTCCATGTTTGGTTCAGAAACTATGGATCATTCCATTTCTTTAATTTGGGTATGGATCAAGCTCTTCAAATTGTTTAAAAAATTGGAATACAGATGAAGTTCACTTGAATGTATGTGTGTATTTTGAATTGAAGATAGACTATGTAGTCTTCCAGCAGTAAAATAGTTTTATAATTTAATTAAGTACTTCCCTATACTGTATTTTATTAAAATTTATAATCCTGGTATTCCATCCATCATTTCTCTCTCCCTCTCTCTTTCTCTCTATCAATCTGTCTTCTTTCAATTCATCAATCAACATATCTTTCTGGTTACCTAATACATTTCCTTTCAGTGGTGAAAAGTTTATACTTTTATTGAATGCCTTCCTATCCTATATGTAATTTCCTAATTCTATTATCTATCTATCTATCTATCTATCTATCTATCTATCTATCTATCTATCCATCCATCCATCATCTTTCTACCCATTAGTCTACTTATGTACTTGCAGGTTTCCATATCTTTAGCTCTTGCATCTTCAAATTCACCCAATCTCAAATGAAAAATAGTTTTTAAAATTTGTACTGTGCACCTCTTGCTCTCTTTCTGCTCTTTCCAGCTCTCCTCTCTTTTTGCTCTTTCTGCTCTCCTTCTGGTTCTTCTCTCTCTGCTCTCTTCTCTTTCTGCTCCTGTCTCCTCCTTCTCTTCTGTCTTTTCTCTTTCTCTGTCTCTTTACATATTTCCTCTTTCCTTCTCCCTCACTCCCCTTTCTAATAAAATTTCTCACACAAACTCTGTCTGCCTGGCATGTTTGTCCCCCACCTCGGTGACTCTCGCTGGCCATGGAGTCTGCCATGCCCCTTCCCCACATGCAGGACCCCCTTCCAGCTTTATCCTTCCACATGAAGCAAAACAACAACACTTTGGTGCATGTGACTTGGCAGGATTTCCTGGCATTTGCTCCTGCCTGTGGGTGGCGGCAGTCTGAGATATGCCGGGACCCTGTAACCTTCAACTTTTGGTCACTTTTCCAACTAAGGATCTCTGGATTCTTCTATCCACCATTGCCATGTCTGGTAAGTCTGCCCCTTCCTTTCCACCCATGCTTCCATGAGTTAGGACTCTAGCGAGACTGGTCTCTCACCTTTTTTTTTGGCCCAGTTAAAAATTCCAGTACTGGGTGACAAGGTGTCTCTTGGGCTCCAGGAGCCCTGGCCTCTGATTTGTGCTTGAAGGACCACAAAATCAGTTGGTGCCTTTTGCATCTGATCCTCCCTTAGTCTCTGGGATGCTGGAGATTATAGGTTTTGGATTTTCCCTACCTCTCTCATGGCAGCTGGGTCCCCCCATATCACACCATGTGCCTACTTAATGGCACCCTACATTTTACCAGTGATCCATAGTTGGGAGTACAGCCTCTTCTCTTTCTCCCTTGTCTGTTTCCTTCCTCTTCCCAGCATGCTAAAACTCTCCCGCCTGCCTCAGTAGCATCCTGCCACTTCCCGTCTTGTCTAAGCCTGTCTCAGGGCAGGAACCTCCTTCTACCTGGGAATGTCCTGTTTCGTAGAACTCTCATGCTCCTGTTCAAAATGTCTCTCACTCTCCTGTTTGTCCTATCTCTGCTGCCTTTCTCCTGTGTTTCTTCTCTGTGCAGATGCCAGCGCCTCACAGTAGCCTGGCCTGAGGCAGCATCTACTCAGGATGCTCTGAAAGTTTTTTAACTTCTGTCAGATGGGATCGTGACCATGTGGCCTAGCTGTAGGCCTGCCTACTCTATGGGTTACTCCTCTCCCTCAGCCTAGGCAGAGGGACAGTCTAGCCAGCTTCTACCGACAAACCCTGCTGACAGACATAATTCATTTACCTTTTGCATTTTATTTTTTGTCTCTAATTTTTCTTTCACTGACTCTGCTGTACATGGCTTGTTGTGGAATGGTGTGCCTTTCCAGGGCCCAGCAGGGGACAAATTTCACACAAAAACCTTGCCTGTTCCATCTACAGTGGATCTGCTTTCTAGTCACTGGCAGTCTACTCTGTATTTTTAAATGTCCTGTCTATTTGCAGCAACATGAGAATCAGAGATCATACTCTGGTTCTTTATCTATGTGTATGCATACATGTAGCTGCTGTTTAAAAATGTAAGCTAACTCTATATGCAACTTAAATTCAAATGGGCAATATTTCAAATTTGTTATGTATCTTTAAAGGATGATGAACATTTAAGGTTATACAGGTCTATTTCAAATTAACAAAATATTTACACCACCCAGTCCTTCCTATAAGCTGTTTACAAAGGTTAAGCTTCTATTACAAAAGGGGATTTTTCTCTACTGCTTTGTCATTTTGAGGTGTAAGTCTAACCTACTAAGTTAAAACCAGTTATGGTCAGGCTAGAGGGCTCTGAGTAAAACATCCTTCCTCAGCCTCTCAGTTTCAATCCACGTCTTGAGACAGATCCTACCCTAATGTCATTGTAGCCATACTAATCTGTAGCCATATAAATTAATTACAGGGATAAAGCCTTGCCTAACCACCTATGTGCTTAAGGCAAGTAACTAAAGACAAATTTTGTCTGCTGAGATATACCAAACAAACAGACAGCCCTCAAATGCTTTGAGATCTAGAGAATATGACATTTCAAATGTTTTATTAAAAAGCCTTTTATAACAGAGAGACAAGCCAACTGCTGGTCCCACCCAATTTCCTCCAAGAAGACTGCTAGACACTGAAGAAATTCCACCCACAAAAAGTAGTAAGTTAGCCACTGAGCAATCCTGCCTTTCCTCTCAATTGCTGCAAAAAAACTCTTCAGACCATGGACTAGAGGACAGTGAAATCAACTTTCTCCATGTTGCTTGGGCCAACAGTAGGCAAGTCTTCCTACAGCTCTAATCCACAGGTCACATGCTATTAGCAGAAGGCAGGTGTAAATCCTCTACCCTCAACAACTATGGAGGACCTTGGGGGTCACTGTCTATGCAGCCAGCTAGTAAGGCTCTGTTACTCTCTAATCATTAATTCAGGTAAAATTTGATCCTTCTCAAGAACTTGTGCAGTTTGATGGCTATTGGTATCAGTATAACTTCTTTTCATTCCTTTGTTTAAAAAAATGTTTTAAGGTATAACAAGCTAACTCAAGGTATACAAATGCAAGTTATCAGATTTCTTTCTCATTATGCTACTGTTCATAGTTTTAACATTAATCGATAAAGTTCTGATTTTTAATCCAACTCTGACAGGGTACTAAGCAACATACTATACCACTTTACAATAACTGCAAGGTCAAGATTAAGGTGCTTTTCATTGTGCTAAAGATATCTGTCAGTTTTAAGAATGTTAATGCTTTCAACCAAATCATTTCTGACATGAGTACACTGCTAATGTGTCTAAAATTTATGTTTACACAAACTCGAAGGATTCTTGTAAGTTCCAGGGAGCCGAATTAGACCCACCCAAACAGGTCAGATTCACTCCAGATATTATTCAACCTTTCCCTGGTCCCAGGACTCCCTTCCCTCATCTTGGGACCCCCTCGGGAGCCCCTCCCTCATCTTTTGATCCTCTTCCCCTCAAGTACCAGGACCTAAGACAATTTTTACAGCCTGGACGTCGATAAAACAACTAGCTACCCCAGGACATGGCAGCACCCCAGCTCTCTCAGGTTTCCCAAAGATGGTCAACACCCCTAGGTCATCAGGAAGTAGTCTTGAGAACTCAATGTCCTTATTTCCTAACCTGCCATGCCTAACTCCTCACCTTTTTAAATAATAAGTAGAGGTGGGAATGTAAGGATTCAGGGATTATGCTGGTCTGCTCCTGTCACCTGGCAGAATGCACTCAGGCAGTACCCTGGTCAGCCCAGGGTTCCATGAGTACTAGTCTGCATCCAGGTTCAAAGGACCCCTTAAAAACATAGACCCCTGACCACTTACACTCTCTTGCTCTCTGTCTGCTCTTTCCGGCTCCCCTCTCTTTCCGCTCTCCTCTATTTCTGATCCAGTCTCCCTCTCCACTTCTCTTTGCTCCTCCCTCTGTGTCTCTTTCCTTCCCCTTCTTCCCCCTTTCTAATAAAACTTCTCACTCAAAACAAATTGTACTGTGTAATATTTTTCTTACACACAAATTAGTAGGCAATGGTTTGCACTGCATTGATGTGGAACTGCATATTAAAAGTCATCTAGAGATGATTGGAGTATTCAGGCTATCTGCCTTCCTATAACTAGGAGCATGTACATCTACCTAGTGGTGCTGAGAACAATCCCCTGACCCCTGTGCAAAAATATCAAGGATGACTCCACATGTAACAACACTGATAACTCTTTTTTCCTTTACCATGCTCTTCAGCTGTCATGTTTCTTCCATTCTTTTTACCTTTACCTCTTTCTGTTTTATTTCAAAACTTCATTTACATGCAAATAAGATATACAATTAAAACATGACCTTCAACAAATGAAGTATTACTAATGCTGTGTTCATAGACTGAAGGCAGCATAGTATTGCAAGGGTGTGTTTTATATTGAGTGAAATGCAGCAACTCTAAAATATGATCAGACACACAAAGAATACAAACTCTTTTGTTCTACCAAGATGGAGTGCCCTGCAGGAGTCTTTGTGGTTTGCTTTTCCTCTCTGTCACTATCCTACCATAAATGATTTAATGTTGTGTCTCAATCTCACACTTGTAGAAGAAACTCAATATCAAACCTGTTTAAGCTCCAAGATGGGTTGTTGCTGTACAACTTTAGAATAGATGAGCCATGTTGTAACCTTGTAAATAACCTGAATCCTTTAGCATTATATTTGGGTTTAATCACTTATTTTATGCAAAAGATAGATCATTTATTTGCTTACCTTCATACAAAGGACGCCAATTGAACACATAATGCAAAGAAAAATATTGAAGACAAATACAGAAGACCTAAATATACTGTATAACCAACCAGAAAGTGTATGCCTCAACATTGGTATTGAGTTCTAGAAAGTGGAAGGGAAATGTCTCAAAAACAAAACAAAACAAACAAAAACCTAATTTACTGTTTGAATGGCAGCGTAAGTAGAGTGGAAAATCATAAGGTGAATAACCAGATATTAAAAGCTGCACAAAAATCTCCGGTAATATCAAAACTTTCTAAAGATACTTCTTGGGATTCTGTGGGTTGTACTTTGGGTGACTGAAAATTCACTTTCTAAATAGGGATGTTCTGAGGGCAAAAGAAAGATGACTAATTATCCTAGATAACAAGTGTAAACTTCAACTCTCTGGAAATTGGGAATGTGGCATTGAGTGTGAAATAACAGATTATTTTGTTGCTTTTTTAGGTAGAGTCTCATTATGCAGTGCCGCCTGGCCTGGACTTTTCCATGTAAATTGACTGGCTTCAAAGTAAAATGACAGATTTGGGGACTTATCTATGCTTGTAAGCCGACAAGTTAGTCTGTTATATAATATATATGTATCCATAAATACAAGGATGCCTATATTTACATGTACATTTGTATACACAAATCACAAACTCACATTAACAGAAATACAGAACTTCTGACTGGACCAAGAAATGAGTCTCCTATTTTATCACAAAGCATTTCAAGTCAGTTTCCTATGCCAAGACTTCCCATATGGGGATTCTGTAAAAGCCAATCTTAGCTGCACATAAGAAAGGAACACCGTATTGGAAAGCTCAGAACTTGCAAAGGGCAGCTTTTTTGTGTGTCCACCCTCCTTTCTGTGTGTGTGCCTGGACATGGGGAGTGTGGTCAAGATATATTGTATACATGCATGACATTTTCAAAGACTAAGAAAACAAATGCAAGATGGGTTTTGCAATAGAAGTGAATGGAGACAGGTATATATTGTTCTGAGGTATATAAAAAGCCTGTCTGGGAGAAGAGGGACAGGTAGGGGCTTTGCCACTTTCTCTGCTCTGAACATAAATGGGGGACACTGGGGAGATAAATGTCTGTAGCTCTCTGAAAGTTTCTAAGATTAGTGTTATTTGATGGTCTTTTAACCCAGTTGCCAGTGCTCTTTGCTATAAAAACTTACAGCATTCAGAGTGTATACACTTCTTCATTGCTCCCTAGATGGTTGACAATGGAGTGTAGAACTAACTTTTCAGAACCAAGGAAAGTTAAGGTCAATTTCAGAGTTTTCAGTGTGGGCTAATGTTCTGCTAGATTTCTCAGTGCCATTGAGGCCAAGTTTGATTGAGCCTCATGTTTGATTTGCACATGAGATGAAACCAGACAGATTCTATACAAACTTTTCGGGTAAGAAATCCAAGCATCATGTCTGCTTTTGTCATGGCCTATGAAAATCTGCTTGAACTGAATAAAGAGAAAGAGTTTACAATGTGCCCACTGGGTATCTGTCTTTATTTCTGCTCCCGTTGCTTTGATAAGGTGTTTGGAAAAAAGCAATTTAAAGGAGAAAGGGTTGATTCTGCTTCACCACTGAGAAACTTACTCTTTTCTAACAGCAGCTGTCGGAATTACCCAACCGCAAATACACTAGTGTTCAGCTGGCTTATCGTAGTCACACTCACCTGCACACGTTGATCTTTGTTTGCTTTTCTATGTCTGTTGTCTGTCGCTTGAGAAGGAAGAACAGCTCAAGCCTCCTTTCAGTGGCACCTTGAGTACTTTTGTATAAGTGGGACTTGGGGGCTCCTTTTAGATTTGAGCAGGGACCTTAAGATAGTATCTTTGTGACTAATACAATTCATTGATGGCATTACAGTACAGGGTATGAATGAGAAAGGACATAGAAGCGAGCCTATTTTCAGGCACAAAGTGGAAAACACCTGATTAGAGTAGAGCTCTGTTTGGGCAGAGCTTGTAGTGCTCTCCACTCATGCTTTGTCTTGCCTGACCACAAGTATTCAGAGAGACATGAGTACATGGTAGAGGTTAGGAAATGAGCTGTCCAAGTCACATTCCCTAAGGTTCCTGTACTATCACATGATCAGTTCCTCTGATTACTGCGGGCCTTGTGCAGGTACCATCTCACACAGCAGTCCTCCCTCTATGATCTTGAGCCTTTGCACTATGCTTCCCAGGCTTGCTACTTTAGAAAACTTTATTGTTATTTATTTCACTGCTGCTTTTCATATGGATTAGGAGAGTCTATTCTTTCAGCAGTAGCTGTTGGCACCAGTGAAGCCTGGATTAAAACGAGCAGGTAGGCAAATATATGACGTCTTTGATGTTTTGTGTGAAATCCTTTGATACTGTGTAATCAGCAGCTCTAAGCCTCCATTTTCATGGCATTAAAATGGGAATAGTGTGCCTTCTGGTGCCCTGCTTGGAGCCTCCTGAGGCTTGGGAACTTTGCAGAGGGGAACCCATCCCAGGGGATGAGCCCATCAAGAGTTCGCCGAGGTAGTGTTGCTAGTTCCTCATCCACCCACAGGAGGAGGCAAGTATGGGCCTGGCCGGTGCCCTGCTTGGGGCCTCCTGAGGCTTGGGGACTGTGCTCTGGCTGACTAGCCCATCCAGGGTCTGCCAGTGTCGAGGTGCTAGTCTGGCCTCCACGTACAGGAGGAGGCAAGCATGGTCCTGTTTCTGGCCTACCTTCTGGTGCCCTGCCTTGGGTGCCCTGCCTGTGCACAGGGAAACCCGTCCCAGCAGAACAGCCCATCCAGAGTCTACCAACGTCACGGTACTAATCCCATCTCAACCCATGGGAAGAGGAGAACCATGGACCTGCTTTCACCCACCGGAAGAGAACCTATATCCACCAGGAGAGGGAGAGATGCCACTGGTACCCACTGGAAGAAGGGATGGGAAGATGACAGTATAAGAACAGTCAACAACAGAAAAATCAACATGATGCCACCATAGTCTAGGGACTCCACTCCAGCAAGACCTGAACATCCCAACGCAGATGAAGCAGGAGGTAATGACACTAAAAACAACTTTATGAAGATGATAAAGACCCTCTGTTACGATAAATCTTTCCGCCAAAAGCCGCCCGAGTTCTGCCCACCGATTGGATGGACAAAATAATACACAGACTTATATTAGTTACAAATGCTGCTTGACCAATGACTAGGATTCTCATCTGATAGCTCAAATCTATATATTTTATAAGACTTATCTCATCGGACACCTTCCATTGGTGTCCCTCCTTGCTGGTGGATCACATTGTGCTGCTGGAGGAAGAGCAGAGGGGAAAAGGGACACTTCCTGTTTCTCCTTGCTTAAATCTGAGTCTCCTTGCTATGTCACTTCCTGCCTGGATCACCACTTCTCTACTACATTTCCCAGAATCCTCTTTGACTCCTAGTCCTGTCTAACTTACTGTCTCATTGGCCAAACAGTACTTTATTCAATAATCAGTAAGATGAACATACACAGTACATTCCCCATCAACCCTAAAAGAGGTAATGGGAAAAATCCCTTAAAGAAATGGAAGAAAAAAAGAACAAAAAATTCAAGAAATGGAGGAAAAGACAAACCAAATATTGCAGGAGATTATTCAAACAGCACAAGGTTTGAAAATTGAAATAGAGACAATAAAAATAAAACACAGTCTGAGGGAATGCTGAAAATAAAAAAGTTGGGTAAACAATCAGGAACTACAGGTGCAAGCATAATCAACAGAATACAAGAGATGGAAGAGAGAATCTCAGGCATTGAAAATATACTAAGAGAAATAGATTCATTGACCAAAGAAAATCTTAAGTCCAGCAAATCCCCAAAACAAAATATCCAGGAAATATGGGACACCATGAAAAGACCAAACCTAAGAATAACAGGCATAGAAGAAGGTGAAGAAACCCACCTCAAAGGTGCAGAAAACATATTCAGCAAAATCATAGAATAAAACTTTCCCAACCTAAAGAAAGACATGCCAATGAAAGTACAAGAAGCTTACAGAACACCAAAATAGAGTGGACCACAAAAAGTGCCCTTGCCACATAATAATCAAAACACCAAACATACAGAATAAAGAAATAATATTATGAGCAGCAAAGGAAAAAGGCCAAGTAACATATAAAGGCAAACCTATTAGAATTACACCTGACTTCTCCATGAAAACCCTGAACGACAGAAGGTCCTGGACAGATATTCCACCAACACTGAGAGACCATGGATGCCAGCCCAGACTACTATACCCAGAATAGCTTTCAATCACTATAGATGGAGTAAACAAGGTATCCCATGACAAAACATGATTTAAACAATACATATCCACTAATCCAGCTACAGAAAGTTCTGGAAGGAAAAATCCAACCCAAGGAAGTTAACTATACCCACAAAAACATAGGCAATAGATAATCCCACTTTACCAACAGCCAAAAAAAGGGGGGGTAGAAATCCACACACAATACTACCACCAATAACAAATCCCCCCCAAAAAACCCCACAAGAATTAAGAATCAATGTAGGGGACACCTGTAAGCAGCCTGGAGGCATGGGTTCGTATCCCACTCCTGACACCAAATAAAGTGAAAGATCAATAAGGAGTCAGGTATAGATACAAGGATATTTATTTAGGAGTGCCCTACTTACTCAGAACAGCCTAGCCAGCTGGCAGGGAATGAGGTAAGTAGAACAAGCTGAAGAAGAAGGGGAAGAAGGGGTTCCCACGTGTGTGCCCCTCACTCTTAAACCTTCCTCACATCACCCTGCACACATCCTAGCAGGCGTGGCCAGGCAGACGTGGTTAGGGTGTCCCCTACAAATCAATGATCATTAGTATGCCTCAATATTAATGGTCTTAACTGGACTATCAAAAGACACAGGCTAACAGAATGGATACCAAGACAGAATCCATCCTTCTGCTGCATACAAGAAACACACCTCAACTTCAAAGACAGATGGTACCTCAGAATTAAAGGTTGGGAAAAGACTTTCCAATCAAATGGACCCAAGAAACAAGCAGGTGTGGCAATCATAATATGTAACAAATTAGACTTTAAACCAAAATCAACCAAAAGAGATTAAGAAGGTTATTTCATATTCATCACAGTAGAAATCCATCAAGATGAAGTCTCAATTCTCAACATCTATGTCCCCAACACAAAGGCATCCACATTCATAAATGAAACATTACGGAAACTCAAATCACACATAAAACCTCACATACTTATAGTGGGAGATTTCAACAGTCTGGAGTGCTGGGCAATCTATGGGGCCTCTGGCAGTGGATCAGTATTTATTCCTAGTACACGAATGTACTTTGGGAACCCACTCCACATAGAGGGATGCTCTCTCTGCCTAGACACATGAGCTCTCCGCCTAGATCCCCCATGGAAGGCATCATCCTCCCTGGGGAGCAGAAAGGGGATGGGATGGGGGTCAGTGTGGGGCAGTGGAAGAGGGGAGGGAGATGGAACTAGGATTGGCATGTAAAACAAGCTTGTTTTAAATTTAAATAAAAAATTAAAAACAAAACGAAACTTAAGTCCAAATGCATCAAAAACCTCACTATAAAAGTAGCCACACTGAACCTCTTAGAAGAGAAAGTTGGAGGTATCATTGAACTAATTGGTACAGGAGAATGCTTCCTGAATATAACACCAGTAGCACAGACATTGAGATCAACAATTAATAAATGGGACCTCCTGAAACTGAGAAGCTTCTGTATGGCAAAGGACACAGTCAACAAGACAAAATGGCATCCCACAGATTGGGAAAAGATATTCACCAACCCCACATCTGACAGATGGGCTGATTTCCAAAATTTACTAAGAACTCAAGATGCTAGTCTCCAAAACACCAAATAATCTAATTAAAAAGTGGGGTACAGAACTAAACAGAGAATTCTCAACAGAGGAATTGAAAATGGTTGAAAGACACTTTAGAATGTGTTCAACATCCTTAGCCAACAGGGAAATGCAAATCAAAACAACCCTGAGATACCATCTTGCTCCTGTCAGAATGTCTTAAATCAAAAACACCAATGCTGGTTTATGCTGGAAGGATGTGGAAAAAGGAGAACACTCCTCTACTGCTGGTGGGAGTGCAAACTCTTATAGCCACTTTCGAAATCAGTGTGGTGGTTCCCCAGGAAAATGGGAATCAATCTACCACAAGATCTAGCAATTCCACTCTTAGGCATATACTCAAAAGATGCACATTCATACAATAATGACATTTTTGTTCAATATGTTCACAGAAGCATTATTTGTAATATCTAGAACCTGGAAGCAACCCAGATGCTCCTCAAATGACAAATGGATAAAGAAAATGTGGTACATTTACACAATGGAGTACCACTCAGTGGAAAAAAACAATGGAATCTTGAAATTCACAGGCAAATGGATGGAACCGAAGAAAACATCCTGAGTGAGGTAACCAGTCACAAAAAGACAAACATGGTATGTACTCACTCATATATGGATTTTAGACATAGAGCACAGGATTGCCAGCCTACAGTGAACACCACCAAAGAAGCTAGGCTACTAGGAGGGTCCTAAGAGAGATATACATGGTCCCCAGAGAAGAGGAAAGAAACAAGATCTCCTGAGCTAATTGGGAGCATGTGGGGAGGGGGGGGAGGGAATTAGGAGAAAGAGAAGGGGAGAAGTGGAGGAGAGAGGAGTACATGAGGAAACAGGAAGATTGAATTAGGGGAAGAATAGAGGAGAGCAAGAAAAGAGATACCACAATAGAGGGCGCCATTATAGGTTTAAAGAGATATCTGGCACTAGGAAAATATATAGAGATCTTCAAGGATGACCCCAACTAACAATCCAAGAAATAGTGGAGAGGCTATCTTACATGTCCTTCCCCAATAATGAGATTGATGACTACCTTATATGCCATCCTAGAACTTTTAGCCAGTAGCTGATGGAAGCAGAAGTAGACACCCACAATAAACACTGATCTGAACTCCTGGAATCCAGTTGCAGAGAGGGAGGAGTGATGAGCAAATGGGTCAAGACCAGGCTGGAGAAAACCATAGAAACATCTAACTTGAACAAGGGGAGCTCATAGTCCCCAGACTGATAGTTGGGAAACCAACATAGGACCAATTCAGACCCCCTGAATTCTGGTGTCAGTTAGGAGACCTGGGCAATGTATGGGGCCACTGGTAGTGTATTGGTATTTATCCCTAGTGTATGAATGGACTTTGGGAGCCCATTCCACATAGTGGGATACTCTCTCAGCAGACACATGGGGAGGGCCTAGGCCTTACCCTCCCTGGGGAGCAGGAAGGGAATGGGATGGGGGTCAGTGAGGAGTCTGGGGAGAAGGGGAGGGAGAGGGAACTGGGATTGACATGTAAAACAAGCTTGTTTCTAACTTAAAAAACAAAAAAAAAATGGGAATAGTGTCTCTGATTTGAGAACTAGAGTGAACATCAAATGAGTCTCTAGGACTGAAAGAGTTCTGAGGGGCTGGAAAAGGTGGCTCAGTGATTAAGAGCACCTGTTGCTCTTCCTAAGGACTAGAGTTCAATTCCCAGTACCCAAGTTTGTGTTCACATCCACCTGTAATTCAGATTGAGGGTATTTGATGCCATTTTCTAACCCCTGTTGGCACACATATACACCTGGCACACACTCACTTGGAAACACAAATACTCATAAATAGAAGATCTATTTTATGGTTTTGAAATTGCTAAAGCTATGTAAAGGGTAGGGGTTAGCATTCAGAGCACTGCAAGCCTAGATAATACTACATTGTATACTGAATGCTATCTGAATGCTTCTACTCTAAAATATTTAGGCACTGCATTTTGATTAGTTATCATAATTACTCTATGGGGGATATACTATTATCATTCTTGGTTTTAGACACAACTTTAATTCACAAGGGGGTTAAATGATGCAACATTACTAGTAAGGTTTATATGTCTTTAAGACTCTAATATATTTCCATGGTAACAAACAGTATCAAAAAGTAAATTCCTCTAGTGGGTAGAAAACCCAGCTCTCCATAATGTTGTGAAGAGCTAAGAATAACCTTAAAGAAAAGCTGTGCACATTGATCTGGCCAAAGCTTCACCACTTGCTGGTTTAACAGGATCACTTTCTTGTACTTAGCTCTGCTTTCCCATTTGGGTTAGAGGAGCTCTCTATTCTCTCCAAAGAGTCTGTGGGTGTTGGTGAACTCTGCTAGGTATATTCCTGGATACAAGAGGTGCTAGGAAAACAAATTGAATCCTTTGATCTTTTGTAAAGAAACTTCCCCTGTAATTGTCAACTCTTGAAAGAAATTGAGTTCCTTTCTAACAGGAGGGATCATAGGCCAAGGCAAACACTGATGATTTTCCTAGTTAATACTTTGATATATATGTATAGATTTGAGAAAAAAAAGAAACACTGAAAAGATGCTATTGTCCAGAACTAGTTCTATTAGGATTATGTAGCTTTTATAATTGAAAGGTTAGATGGGAAAATATTTTGTTCATCTCATTTAATTTTTAAAAACTAAATTAAGGACACAGTAATAATTGGGTAGCTTTAAATTAAGAAATCTAAAGAGTTTTATAATTCTCATTGTCCAAAAAAATGTGTTCCTAAAATGGGAAGACTATAAAGCCTCATTAACTCACTATTGCTATTGTTATATTCTTAGTGTCTAAAGGCTTTACAGATTTCCTGTTTTAGGCACTGCTTTAGGCCCTTCACAAGTCTATAAATCTATGATTTCAGTCTGACAGAGATTATTGGTTTTTTGCCTCTAATGCATATTCTCTCCTTTCACTATAGCAACAGAATATCATCCTTTGAAATTTGGTGTAGTCAATAACTAGATTCTGGCCAAGGGAATGCGAATGGAAGTTGTAACATGGAAAACTAAAAGACCCAGAGACAGATATTGGGGTTCAACTTCAAGCTGAAGAATAGAAAAACAAAGTAGCTGGCCACTAGCACTTATTACTACCTTAGGCTGAAAAGGCAGATCCTGCTGCCTCTACTCAGTGTGGCTGGAGAATGAATGCCTCATACTGAGACCTTGCTCGAGTTTTATATACCTCCTTAATGCTGGGATTAAAGGTGTGTGATCCCAAGTGCTGAGATAGTCTTCATATGAGCTGTTTCTCTTTAGGACTGGATCAATCTTGTGTAGATCTGGGTGACCTTGGACTCACAGAGAACCGTCTACCTCTTAATCCTGAATCCTAGGATTAAAGGTGTGTGCCACTACCTCCTAGCTTCTGGCTGCTGGGATTAAAGGTGTGTGCCTGGCTTCTATGGCTTGTAGCTGACTTTGTTTTCTGAATCCTCAGGCAAGCTTTAATAAATCATAAATAATATATCGCTACAGGAAGTGGTAGTGTAACTTTTGAATCAAACCTATAAAGGAAGGGAACACATGTTCTTTTTAAAAATTCTTTCCTTACTAGGACATAAACTTAATGGTCCCTGAAAGAGATTAGAGAAAGGAAAAAATAGCTCAAGGCTATACCATGCTACCACCTGAACAGCCCTCAATATTCCCACCAGAGAGAAGCCTACCTCTATTTAAATTAGTAGCTTCTGTTTCTGCTTTGTTGGTGTATCAAAGTGATGGACAGGTACAACTGATATCATTTTCATTTTTATTTTCAAGCTAGTTATGCGAGATACACAGAGGTTAAATAAATGATGGAGTGGTAGAGCCAAAATTTGAACCAAGGAGTCTGTTGCCAGATCTTGCCTTCTTAAGCAAGCATCCTCCTGTCAGTGATAAAGTATCATATATATGCATGAATATTCACGTACACACAAGTGTATTTATATACTGTACTTAATACATGAGTTGTTGTGGGGGCCTGTTTGTTCATTTGCTTGTTTTTCACTTCTGAATTGGGAGCATATAGGGAATACGGCTGAAAATAACCCTAACCCTCTCCACAGGGCTCTTTAGTTTTAAGTCTTCCTGGCTTCCTGGAATGCACCCAGGGAAACCCTAAAAACTTTGGGTTTCCACCTTTGTTTGACTTGGCCTCTTCTGTCAGATTCTTGACATCAAGGACCAGATAAACTTTGGCACTAGAAAGTTGCCATGCCTAAAGTTAGCAGGCTCTGACGGTGTTTCAGTGTGACCTATCGCTTCCCATAACAGTTGACCTAAATTCCATTTCAGAGCAGAGGTGTTTCCTCTCACCACATACTTCTTCATGTCTCTGCATTTCATTTTCTGTAAGTGTGAACAGTGTCTCGAACTGAGCAAGTGCTGGCTGAGGTCATCCACAGGAATAGACAGCCTTCTATGGTTTTTCCTTCTTAGCAATGGTGAAAAAGAGGTCATTGCTATATGTTTTCTTCAATGTTTCCCTATTCTTCCCTTCTCTTTTCTAGTTATTTAGATAATGGGATGTTCTAAGCAGCCACGCTTTTGTGTAAGAAGCCATGAAGAAGGATATGTCTCATTAGGAGAGGTGACTTGCATTTGCTTAGTCTGTGTGTGACTAGGGAATAAGAGAATTCCATCTTTAAGAGAGTGGGAATTGCCTCAAGGATAACAATAGGAAGACTCATCCAGGTTCCGCATTTCTGCCATCCATAGTTGCCTCATCACTGAAGCGAAATTTCTAAACTTCTAACTTTACAAATATTTCTCTAGGAAAAGAGTGGCAATGATTTTCACTGTCAAAGGTAGCCATACAGGTTAGAAAAGGCTTGATGCAAATTATCAAATTGGTCATGCTCTATATTTGGAAGAGTTCTCAGTGTGAGTCCCCTTGCCCAATGTGGGTGAGATGCAATGAATTAAATATGAGCCTTGCTCAAAAGGGGTCCATAATCTAAGGGAGAAAATAGACACATGCATAAATAATTCCAACTCAAGACAAAACATGACATGTGCTTTAGAAGAGGTACAGAGAAGATGCTAGAAGAGCAGCAGAGAGGAAGGTCACAGTCCCTGGCTTCTAAATGAGATCTCCTAGAAAAAGTGAGAACTTGTCAGCCCATTGCTAGCAATCAGTGTGATGGTTACTTTTGCTTGTCAACTTGATACAATCTGGAATCACTTGGGTTGGTGACCTAAAAGAGAAATTGTTGGGTTCAGGCTGGCCTGGAAGCATGCTTGTGAAGAATTCTCTTAATTGAGTTCATTGAGGGGGGAATACCCACCCTGAATGTGGGCAGCTCTGTTTCATGGTCCTACATTGACAGAGAAGGAAACAGTAAGCTGAACGCAGGTATTCCTCTCTTTCTGATTTAAAAAAGAAGGTGTGACTTTATCTGTGTGTATGCATGTTGTACATGTCTGGGCATATGAGCACATGCATGTGCAGGGGCCTGAGAGGGTTCAGGAGAGGAAGTTAGATCTCTTGGAGCAGGAGTTACAGGCATTTGTGAGCTGCTCCACCTGGGGGCTGGGATCTGAGCTCTGCTCCACATGAGGAACAACATGATAACTGCTGAGCCAGTCTTTCTCGATTCAGCTCTACTTTTGACCATGGAGGCAATGCAACCAGCTGTCTAAACGCCTTCTCTTGTGACCTCTTCAGAATAATAGACCGTAACCTGTAATTGTTAGCTAATATAAGCCTCTTCTCCCTAATACAGTAGTCTTGGAAAAAGCCAACAAGGCCTGAATGCAGGAGTCTAGGTGATGAATGTCTCCAAACTTATCTCTAACCAATGTCTCTTGAGCACAGAGTAGACAATAAGGGTAGTAACAGAATGGCAGAAGGGGTGGCATAGAGGATAAATAAGAAGAGAAATAGCCCAATTTTGGATCAATTTACTTATGTACTTGAATGTGGGCATAAGGGTGGAGTAAAACAAATAAACAAAAACTGAAACAATCAGTTAAGAAAGAAACATGCCAGGAGAACAGAATCATCAGCAATGCCAATAGGTCACTTTTCCTATTCAATCCTTCACTGACAGACATCTCTAACAAGGAAAATTTACAACCTGAAATGTTATTTGTAGAAGACTTGAAGACACTGGGGAGTGGAGTGGGGTGCTGCATCTCTAGGTTGACTTCCCTAAGAACAAAGACACTGAATATCCCTCCTTCTCTCCCATTTCTGACCAATGGATGGGGAAGACCCTTCTTAGTCTTTTCCAGATGGATCCAGCATAGCAAAAACAGCTCTGTTCAACAACATATTATTCTTTAAAAATCCATCACTGGAATAATTTTGGAAAGGATCTCAATGCAATGGAGACAAAAGTTTGTTTTTATTCAAGGAAATTCATAACTATAAAATATTTTTAAATGCAATAGTCAAATAAATTCTGAAAATACTTGGATAAAAAGGAAGTAAACGTGTTTTTCCTTCACTTAAACACTGTTTCCCTCTACATTTTTGCAACGTCCACTGGGAATCTTCAAAATAGGATGAAAACATAAAATATTCCCTAAAGGCTACTAATTCCTTTTCTCAGTAAACATTTCATGAGTCTAGTATTTTATGATAGACAGGTATTTAAGGAAATGCTGATCTAAGATGTTTTGTCTGATCTATTTAGTAACCTTTTAGTTTAGAACTATTTTCTTATTGTTAACCAAAAGTCTCATATTGGTTTTGGATAACTGCAGCTGAAATCCTCAAAACATTTATAACTGAGTATATGGAATGATTATCATTTAAAAAAATTTCTAACTCTAAGAAAAGAGGTAAAATAATAAACATTTTGTAATTTAGAAATTTAGAATAAAATGTGTTTTGTTTTCTCATTTTTAAAAATTTCATTTCCAAATGAAATTTGAGGCTATGTCTTTACTTAGAAATAGAAGATAAAATAAAAAATAAAGCACTGTGAGAATTAAAACAAAAGGGTAAGGCACATTTTGAAGTTGGTTTTCTTATATAGTTTTTTTCTTTTTTTTTAATGATTGAAGATATTGCAGCTCATGCCTTGATCTTTGAGGGTGTGTATTGAAGTTATTTGCAGATTCAGCCAGGAAGTAGAAAGGACTCAGATTGAGAGACTTTAGAAGACTTAGGTTTAATCCTAGCTTCCCTGGAAAAAAAAATTCCTTTAGTGAGATGTGCTTATGTTCAAACCTGTCTCTCTTAAGTTTATTCACTATGGTTGTGTGATGCTAAGAAGCCATTTCATCTGATCTTCCAGACAGTTCATCTTTGTAACCATCCCTCTTGAAAAGCAGTTGTATAAAACCAACTTGATAAACATAAATCTGTAGTGGATGTTAAAATGTTCTTTTATTATAAACATAACCCGAGTTCGTTGTAGAAAACATGGAAAAACCATAGGACTACTGAGAAAACTAAATATCCGCCTGGCTTGTGTGGCTTCCCCTTTGCTCTCCTGTTTCTGTTTCTGCTTTAAAATGGTTGAAAGATTATGAGGAAGGAACCTATCTACTTTTCTCCTGTTGTGGTAAGGCACCTACCTGATGGAGGATGCAGACAATAAATATATTGCATGGACAGGATGAAAGTGTGGCTTTTATGCTGTCTCCTTTAGCCTTTTCCCATTTGTGTTGTGTTGCTTCTCTCTCCGGCCTTTAAAATCGGCTCTCTTTAAACATTCCACCCCTCACTTTTTCAGGGCTTTTGGCTACCACCTGGTCTCCAGCCGTCTTCTGAGGCTTTTATTGATCCCCGACAGACTTTTTTCATATGGACAGCTCAGGAGGAATCTTGTGTTTTTCTCTATAGTTTTTCATATAGAGAATCTGTGACAACAAAATGAATTGCCCCAAAGTAACAATTGTTCAGAGTTGCGACCTGATTCACCTTGAATCTCAGACTGCTGCAATCCCAGAATGCAACACTGATAACCTGATGCTCTGGCTAATCTTGAGATCTTCCTATCCACAGGCACAGGAGCTGACCTGAGGAGGAGTTAAATTTCTATCCCTGATCCAACTTAGGAGGCATTGCTTAGCTGATCCAAAGACTGATTTAGGTTCTGCAGGCATCCTAACCTGCTGACACTGCAGAGAAGAGCCCCAAGGGTCATTCTCACAGCTGTCACGCTGGTCTCTGTTGACTTAAGTTTTTCCTCTCAGAAAAGTATAACCTGCTTTGCTAGCATCCTTCTCATCTTAACTTATTTTAGTATTAAATGCTCTGTTACATAAAGGGTGAGTAGCATCTATTTGTGTGTGTGTGTGTGTGTGTGTGTGTGTGTGCGCGTGTGTGTCAGAGAGAGAGAGAGAGAGAGAGAGAGAGAGAGAGAGAGAGAGAGAGAGAGAGAGCCAGTCTAATTTCTGTAGTAAAATTAACCAACAGCAACCATTGCCATATACCAATTCATGAAAGGGATGGCCTCTTTTCTTTTTTACTGTTCTCAAAGCTCCCATTAGCACTTGAAACTACTGTGCCCATTGTAATAGAATTGGGTGGTTTTATACTAATTAGTGTTATTTTGGTGTACAGGACCACAAATATCTTAAACTTATTATTAAAAATATGCACATTGGGAAATAGAGACTGATGAGATATATTTCAGCCTAGGATGTCAGGGATAATGGTACCTTACATGTTCATCCTTCATTTCCTACCCATTGTTTCCTGTGAACTCTGAATCTACATAGGCCCCATTATCCAGATCAGGAGTGAGTTTTCACTCTCCTCCCCCACCCCACCACTGTACAGTATGGGTTATAAATAAATCATGCAAAGATTGGGGAAGCCTTAGTGTAAACATTCCTATATTTCAAATCATTTCAATTACATAGTCTCCATCTCTTTTGTTTATTTTTGTTTCTTTATATTTTATTGACAAACAAAATTGCATATCTTTACTGTATACGGCATTTTCTGAAATGCATATAGATAATGAGTCATGTGAGCTGACACACTCATTTACTCCCACATTTATTAATGTTGAGGACACTTGCAGGTTCTCTTAGTTCTCAAGTGTACAGTCCATTGTTGATAACTAAAGTCATCCCTCCAGCCAGTACCGTCTCAGAACCTACATAAGATCAAGTCAGGAACAGACCTGGTCATTCATCTTACAGACATGGAAAATAATTCCAGCTCTTCATTGGTGTTGGTGTGGACACAGAGAATCCAGCCATGGGAATTCATGAGGCAGGGAAGGCAAACACTCCTACTCAGAGTGGAAGGAGCATACAGGGAGGCTTTTCTTGCCATTTGGGGGCTTGCTGGGTTTTCACAAAGTTGCTAAAATACCAGATGATTTGGGGTTGAGATGTTTTTCCTCTACCACTTCCACAAAATTCCCTTAATTGAACTGAAATACCCATGTATGAACTTATTCAAGTCAAAGCTTAGAGATTAGATGCATGTCCTCATGTCTAGCCTAGGAAACAACTGCCCTTCACTTGGGAAGGCTGCCTCTTGCTTTTAAGCATCTCTCTCTCTCTCTCTCTCTCTCTCTCTCTCTCTGTCTCCTTCACCCCTCTTTCTTTGTTTCTCTCTCTCCATTTCTTATTTGGCATCAAGAATGGGGTGATGATAAGGTCGAAGAGAAAGAACATATTTCTACTGCAAGTGAAAATATTTTGAAATATTTGGATGTCAAATCTCCTTGGCTGCCAAATTCTTAGTTCAACTATCATTTTATTTTCACTAAATTTGAAGATCTTTCTAAAGACAGAAACCAGACTACTGCCCGCCTAACATGTAGTGCTAGAATTCTGTGTTATTGGCCCAGGCTTTGGGTTAAAACAGATTACATTTTGGCCATATGGTTGCCTGAGGGAGAGAGAATCGGTCAAACTTAGTTTCTGGAAAGAAAAAAAAAATTGAAATGGGGTTGGGGAAGTGGCAGATGATGTCGGATGGAAATGAGCACTAATTCCCGAGTAAAATCTGCACTAAGACTGCGGGGTGGATACGGATACTTGCCTCCTAAATGTAGGCAGACTGCTGCGTGTTTTAGATGCAGGGATTACACAATCTGTTACAACATAAGTGGAAATCAATTTTAAGCTCAAAATGGATTTTCCTGGTGGGACATGTGTGAAAGGCTCCTTCCAAATGGGAAAAAAAAGTGGTTATAGTTAACTACAGCATATTTTAGCTGAATAGTTCTCTAAAAAGATTGGTTCAGGTAAAGTCTGTTTCCCATACAGTATGTTGTCCCAAAATAAGAATCAAAACGTGGGCTAGTGAGATGGCACAGCAGGTAAAATTGCTTGTTATATAAGCCTGGAGACTGAGTTCAATCCCCTAAAGCCACCTAAAGGAGCAGAGACCTGGCTTCACAAAGTTGTTCTCTGACCTCCATACACATATGCTGTTGCCCCCCATTATACATACATACACTAATAACATACACTAAAGAATAAACATTTTAACATATACACAACACATAATATAGAGGAATTGTACAGATTATCTAAAATCAGCTGATTGCTTATTAGCAAAAAAAAAAAAAAAAAAAAAATGGGAGGAGACCTTTGTCCCAAAGTTCTGAAATACTGTTTCACTGCTATTTTGAGGTCTAGGCCCATCTTCTGAAAAAGGCAAAAAGGCTTTCATAAAGACCCTCCCCTCTTTCCCTGAAGCAGCTATTCACCAAGAGAACTTTGAGGCAATGTTAACTAATTTATAATTTTCAGCCACATTTAATTAATTTTCCACCTCATTGCTATTTACAAACGCTATCACACATTGAGTAATGACTCCGTGCTTGTTTGCCGGGTACAAGCACACTGCAAAGAAAGGCTGAAATGCAAGAGTTTAAACTGTTATTTAAACCACAAAAAATGTAAAGACTTACTTACCTAAGGTTTCTAATCACACTGCTTTCATACAAATAACACTTTCTGAACCAGGGATCTGTGGAATATAGAACAATTTTTTTAGGCAGTACAATATTGCGGATTTCTGATGTCTATGCATGGGTGTTCTTTACTGGGTATTGACTTTGTTTCATGAGATCTCTAACCCTACAGAAAGCTACAGACTATTTTTAAAATAGTTACTTATTTTTATTTTACAAGTCTTTGCCTGAATGTATGTATGTGCACCATTGAGTGGAGAGGCCAGAAGAGTACATTGAATCCTCTAGAACTGGAGTTGTGGACAGTTGTGAGTCATGACGTTGGTGCTGGCCCACACTGGTCCTGCATCTTCTGCAAGCTTATCGAATGCTCTTACCTGCTGAGCTAGCTCTCCAGCTCAATCTGACTTCTTTTCTTTTTGAGGGGGAGGTGCAGTGAGGCCAGTGCTGAGGATTGAACCAGGGACTTGTGCACGAAAGATAAGCACTGTACCACCTGGGCTACATCCCCCAGCCATATGCATGCTAATTTGAAGCAAGTTAAACAAATGAAACTACAGATAATGTTAAACATAGGCATTTCCCGCCTAAATGATACGTTAAGGGTAACTGAGAACATTTCTCTACAATGTTCTCAGTTACAAGTCCTACAAATCCTATGGGGAAATATTCAGAAAATGTGTCAATAGGAGATGTGGTCATTGTGTGAACATAATGCAGCATCCTTAAAGCTAGACAGTATAGTTCATCCACACCTGTGCCAAATGTCATAGCTTACTGCTCTGAGTCATCAAGAACAAAGCAACACAAGATAACATGAAGCTAAAAGAACACTGCAGTGAAAATACATGGCAAATATATGTAGATTGCGGATGGCTGCTGTGGTAGTTTGGATAGGATGCCCCACAAGTTTCAGGTACATGAATACTTAATACCCAGTTACTGGCTATTTAGGAAGGATTAGGAGATAATGACCATGCTGGAGAAGTATGCACCTGGGGTTGGCTTTGAGTCCTTGAAAAGACTCTGCCATTTCCCATATGTTCTCTTAGCTTTCCTGATTGTGGTTCCAGATGTGAGCTCTTAGCTGCTGCTCAGCAGCCATGTTGCCTACTGCCTGCTATATCCACTCTGCTATCATGTCTAACCCTCTGGAATAATAAGCCCCAAATAAACTTTTCTTCAATATGTTGCCTTGGTTACAATGTTTTATCACAGTAACAGAAAACTAGCTAAGACAGCTGCTGCCTGCATAATATCACATACAGTCATGGCAGTGAACATTTTATCAAGTATGATTTATTATGGCAAATATATAAACCAGTAACATAGTCATTCAACAGTAACTATTGTGTGTGCTATAACTTTTATATCATGCTTATTTACATCAGCACCATCACAAATACACCATAATGATGTTATAGTTTCCCTAATGTCACCAGGCAATAGGAAATTTCAGCTTAACAGATAACTATATTAAGTGTTATAATACCTGTTATTCTATAGTTTGTTGGTAAAATTACTCTTTCTAGTATTTAATGAGCTTTTGTTACATTAAATGATGACAGTTGCTTATAAAGTTGTTGGCATGAGAAAATAGGAAAAATGCTATTTCATAAGGAATTGGATGTTTTGACTATAAAATCATCTTAGCTTAATAAGTAATTTTCCAGCAACTTAATGCAATGCATTGCTCTTACCTTTTTTTTAGAAGTTCTGTTTAGGGGATGGAGAGATGGCTCAGTGGTTAAGAGCATTTACTACTCTTCCAGAAGATCCAGGTTCAATTCCTAGCATTAATGTGGCAGCTCACAACTGTCTGTAACTCAAGATCTGACATCTCAGACAGACATAGATGCAGGTAAAATACCAATGCACATGAAATAAAAAATATAAATGATAACAAAACAAAACAAGCAGTGGTGGTACATGCCTTTAACCCCATCATTCAGAAGGCAGAAGCAGGAAGATCTCTGTGAGTTCAAGGCCAGGCTGGTTTACAGAGTGAGTTCTAGGACAGACAGGACTACACAGACACAGAGAAACCCTGTCTCAACCCTCCCTCACAAAAAAGTTCTGTTTCCCATCCATTTCAATCCTATTTGATCTTCACAACTGTCTTCTTGTGAATATATTGTAAGAACTGTAATCTTTTTGTTTAGATTAAAAAATAAAATTGAGATTTTTTTCCTGGCTTGATCTTGTGTGGATCTTGTGCACTTTGTCACGCACACTGTCTTTGATTACAGTTATTCACTACCCCTAGCTCTTCCAATATTTCTGCTCCTTTTTCTGTAATAATCTCTAAGTAATCCTTGAGCCACATCTACAAGACAATAAATGGCAGTCATGGGGGAAGACTCAGTCTTCTTCAAGGATGTGGCCAGCTACCAGCATTCTAGCAAATGGTCCTATACCCGTGCACATACAAGCAGAACTAAGTTGTACGCAGTTGAAGCTCAGACAGAAAAGTGATGTGGGGATAGGAAAGGAATTGGGAGTAGGGAATGGGGGTCAGATCAGATTAAAATCTATTATATAAAATATTTGAAATTCTCAATAATTTAAAAATATTAGGCTGTTGTTTGAGTTGACCACATCTAATGTGAATGAATGAGGCTTCTAACCTGTAAAATTGTGTCCTATTTTTAAACTGTTCTTTACATATATGTGATAATAGCAATTGTTGTTTTTAAATTCATTCATTTATTCTACACACTGACCATAATTTCCCTTCCCCCCTTTCCTCCAATTCCATTCCCCCTCCTCTCTGTATCCCCTCAATCCTTTCCTCCTCTGTCTCTGTTCAGAAAGGGGCATGTCTCCTATGAGCTTCCTTCTCCTAAAGGCAGCACAGCATTATCAAGTTGCAGTAAGACTAAGCACATCCTCTTGCATCAAGGCTGAGCAAGGCAATCCAGTATGAGGAATAGGTTCCCAAGAGCTAGCCAATGCATTAGGGACAGCCCCTGCTTCCATTGTTAGGAGTCCCATGGGTAAACCATGCTACACAAGCCTCACATATATGTAGAGGGCCTACGTGAATTCCATACAGGCTCCCTGGTTCTTGGTTTAGACTTTGTGAGTTCCTGTGAACCAAGATAGTTGATTCTGTGGGTTTTCTTGTGATGTTCTTGACCCCTCTGGCTTCTACAATCCTTTCTACCCCTCTTCTGCAGGATTCCCCAAGCTCAAGCTATTGTTTGACTATGGGTCTCTGTTTCTGTTTCCATCAGTTACTGAATGAAGGCTCTCTGATGACAATTGGGGTAGTCGCCAATCTAATCACAGGAGATGGCCAGTTCAGGCTACATATCCACTACTGTTAAGAATATTAGCTGGGGTCATCCTTGTAGATTTGTTGGAGAAACCATGCATCAGATTTCTACCTGACCCTGAAATGCCAACCTGATTCCAATAA
The DNA here is from genome assembly GCF_003668045.3 of Cricetulus griseus. Taxonomy (NCBI): domain Eukaryota; kingdom Metazoa; phylum Chordata; class Mammalia; order Rodentia; family Cricetidae; genus Cricetulus; species Cricetulus griseus. The sequence goes on from NW_023276807.1 coordinate 23,069,045, forward strand.
TCTCTTTCAGTACTCTCCCTTCTCCATGTATCCCTTATTCTGATCCCTCAAATTCCCATCTCCACCTGCCCCAGGTCCATCCAGGATATCTCTTCTATTTCTCCTCTGAGGGAGATCTGAGCATCCCCCCTTGGGCTCTCCTCGTTACCTAGCCTCTCTGGGACTGTGGATTGTAGCATGATTATCCTTTACTTTACAGCCAATATCCACTTTTGAGTGAGTACATACCATGTTCATCTGGGTTACATCACTCAGGATGATTTTTTCTGGTTATATCCATTTGCCTTCAAATTTTATGATGTCATTGTTTTTAATGCAGCTACTAATTTGTAATAATTCAAAAAGCAGTCTTAGAAGTATGTGTTGATTATTACTACAGTTCTTGTTACCATCATACAATTCAAAATATAACTTTATAGGACATAAGCCTAGTGACAAGATATTTTAAAATTACATAAATGTGTGTGTGTGTGTGTGCGCGCGCGCGCGCACGCGTGCATGCATGCATTAGGATATGGGCATATTTGTGTATCGTCTGTGGAGGCCAGACGACAGGAGATCCTCTGGAGCTGGAGTTACAGGCAATTGATTGATTGTAAGCCCACAGATGTGGGTGCAAAGAACTAAACTTGATTCCTTTGCAGAAGCAGTACTTTCTCCTAGCTGCTGAGCCATCTTTCCAGTATCTAACAATTTAGCAAGATAATAACACTGTCACAAGATTGACTACTAATAGTAAAACAGCACTTGCCTATAAGAGAATTTTCTTGAGGCAGTGTGGCAAGTGTCAGACTCATGTTTATTCAGAACTGTGGAATTGCTGCTAATCGTTACCTCCTGTCACACATACCCACATGTTTTAGTCAGGTGTCTTAGTTAGGGCTTCTATTGTTTATTGCTGTGAAGAGACACCATGACCATAACAACTTTTTTTTTTTTTTTTTTTTTTTTTTTTTTTTTTTTTTTTTTTTTTTTTTAGCTTTGGAGCCTATCCTGGAGCCTATTCTGGCACTCGCTCTGGAGACCAGGCTGGCCTCGAACTCACAGAGATCCGCCTACCTCTGCCTCCTGAGTGCTGGGATTAAAGGCGTGCGCCACCAATACCCGGTCATAACAACTCTTATAAGGGGATATATTTAATTGGGACTGGCTTACAGTTCAAAGGTTTAGTCCCTTATTGTCATGATGGGAAATGATGACATGCAGGCAGATATGGTACTGGGGAGGTAGCTGAGAGTTCTACATTGGAATCAGCAGGCAGCAGGAAGAGAGAGTGCCTCTGGTCCTGGACTGAGCTTTTGAAAGCCCAACCTCAGTGACAAACTTCCTCTAGCAGGGCCACTCTTCCCAATACTGCCAGTCCCTATGAGCCTATGGCGGCCACTTTCTTTTTGTCTTCCATTTTTTAATTTGAATTAGAAACAAGATTGTTTTACATGTGAACCCCAGTTCCCTCTCCCTTCCCTCCTCCCCTATGGATGTCTCCTGCTACCACAACTAAAACCCTACCTATCACATACTCTTTCTGCTCCCCAGGGAGGGTGAGATCTTCCATTGGGGGAGGGGTCTTCAGAGTCTGCCATATCCTTTGGGATAGGGCTTAGGCCCATCCCCGTGTGTCTTGGCTCAGGGAGTATCCCTTTATGTGGAGTGGGCTCCCAAAGTCCACCACATCAAGGTTCATGAGAGGAACAAAACTGATAGGATGAATGTACATATATCAAAAGAATTTAATAAATCATCTTACTCTGAATAGTAATGACAGTTGTGTCACATCTGAGAGGCTGAGAAACTGGTTGTCACATAGTGCAAGAGACTGGATGCCTCAGGAGTCCCAATGTTGCCCCAATGCTAGAAGGTTTCTGGAGAGCCTCTGGTCTTTAACCAGTGATAGAAGCCTGGCATTCCTGGTTCTGATGTCAGCCATGGAATTATCAACATTATCAGCAGCAGTAACAGAGTAAGTAAACCTGGTGGTGGGAAGGACGGCCAAGAGAGAAAAGGATGAGTAATCTTCCTTCTGCCATGCCCCTTCTCAACTGGGCTGCCCCCAGATAAACACACCAGGGCTGGGTCTTCCCACATCCCTTAAGGGAATTGGGACAATTCCTTGGTGGAGGTTCCCAGCTAAGGTGATTCTAACTTGTGGCAAGTTGCCATTAAAACCAAATATCACACCACATTTTTATCATACATCACAAGAAAGGATGGCTGTCTCTACCAACAAGCAGCATGAAATAAAAATGCTCCTGGAATAGAAATGTTGAAAGAGTGGTCAGACAATTTACATGTGCTTATTTTGTTTTTATAAAGTTATGGATTTAGGTTGAATTATGAAACGGTCAGGCACACTGATGGACTTCAGGGGTGCCAAAGTAAGATGAGGGAAGAACGGCCCTTCCTACTCTCATGGAATTTGTATTTCATGAGGAACTGGATATCCAAGATCTAGGCTAAGTTTATATATATATATATATATATATATATATATATATATATATATGTTTTAGATAGATAGATAGATAGATAGATAGATAGATAGATAGATAGATAGATAGATAGTAGTTTTGTAGTGAATGTTGGAAGCTTGTGATATGGTGGTAGCAGGACTTCTGGAGATGGTGCACACCTCCTTTGCTGCCAGCATCAGGTGGCGAGTCTGTGTTTGGTCTTTACATCTGTCTGTGTTTTGCAAAAGTAAACAAATGTTACCTCTTAGTGCTATCACATTTTCTGGTATGTTCTTCCTGGACAGATATGAGGGGCTTAAGTGAGAGTTTTAGAGGAGAATTTAAATATCAATGAGCAGACCTTATCGGGAAAAATCAATATTTTCTTCTAATGTGTGGTCCCATGACTTTTTAACAAAGCCTTTAATTTGATAATGGTTTAATATTATTCACATCTTAAAATGAACCAAAAATAATGTGTCTATTCACATTATAGGATTGTGATAGAACTTTGAATAATTTAACAGGTATATATTGATGTAAAATTGCTGAAGATAGCAATCTGTCTTGTAATTTTATTTTGCTTACTTATAGTTTTATATTATAGAAAAATAATCAATCATTTATAAATATCTTCAAACTGGAAATTTTGTGTTGTTTATAGCTTGATAAAATATCGCTACTCTGAGAAAAATTGATTAAATATGGAAGCATTAAATTCTCTTTGTTGTTTGTTTATATGTATATGTAACGAGAGGGGGAAAATAACATAATTGTGTAGTCTTTTTTTTTAAAGTAGCATTTCAGTTACATTTACATGCAATAAAAATTTCCACTTTGTAGTGACAGTTATGTAAATTTTGGTGAATTTACAGAATTGTTCATTTGTCAACCAAATACAGTTTTGAACACCCCACCTTACCTATGGTTGTTAGCTTGACCCCATTTAGAATCACCTGGGAGACACCCACCTCTCTGTGTGCTGGTGAGCTTGATTGCTGTTTATCAGAACAGGTAAGACTGGAGTTTTTCAGCTAAAGACTCAGAGTGGCCAATGTCTTCCCCACCATTGTCAATTGAACTCTTAAACCATGATCTTCTTAAGTTGTTATGCCAGGTACTTTTTCACAGTTACAGGGCAAGTGTCTACAATAGGTCAATACTCCTAAAATATGCTTCAAACACTTTTGTTTTTAAGTTCCTTCTTCCAGCTTTCACTCTCAAGGAATTTGCTAATTTACCTACTACTTTTATATCACTCACTGCTATTGGAATTTCATTTAAATGGAACAAAACCATTGCTGATCATGAAATCTAGGCCAGGTGTTTCCAGGCTCCTGGCCTCTTATCCAAAAGATAGAAAACAAGTGCTCACAAAGAATTTCAAATTGAGCAACACAACCATATGCAGCAAAGTTGTAGTACAGATTAAAGACAGGTACATGTCTAGATTGACAGTGACCCATGTGAGAGTACTCGAGAGCCGTGATTATTGTTCAGGGCTTCCTTTTATGAGGTTCAGAAGGAGGAGTTTATTCCCAAGGGGGCATATTTTGGGTGGTTCTGTTTTCCCTGATAGATTAGGTCATGCATTCATTTTTCCTGTTGTGTGTATCCCTTCCCATAACACAATGCCTAGTCACACACAGACATAAGGTGGTAACTTCGGGGTTTTCCTTAACAGGCTACTAAATTACACAATTTGCCTTATACCACATCTACACAAAGGCAATTCAAATTGGATACCCAGATACACTGGGAATACACTTCAGCGGAAAATATCTAAGTTTGATATTAGAAGAAGGAAATATATCATTGTTGAGAGATTAGAGTGTGTGTACCCCTATATGGGTGGGGGCCAAAGGGATTCTGAGCTTGCATGGGACATTGTTAGGAGAGGAGCATATGTGCATAGCACGTTAAGCTGAAGGCATTAGGTTACCAATTATTATAAGACACAAGCACATAACCCAAAACCAAATGAGGGTACCGGAGTACTAAACTGTCTCCTATTCTTGTCTGCTTTCAAATAGCCTACAACCTTTAGTGTCTGGCTTAGTCAGCATGGTGCTGTTAGCATCATGGTACTATAGTATGTTTACTGGTTCATTTCCTTCAATTCCTAAGTAATAGTTATGGAATGGAGATGTGTGTTTGTCAGGTACACTCACCATTGAATGAATATTGGGAATTTTATCATCATTGAACTATTTTCAATAATGGTCCCATAAGTGTTCAGAACCCAATAGTGTAAATACAGCTTTGAGCTCCCCTGACTAGGTAAACTTGTTGGAGTAGAATTACTAGAATTGGTAATAAATCTATAGTAAATATTTCAAGAAACTACCACAGTGTTTTCCATAATAGTTGCATCCTTCTACATTCCTACAAGTAATTCATGAGGTTCCCATTCTTACCCTATTGTAGGCCAAAATTTCTGTCCCACCTGTTCCTGTAGCAATTTAGTCCCAAATAAACACACAAAGGCTTTTATTATTTATAAACTGTTTGGCCTATGGCTCAGGCTTCTTATTGGCTAGCTGTCTCTTAATTATTAACCCACTGCTATTAATCTGTGTATCTCCACATAGTCTTGGCCTGCCCGTGATGCCTGAGTCTCTTGCTTTCTTGGCAGCTACATGGCATCTCTTAGCAACTCTCTCTCTGTGTCCCTACTCCCAGCCTTCTCCTAGTCTATACTTCCTGCCTGGCTACATCCTGCCCATTCATTGACCAAAACAGCTTTATTCATCAACCAATAAGAGGAACATATCCACAGCATGCAGAAGGACATCCCCCTTAATCCTATCTGTTTTCAGTATTCACCCCATGCACATAGTTTGTTGTTGTCACTCTTGTAGGTGTGCAGTGGTATCTCATTGTAGTTCTCATTTTTCATTTTCTTAACAAATAATAATATTGAATATTTTCACATGCTTTTAGCCATTTATATATGTCCTTTAATTATTTGTTCCAAATTTCCCTGTATTTATTTTATTTTATTCTGTCCCTTTTGAAAAACTTTTATTCTTCTCCCATACATTACATCCCTACTTTAGTTTCCCCTCCCTTCACTCCAGTCCTCCTCCACACTTGCCCTTTCCCCCCAGATCAACTTCTCTTTTTCCCCTAAAAAAGAGAAAAGAAAGAAAGAAGGAAGGAAGAGAATAAAAGATCAGGTCCCAAGGATATCCACCATATGTAGCCCATCAAGACACAATAAGACTGGCCACAAACCCTCATATGGCTGTGGGTGCAGCAACCCAGTAGAAGAAAAGGGTCCTGAGCACAGGCAAAAGTTTCAAACCCAACCCTACACTCCCACTGTTGTGAGTTCCACTAGAATACCAAGCTACACAACCATAAGGTGTATTAATTGCAGATGGTATAATAGTGTATATAAGTGACCCTAAAAATTCCACCAGAGACTCTTAAAGCTCACCAACAACTTTGGCAAAGTAGCTGGATATAAGACTAACTTAAAAAATCAACAGCCCTCCTATATACAAATGACAAATGGACTAAGAAAGAAATAAGGGAAATAACACCTTTCTCAATAGCCTTGAATAATATAAAGTATCTTGAGGTAACTCTAACCAAGCAAGTGAAAGACTTGTGTGACAAAAAATTCAAGTCTTTTAAAGAAAGCAACTGAAATAGATATCAGAAGATGGACAGATCACTCATGCTTATGGAGGAGCTATGAGGAGCCCATGGGTCACATAATCAACTAAGCAGGGCACATAGAGTCTCACAGAAACAGAGGCAACAAACACAGACCCTGTAGAGTCTTAGCTAGGCCAACCATTGTTCATTTGTGTTTTCCTTGCTTTCTGAGAGGAATTTGTTTATTTCCTCCAATTGCTTATGTTTTCCTTGTGGACATGTATCATCTTCATAAAGTTGGTTTTAAGATCATTTTCTTTTGATTTATTTAGCTGTGTTGGAATATTCAGGGCTTGCTGTAGTCGGACAGCTGGGCTCTTATGGTGACATGATTCCCTGGGCTGTTGCTAATTGTGTTCTTACCCTGGCCTCTAGGCATGTGCGGTTTGGATAGTCATAGGTTTAGTTTCTGATTTTTTGAATTTGTCATTGTTGGATGGATGTTTTTCCCCTTGGTTTCTGTTTCCTCTCTTTTCTTCTGACCTGAGTAGCCTATGGTTCTGGTGGCTGGCAAGTCATCTAGTCCATAAGGGTACCTCCTCTAGGGTTCTGGTGGCCTACATCATCTCTGAGGTTTTGGCTGCCAGTATGGTCTCTGGGGATCTGGATGCTGGTTTGGCCTCTGTTAAAACGGGGGCTTCAGCCAGAGTTGTGGTCAGGGATATTTACTTTGTCGTGTTTTTTTATTGAAAAAAAAATTCATACAGTGTGTTTTGATCATTTCCCCTTGCCACAACTTTCACATCCTCTCTACCTCTATTTTCACCCAATTTTATGTTCTTCTTCATCTCTCTCTTTTTAAAACACTACCAAAACCAAAGGAAACAAAAAACATAAAAATGCATAAATGAACATCAAAAAATAGGCAAAAGAGCAATAACACAAAAATGCCAATTCCAAAACAAAGCAAAATGAAACAAAAAGTTCACAAAAATATCATTGTGCTCATTTAGTATAGGACTGCCCTAAAGATTACTTGATATCTCCAGTGCAACTCCATTGGAGAAAACTGATTTTCCATTTGCCAGCTGGTATCAACTGTAGATAAGTTCTTGGTTAAGAGTGGGGGCTTTTGTCTACAACCCCCCTTTCAGCTCTGGCTTGTACCTGTGCATGTTTGTGCATGCTGCCACAGTCTCTGTGAGTTCATATGTGCGACAGTCCTGTTATGTTAGGAAGACACCGTTTCCTTGGAGTCACTATTACCTCTGGATTTTACAGTCTTCCTGCCTTCTCTTCCTCATAGATCACTAAGCCTTGAAGGGAAGGGTTTGATGAAGACATTCCATTTAGGATTGAGTTCTCAAAAGTCTTTTGCTAAGCACGTTGTTCAATTGTGCGTCTCTGTCTCTGTATTAATTCCCATTTTATACAAGAAGACAATTCTCTGTTGAGGTAGGAACTGACCTATGCGTATAGTAAAATGTCAGTAGGAGTCACTTTATCATGATGTTTCTTTAGCAGAATAAATAGCACTAGGTTTTCCCCTGGGTCCATGTCCTATCTGGTCTCAGGTTCTTAACAACTTTAGCAGTGTCAGGTGTGGGTTTCCAGCACGGGTGGGACTTCAAACAATTAATTAGGAAGCAGTTGGTTATGCCCTTAACTTTTGTGTCATTATTGCACCAGTATATCTTGTAGGCAGGTAGCTGTTGTAGGTTGCAGGGTTTGTAGATGGGTGATATTAGTGATTATCCTTCTCTTCCAGTATCAAGCAGTATACCTTCCAGTATCCTGCACGAATGCTAGTCAGCAGGCATACAGCTTTTACTTAGGGATCAGCTTGAATTATCTGGGTTCAATGTCTTAAGTGAGTGTTGTCTTCAACAATATGACCTTACCATCCGGTTATAGAGAGCAACCAATATCTTTGGCAATAGCTTGTGATATTTGGAGGTTCCCATGGGGATCCTTTGGCTGCACAGGTGGTTTTGCTTGATGGAAAAGACTGTCTAGTTTGGGGCATTCTCTCCTCTACTATTTAATTACTACATTTGAATTACTTTCATATATGTATATATTTTAAGAAGCTTCTGCAGTAGTAGGTTTTCATATGACCCCTCAAATGGCTGTTAGTGTTAGTTGTTCCTCTGTGTATTTCCTCCTTTACCCTTTTTTTGGCCACTTCCTTTTATCTCCATAACACTATATTCTGTATCTCCTTTCTTGGTAGATCTTCTCCCTGACCCCACCCTCAGCGTCTTGTCAGGATCTAACCTCTGTGGTTTGTGTGTGTGTGTGTGTGTGTGTGTGTGTGTGTGTGTGTGTGTGTGTGTGTGTGTGTGTGTGTGTATGTGTGTGTGTGTGTGTTCATATGCCCTATAGATTGGGTATGTTGTGTTTTTTTTTTCTTTTGATTCTGAAACGTTTTTTAGTTTCCTTCTTGGTTTTAGTCTTGACCCATTTTCATTCAGTGGTGAGTTTTGCATTTTCTATTAGTCTGTATACTTTCTGTTGCTTCTGTTGTTGATATTCAGCTTTAATTCATTGCGGTAAGATAGAGTGCAGGGTGCTATTTCAATTTCCTTATAACTGTTGAGAATTGCTTTATGTTCAAGTATATGATACTTGGTAGGAGGGGCTCCTATAGTAGGACTCTAAAATTTTGTTGTATTAAGATTCAGGACTTTTTGCTATAGCTATAAGTTCATTATAAGATATGCAATTTGAAACTTCTGTCCATCATTTAATTTTTAATATTTGGATTTTTCCTTATTTTTTATTTGGAGAGTGTGCATCTTTCTGTATGTGTGTTTTAATTTTTTAAGCAGCTATTGGAAGAACAGTGGTATTTGCTGAATAATCTTTTCTTAATCCTAGGGACTAAATTTACATTTTCTTACACTTTTTATAATCTAATTTTTTTCATTTCTGTCAATAACATATTTTAAGTTAATTTTGTATATTATGTGAAAAGTTTACAAAAGCTGTCAGGAAAAGGGTCCCAGAGCTTAACTTGGAAAATTGTCTTTTGTGAGCAATTGTGTGAGAAACCAGTTGTATGCTTACATAACTTCATCTTTTCTATTATAAAGCATGAGATTTCTTTCTACAAAAGATTAGGAGGGTCTTTAAGAGGGACTTTCGCTTGGTATAGTTGGTATAGTTGGGACCATATTTACTCACCAACCTTGTACAACAGCAACAATGAAAATCAACATATATAAGAAAAGATTGTTTTTCAATTCACTAGAATCGAGGCAAGAAAACACAGTGGCCACTGAGAGACAGGGATGGTGTTGGGTGGGGAAGAAAGAGGTTTATGATTGCTTGGTTGTTGCACTGAGGGAAATTTCAGGCATGGGGTAAAGATGTGTAAGCCAGTTGGAGTCAGAAGACTTCCAAAGACTTAAGTAGTCCAGCAGACCAAGGCAATTGGAATTCTCAAAGCATTGTACTCTGCTGAACAGAAGAGCCAGTCACATAGAATTCTATGTATTTGGAAGTTGGGGTGGGGTCCACTATTTTGTTCAAGTTTGTATTTTCAGTATATGAATGTTAGAAAAGTAGTAGGACACAGAGGGAATTATCCAGTGCGATTAGAGGTGAAAAGTTCATGAATGTGTATGTGCCCCTCTTTTCTGTATTTCTTAAGATTTTTAACTTTTATTTTTCATGTATGAGTACTTTTCATGCATGTATGTCTGTGAACCATTAGTCTGCATGGTACAGGCAAGATGAGGGCAACAGATCCCTTGGAAATGGAGTCAGAGATGGCTGTGAGATATCATATTGGGTGATCGGAATGAAGCCGGGTCCTGTGGAAGAGCAGCCAGTGTACTCAACAGGTAAGCCACCTCTACAGTCCTCTTTTCTCTCTTTAGACCACCCACTTACAATTCTATCAATTATGTTCTTTATTCCTATAGAACTTTATTGGAGAATCCCTATAGTGAAGTCTGAAGGTGATGAATTCTTTTATAATTGGAAATTCCTTTTTCCTCAGAGACAAGCCAAAGGCTTATTTTAGTATACAATTTGCTCCTTATACATTTGCTTGCTAAAAACACAATTTTCCAAGTTAATCTCCCGAGGAATCTTCCTCATCAATTTTCTAAATGGTACTAAAACATCTTTTCTATGACCCCTATTGATCCTTTTAAGAACATAACAATTTAATTGATACCATCCCTTTTACAGCACAGTTTTCAATTAGCCCTGGCAGCCTCTCTCGTTGCTTTTCTCCTTTGTGGCTGAATTGAAATGCTAGCAAAGGACCCACTTCTTTCAGCAGAGATGCTGCTGAAGAAAATTTTAGGGGACTGATTAAACATGGCTTCTTCTCGCTGTAGCTTGAAGTGTTTGGCTAAAGAGAGGCTAATTCATTTCTATGACAACACAGAAGACTTAAGGTCAGCTGCTGCTAGCTAATCCTGGTAAGATTTGAAGTTCAAACAAAAATGAAAATAGATTTTCATGTAGAGCCCTTAGATCCTTCTCATCCTTTCTAAAACTTAAAAGCTACCTCAGGAAACCATTATCCTGTCTTGTTTTGAGAAGGTGAGAATTTTGCTAATATTCACTTAAGAATATTTCCTTTCTTAACATGGGTATTCCTTTGTGGATCTTTGTGAGGATTATTGAGCTTTTCTTTTCATTTTCTTGTTGTTTCTCCTTTCTTAAAACTAGGTAGGCTCTCTAGAAGAAAGTAGCACAATGAAATTCTTGCCTGAAGATGTGAAGTCTAAAGGACATATGTTGGGGCTGGAGAGATGGTTCAGTGGTTAAGGGCATTTGCTACTATTGCAGGCGACCTGCGTTCAGTTCACAGCATCCTCATTGTGGCTTGCAGCAGCCTTTGTCTCTAGATCCAAAGGATCCAACACCCTCTTCGGGCCGGCCTCCATATCCATCAGGCATGCACGAGGTTCACATACACACACATACAAGGAAAACACTCATACATATAAAATAGAAATAAAAATAAAATAAAAGGCATCTGTTGAAGAAGGTTATACAGGGAAAGGGGAACAAATGACATGCACATTAAAAGTTCTTTCATTCACTTCCTGGCTAAAGAATAACTGACAGACCCATTAGACTTGTAATAGAGGCCTTGGCCTGAGAGTTGTATTGCTTGAATTTGAATCTTGGTTCTTCTCCTTACAAACTGACCAATCTTTGCCAAGTACCTGACTTCTCTGAATCTTTAGTTTGCCAGCTGCAAATGGAAATAGCAATATCATTCATAGTCTGTTATGAGGATAACCCAAGTCAATATTTATAAAGCACTTAGAATTGTTCCTGGTGTACAGAAAATATTACGTAAGTGTCACATAAAATATGCATTTTAAATATATCTAGTGGAAAATTTGCTGACCCACATATTAATAAGTATCATTTTATGCAAATATTAGAAAGGTTGAGCTTTAATGGGAAATGTAATTTAAATACCTGTAACTTTTATAGAGAAGTCAATTGTCTCCAAACATGATAGTTTAATATAAAACATGTTTCTGTCAAAAGTATGTTGTGTACTCCCTGGGCATTAAGCGTAACACAATGTGCTAACGATATAGATGTGTTAGGCCTAAGTCTTATTTAGGGAACATTGCAGTTATTTTTATTTTTAATCATGGTAGGAATTCGCATGTGAGGTCTCCACGGAGGCCAGAAGAGGGTTTCAGATCTCCTGGATCTGGAGTTACAGGTGGTTGTGAGCTATCCTATCTGAGAGCTGGGAGCTGAACATGGGTTCTCTGAAGATTAGTTAATGCCCCTAATCTCCGAAAGCCATCTCTCCAGTGCCAAATGGATAACTTTAAAACAATGTTCATATGAAATATCAAGACTGTACCTGAGGAGTCTGAAGAAATGGCTCAGAGGTTAAGAGCACCTGCCACTCTTGCAGACGACCTGGGTTCAGTTCTGAACACCTGCTTACATTCACCTGTAACTCCAATTTCAGAGCATTTGACACCCTCTCCTGGTCTCCGGCACTGCCTGCATGCATGGGATGCAAAATAATAAACATAAAAAATAAGGGTGTGAAAAGAGAATGAGTCTAAGGAGTAGAGGGTAATGTGCCGAATAAAAGTGCACAAGTGTGCTCATGCTTGCGCGCGCGCGTGCGTGCGTGCGTGCGTGCGTGCGTGCGTGCGTGTGTGTGTGTGTGTGTGTGTGTGTGTGTGTGTGTGTGTACACGAAGGAGTCCATGAAAGCTCATTAGACTTGATGCTTATAAATCAGTCAGGCCCAGAGGAGGAAACCATATTTCTGGCAGAGTGATAATCCTACTTTGATTGGAAGAACAAAGTCAGATCTTTGGCATTGCTGCAGTCAAGGAAGGGGACAGTTTCGTAACTAGCAACATTACCCTTCTTTTACTGTCATTAAAAAATCCAAATGGTTTAGACTGGGCCCTAAAGTTGGCCATATACTAAAGAATCAATCTAGATCCTGAGTGGAGAAAAGCTCTGAGGCTGAAAACATAGTTTCATTGTCTATGGATGGGTCAAGTCTCAGTGTTGACATGTAACAACTAGATTCCAGAGAAGTTGATTTTTTTTATTAACTTATTTTTTGCATTCCAAACCCACTTCCCCCTCTATCCTCTCCTCCTTCTCTCCCCCATCCTCCTTCCTGCCATCTGTTCCTCACACAGGTTAAGGCCTCCCGTAGGAAGTCTACTAAGTCTGTCCCATCATCTCGTTGAGGCAGGACCAAGACACCTCTCCACCCCCACGCCCCTGTGTCTAGGCTGGGCAAAGTGTCTCTCCATATAGAATGGGCTCCACTAAGTCAGTTTGTGTATTAGAGTTAAATCTAGGACCCGATTCCAGTGGCCTCATATATTGTCCCAGTCACATCATTGTCACCTATATTAGGGGAGTCTAGTTCAGTCTTATGTAGGTTCCCCATTTGTCAGACCTGAGTCAGTGATCTCCCACTAGCTGGGGTCAGCTGATTCTGTGAGTTTTCCCATCATGGTCTTGACTCCTTTCTTTATATTGTCGCTCCTCCCTCACTTCTATTGTACTCCAAGAGTCTGGCCCATTGGTTAGTTGTGGATTTCTGAATCTGCTTCCATCTGTTACTGGGAGAAGTTGATTTTTAACAGATGTGATGTCATGGATATATTCATAAATCTAAGTGATGATTCATAGTTAACTGATCATACATTCAAAGAAGCTTAAATTCACCCTGCTCAATACATTTATGGAAGCAAACTAGAGGTCAGAATGCTGATTGGGCACTGGAATAAAAGTCCTGTGTCCTCTTAAAGGGTATTCCCTTCAATCTAGATTATTGAGGACCAGCTTGTTTCCAAACTTAATGATGCAGATTATTTGTTTTCTGGAGATAGCACAATAGCTCATGGAGTGTTTTGTATTTATCTTGATATAGACGTATCTTTCTCTGATATTATATGCATTGTTTGTTTTGATGGGCTTGGTGATAGATTTCTTTAGTATCAGAACCAATTATACATATTGTCTTGGGAAAACATGGTGGTCTTTTTGATCATATATGGTCAATTCCTTTTAAAACAAAATTATTATAAGTATTTATTTATCACCATAAGTTACTTCTACCATGTTGATAGCCTTCATAACTCATGGAGTTGTATTAGATCTCAAAGGATAATTTTTTCTTTATTTTTATGTCAATTTGGATGTTTTATATTTTTGATTTTTAATTTAAAATATTATTTATTTGTATGTACATGTGTTTTGGGATGTATGGGGTGGGTGTACAGTGTGTTCATGTGTATATGTTTGTTTGTGATAGTGCATGTGTGCTACAGTATGCATGTAGAAGTCAAAGGACAACTCCCAATGTCTTCTCTTCCACCATGCATAAGCTGTTCTGGTGGCTTGCAAGCTTCTGGTCAATTCTCCCCATCCCATCTCACCTTAGGAGTACTAGAATTACAGACACCCACATTCCTGGGGTCTGGATCAGTCCCACGGTGGTTTCCCAGCTATCAGTCTGGGGACCAGGAGCTCCCTGTTGTTCAGGTCAGCTGTTTCTGGTCTGGATGCCTTTGCTCACCACTGGTCCTTCTCTGCAACTGGATTCCAGTTCAGTTCAGTGATTAGCTGTGGGTGTCTGCTTCTACTTCCTCCAGCTGCTGGATGAAGGCCATAGGATGGCATATAAGTCATTCATCAGTTTCATTATCAGGGGAGGGCATTTAAGGTAGCCTCTCCTCTGTTGCTTAGATTGCCAGTTGGCGTCATCTTTGTAGATATCCAGACATTTCCCTAGTTCCTGATTTCTCTTTAAACCTAAAATGTCTCCTTCTATTATGGTATCACCTTTCTTGTTTTCTTCTATTCTTCCCCTGACTCAACCTTTGTGCTCCCTCATGTCCTCTGCATCCCTCTTCTTCCCTTCTCATTCTCCTAGCTCCCTGCCACCTCTTCCTGTGCTCCCAATTTGTTCAGGGGATCTTGAACCTTTCTCCTTCCCCAGGGGCCATGTATGTCTCTCTTAGGGTCCTCCTTGTTTACTAGCCTCTCTGGCAGTGTGGATTGTAGGCTGGTAATCCTTTACTCTATTTCTAAAATCCGCACATGAGTGAGTACATACCATGTTTGTCTTTTGTGATTGGGTTACTTGCTCAGAATGGTTTCTTCCAATTCCATCCATTTTCCTGCAAATTTCAAGATTCCATTTTTTTCCCATTGAGTAGTACTCCATTGTGTAAATGTACCACATTTTCTCTATCCATTCTTCAGTTGAGGGGCATCTAGGTTGCTTCCAGGTTCTGGCTATTACAAATAGTGCTACTATGAACATCTTTGAACAGATGTCCTTGTTGTATGACTGTGCTTTTTTGGGGTATGTGCCTAAGAGTGGAATTGCTGGATCTTGTGGTAGACTCATTCCCATTTTCCTGAGGAACTGCCACACTGATTTCCAAAGTGGCTGTACAAGTTGGCATTCCCAACAGCAATGGAGTTCCTCTTTCTCCACATCCTCTCCAGAATAAACTGTCATTGGTGTTTTTGATTTTAGCCATTCTGACAGGAGTAAGATGGTATCTCAGAGTTGTTTTGATTTGCATTTTCCTGATGCTAAGGATGTTGAACACTTTCTTATGTGTCTTTCAGCCATTTTAGATTCCTCTATTGAGAACTGTCTATTTAGTTCTGTACCCCCACTTTTTAATTGGATTGTTTGTTGTTTTGGAGACTAGCTTCTTAAGTTCTTTGTATATTTTGGAAATCAGCCCTCTGTCAGATGTGGGGTTGGTAAATATCTTTTCTCAGTCTGTGGGCTGTTGTTTTGTCTTGTTGACTGTGTCCTTTGCCTTACAGAAGCTTCTCATTTTCAGGAGGTCCCATTTATCAATTGTTGATCTCAATGTCTGTGCTACTGGTGTAATGTTCAAGAAGCGATCCCCTGTACCAATTAATTCAAGGATATTTCCCACTTTGTCTTCTAATAGGTTCAGTGTGGCTGGATTTATGTTGAGGTCTTTGATACATTTGGACTTAAGTTTTGTGCATGGCAATAGACATGGATCTATCTTCAGTCTTCTACATGCCAGCATCCAGTTATGCCAGCACCATTTGTTGTAGATGCTTTCTTTATTCCATCAGATAAATTTAACTTCTTTGTCAAAAATCAGGTGTTTGTAGGTGTGTTGGTTAATATAAGGGTTTTCAACTCTTTTCCATTGGTCTACCTGTCTATTTTTGTGCCAATACCAAGCTGTTTTCAGGACTATAGCTCTGTAATAGAGCTTAAAGTCAGGGATGGTGATGCCTCCAGAAGTTCCTTTATTGTACAGGGTTGTTTTGGCTATCGAGGGTCTTTTGTTTTTCCATATAAAGTTGAGAATTGTTCTTTCAAGGTCTGTGAAGAAGTTTTATGATTTTTAAAACATATCTTGCATCAGACTTAATGGGTTATGGGTTAATGGGTTTAACTACACCTCATCAATAAATAAATGATTAAATCTTGATTCTCAAGTACAAAGAAAGCTGAAAGATAAAAACCAAAACACCCTGATATTGAAAATTATGTCACCTTATTTTTAAAGTTTGCAAGTAGAAGAGAAACCCAAGTGTTCCACATATTTCCACTCCTTGGTTATTCTGTCTTTGGTATACCACCCAGGCAAAATTAGTACCTCAACATTCTCAACACTTTGAAGTCTTTTTCTGACTTATGCACTCATTAAACATTTCCCATGTCCTCTGAATTTTGTCTGATGGGTAATCATCAATGATTACTTCAATCAAGCACAACAGCATCTACCATATGGGAAGAGAATTATCAACCAGATACTTAGCTCCCTATCACTAAAGATCTCAGGTTGTCCATAAAATAAAATCTTAGGCACAAAAAAGAGCAAATGACTTTCAAATTAAAAATCAGCACATAGAAGTTGTGTTACTGGAAAATATAATCATTTGTTAATTTGCAAAACCAGAATAAAGGACAATATGGAAAGCTGTGGTGGTTTATTATTTCTTGTGAGCTATGCCATGACTATTAAAGATTGATAGGCAAATCAAGAGGAGGTGCATAAGAAAAATGTAAAAAAAAAAAAGGAACATAGGGAAGAAAACAGTGTTCTCTCTCTGTGTGTGTGTGTGGGGTGTGTGTGTGTGTGTGGGGTGTGTGTGTGTGTGTGTGTGTGTGTGTGTGTGTGTGTGTGTGTGTGTGTGTGTGTGTGTGTGTGTGTGTGTGTGTGTGTGTGTGTGTGTGTGTGTGAATGTGTGTGTGTAATAGTTCTTATGTAAAGGGATATAACTGTCCTGAAATACTGGTATGTACACTAGAATACATAAAGTCACTATCACTTACCAAATACTTACAACTAGACATCTACATAAATTTTCTCATTTTATTCTTGCCCCAAAACCTGTCTAGTAGGCATCGTCAGCTTCATCTTCCTTTCATACATAAGGATGTTGAAACTTGGTAATTAGGTCCCAAGTCATGAGGTTCTGGGTACCTGAGGTCCCTGGAGACAGAATTGACCTGTGAGTGCTCAGATGCTGAGGGCAGGATCTTTTTCCAAGTGGGCTGCACCCAGGCCACCTATTTCAGGATCTGAATTATAAGACCTTAAGGTGTGAGAAAACCATTACAGGAACTCTCTAGACAAATGAGGAAAACAGCATCTAAGGATGAGTAGGTAGCATATCAAAGGTACACAGGGTAATTTGGAACAAATGAGCTTATGAAATTAGTGAGAAAGGGGAATAGAGCTAAAGATGAGTCACTTATTCATTTATTCAACTGAAGTTTTTGTTTTGTTTTATTTCTTCTATGACAGATGTTTCAGATACTGTGTAAAGCTGAGCCGAACCACTTAACCCTATCCCAAACGACCCATTTCTCTCCTGGATTTCTTTTTTTTAGCTCCTGGACTAGGCTGGGTCTGGTTTCTGGGGCGTTTGAAGTGATGTGAGGAATGCTGGGTGATTATTTGGTGAGCCTGGGAAGGAAATGAATTACGCCCTAGACACCTGAAGGGGTAATTTGTTGCTTAAACATGCATCACACCCACTTCAAGGCTTATCTGCCCTGGTTGTACCTCAAATTATTCCATCACTTTATTAACCTAGACCATGCCTAAGGATGTGTATTGGTGGGCTGAGTATGACAGTATATTTGACCCCTTTTTCTTCTATTTCCCATTTGGCTGGTAACTAAATCATATAGGTTTCTTTGAATGATTTGAGCTTTTAATTTCTCCCCCTCAACTTCCAATATGCTTCAATACTGGGAGTTCCATAAAGCAATATATGTTGAAAAAAATGTCCAGGCAGTGATACCTTTTTTTTTTTTTTTAATTCAGAAGACCACAATAGTTCACTAGCTTCTGACTTTATCCAGTACAGAGGAGCATTCTTTGTAAAAGGGGATTAATTCTTTGAATTATCTAAGTGCCACAAACTGTCAATTTTTCTGTAACAAGAACAACAGAAAAATAACCATGTCTTTGACTGATATATAATATCCAAACTTGAAATTCAGAGCACAGTATTATTGCCAAGAGTAATTAAATTAGTCAGGGTTTGACCATATGGAATATAGTTATAATAGCTGTTTTTAATGTCCTTTCCCACTAATTCTGTAATCTATGATGTTTTGTAGGCTTTTTAGTACTTTATAATGTGTTGTATTTTCCTGCTTTTTTGTATAGTTGTCAATTTTGACTGAATGCTGGATGTGAATTTTATGCTGTTCAGAAGTGATGTTTTTGGTTTCTTATAAATATTACATTTTATTTTGGATTCAAGTTATTTTTACTATCAGAGAAATAGCCTTTAAAATATTTGTAGCTTTTATCTTTTGTATCATATCCCCCCCCCCAGAAACTTGTTATATTTGGAGATTACTCTGCTTGCTCCTTTTGGTGGCTCATTCCTTGCTTTGGAAGTGGGAGGGTTCTGACACACAAAGTTGCCCATTTATACCTAGAATCCTTCTGCCATTTTTTGGAGTACTCACTGTATATTTCCATCTGTGTTCAACTTTCTCGTCTACATGCAGTTCTCCAATCTCCCAGAATCCCTCTCTCAACCTGCCTTTTGTCCTATAAATTCTATCCACCTTGCATCCCTGATTTCTCAAGTCCATCTCTTCATCGAAGTAACATGAACAGACAGAACTCTGGTGCTGATGCACTACCTATTATTCACTGTATGGATACTGCTGTAGCAAGAAAATACTCTAGAAAAATATTCTACATCAGAAATTATGGGAATAATTGAACCTTTAAATTTGAGGATGTTGCTATTTTAAATATTTAAAAGAATTTAGAGATATGAACATTTTGATTTGCTTATATAATGAACAACAAAGTTGCTTTCTACAATTTAGATCTGTTGTCAAAACAGATCATGTTTTAATAGAAATTTTTATCTTGCAAGGAAATAAAACAAACAAAATCACCTTTTTGTGCACATTTAGACTTGCATTCTAGTTGTATAAGAATGGGGTGTAAATCCATCCCCAATTACTTGTCTTGTTTGAATGTGAAAGCTTAGCTATTAATATTTTATACCTGTCAAAAGTAAAATAAAAATTTGAAAACTTGTAGTGTTTACAATAAATTATGAGAGACTCACTTGTGCTTAAAATTGAATCTGGAATCACTTAGGAAATGTTCTGGAAGCTCTGCTCACTGACTGTGGATTTTGTCCAACTTCTCATTATATCTCTTCACAGAAAAATTGATGTTCCAAAATCCTGTTGTCTTATGCATCATTATTTTAGTAAGGAACAATCCAAAAAATTCCTAGGCTACTAATTATGGAAGTCTATTAAGCAATTTAGGAGCAAAATAATGGTATGTATATAAAACCCTACACATCTGAACATTGTTATAACTTATAACTGTCAACAATATGTATGTATGCATGAGTATGTTTTGAAATATTATTTTAAGATGTGTTACATTTGTTTATGCTGTAGAACATTTGGTTTAATGATGCAAAGATGTGTTGCATTCTTTTATGTTGCATTTGTTTAGCTCTGAAGCTGTGATTCTTGGCCTTTCTCAAACACCTGATGGTCTAATAAAGAGCTGGTCAACAAGAACACTAGAAAGAAACGCTTTGTACCCTTAAATTTCCTTCCCAGTAAACAGTCTTGACCTTGAATTATATTCTAGAAATTACTTGTGTAAAGAAATCTGTGATGTGAATTTTGTTTTGCTGCAGCAGTTCAATGCATTAAGTATCTACTCGGAGGCATGACACTGTCTTGCATCCTTGTAGCTACCAAACTGACCAAGTAAGGCTTGATCTTCACAGTTGAGCCTGCTGGGTTTGGCTAGGGGAATTAGGTAGCAGATAATTACATAAAAGAGTGGGGAGTACTTTGAAGAAATCCAAAGTTGTATTTTCTTAGAGTAAAGGGGTATTTAATAAAGAAAAAAGGGGACATTTGTCTCAGCCTTCACTGTAAGGGAAAGCCTGGGAGACAGAATGATCAGGAGTTTGAGGTCATCCTTGTTTGCAAAGCAAAATCCAAGTCAACCTGGGCCACACAAGACCTTGTCTCAAAAGCAACAAGAAGACAGAACAACAAAACAAAACAAACAAACCAGAACCAGCTTAGAGGCTGGTGTCATTTCCTTCATCTTAGCAATGGATATGTGCCCTCCTATGAATCTTTATTCTATGACCATAATTATAAGGATGGACTCAAAATATAGAGATACTGATGAAAAGCTTCAAGTGTGTCCCGCGCGCTGTATGTTCTCGCCAGCAAGAAATACACGCAGGACACTCGGATCCTTCTGCAGACAAGCTTTAATGCATAAGCTTACCAGAGCGGAGACACTGAACTAAGAAAACCCATCCCTAATAAAGGCTGGCCAGCCGCCTGGGACGTGTTACCCTATGAATGGCTTCAGCTCCTCAGGCCAAATGAGCCACGGGATAGGCAGAGATCAAAGGAATGGAGATTACCCAGCGCCTGTTGAAGTAATTTACATCTTGGTGTCTTTAGGCACCATTATTGTAATGGAGGATGCAGGAAACGGCCCCCTACACAAGTGGAAAATTTTTATCATACTACTCTTGAGGTATAGTTAGAACCTAGTTTCAGGAATTAACTCTAATTTATGGCTCTCAATATAATTCTTCTGGCTCTGCTGTTTAGTGGCAATGTTCTCCCCTCCTCGTCTTGGTGACTGCTGATAATAACTACTTTGCAGTTGTATCAGTTATCAATTCTATGTTCAGTTTTTCCTTCAATATATGTTCCATAATAGATTTTTAAATTGTTTGTCATTTAAATCGACATAATGTCAAATTTTCTTAAGAGACCACTGCTAAGGAAGAGGTTCCTAAAGTTTCTGGTGTGTCCTGCAGATTTGAGCAGCTTGGGTGTGAAGATATTTGGTAGTGCCCATTCTATTCAGTGGCCTGGGATATAGTCATCTGTGATCTTGAATGCTTAGTTTTTCACTGTCCTTTCTGTAGCTCTGTAGATGTAGCCAAGGACTCCAGGCATATTGTATGAAGCCATAGCAGTCCAGAGCATACTGTAGTAAGTAGTCACTGCTTTTGCAAACCCTTTCATTTCTGACATGGTACTGGCCTCTTCCCCAGGCAGTACCATGTCACCAGTTCCGGTTCACCTGCCCACTTCCTGTTCTCAGAAGAGTGGCTTGTCATGCACCTAAACTTTCAGATAAACTCTGCCCTGACCAAGTCATCCAATTTCTCTGTGGTCTGGTGCTTAAACCCCTTCCCCAAATACTTTCTAATTTGATTTTTTCTTGAGTGCTTTCCCAGTGCCTTTTGTATTGAGTATTGAGTGTATTGAGGTATTTTTGTCACTGTTTAATTACCCTTTTATATTCCACTTCAGTTTAACCCACTGCGTGATCTCTATCCCCTGACTGTACTAATTGCTACAGTAAGCTTCATATAGTGAAGACTATATGAAAAAAATGATAGGACAACTGGGAACATATATAGATAGCTTTGTTTCTCCCCTTCAAACTTCTTTATAAAGTATGCATTTAAGAGTTGTGTGTGTGAGTGTATTGCATGCGTGCCTGTGTGTGTGTGTGTGTGTGTGTGTGTGTGTGTGTGTGTGTGTGTGTGTACATGAGTGGGTATTTGACTCTGTGTGTGCAAGTGTGAATGCATGTGTGTGTGTGTGTGTTTGACTCTGTGTGTATATGTGTATGACTAAGTATATACATTGTTAGTTGTGCTTCTGCTTTAGTTAGAAGATAACCATTGTTACAGAAAATATGGAGTTTTATTGATGGAATCAAGATTTGGTGTCAACTAGCTCAACCAATACAGAGAAATTAACAGGTAGGCTCAGGTTCTTGTTCAAAGTCACACAATTAATTCAGGGTGAGATTTGTATAAAACTGTCCTTATGCTAAGGACATGCCCAGGACTTTCTCATTAGGGAACTAATTCTCTATGCATGTTTAAAGTAAGTGTAATATAAGTAGATTTTTTTTCTAAGGCTGCCATAACAAATGGCCAGAGTCTGGATGGCTTAAAAAGCAGGAAGCTTTTTATGGCACAGCTCTAGAGGCCAGAAGGTCAGCAGCCAGCAAGGCTGTGCACCTGGTAGGGACTCAAGAAGACAATCTTTCTCCGCTTCTCTCAGCTTTTGATTCCAGTTCAAGGTCACATAATCATTCAAGGTGAGACTTGTATAAAAAGTAGAACCTGCGCCACATCCACATACCCCAGCCACCAGAGTTCTTCTGGTAGCTCTTTCTGTTCCTGGGCTTGTGGATATGTTGCTGTCTCTCTTTTCATATTGCCTTCTTCTCACCTTGCCTTTTATAAAATGCTTGTTGGATTATCTACACTGATCTCCCTTTCAAAATTCTAGGCATACTTACAGCTGCAAACTTCCCTCTTCCCAAGAAAGGCAGCACTCAACGGTGTTAGCTATCAGGGCCTACCTTTTGGTAGATGGTTATCTAGCCAACTGAAATCTGAAACATACATTGTTTTCTTTTTAGATTTCTAGAGTTCTATGCTTCAGTACTTCATAGGCACAGTCAATAAGACCCAGAAATTATTTTCAAATGGTTATTTATTCTATGGACATATTATCTATCAGTTCAATTTACTTACATCTGTAATAGCAGTTATGCTATGCAGATTTAGCTTGGAAAACATTTGTCTTTTTACAGTTACAGGGCGTTGTGAGCCACCATGTGGATGCTGGGAACCAAACCTGGGTCCTCTGTAAGAGCAATAAGCATTCTCAACTACTCAGACATTTTTCCAGCTCCCTCTATGGTCTTTGTAGTGATTTCCATATTTGATGCAAAGATCTATGTTCTCACTAACAAATGTTTCCAACAACCTCACCAGAATTTGTTATTTGTTTTAGCAATAGGCCTGTAACTGGGGTGAGATGTGATCTCAATGGAAGTTTGTTGCTCTCAGTTTCTGTGCTGCTGATGTTGTATTTAGGAAGTGGTCTCCTGTGCCAATGCTACTTCCCACTTTCTCTTCTATCAGATTCAGTGTAATGGATTTATGTTGAGGACTTTGATCCACTTGGACTTGAGTTTTGTGCATGGAGATAGATATAGATCTATTTACAATCTTCTACATGTTGACATCAGTTATGTCAGCACCATTTGTTGAAGATGCTTTTGTTTTTCTATTGTACAGTTTTGGCTTCTTTGTTAGAAATTGGGTATTCATAGGTGTGTGGGTTAATGTCAGTGTCTTCAATTCCACTTCATTGATTCATGTGTCTGTTTTTACACCAACAAGGACACTTGCTCAGCTGTTCATAGCAGCAGTATTCGTAATATCCAGAACCTGGGAAACAACCAAAGAATGGATAACAAAAATGTGGTACGCTTGCACAGTGGTGTATTACTCAGCTGTAAGAATCAATGGCATCATGAAATCTACAGACAAATGGGTGGAACTAGAAAAAATGATCCTGGGGGTGCAGGGGCAGTAAAGAGGTGCAGATGGAGGATGAGAACATGAGGGAACAGGATGGGAGGATGGTGTGGGAGAGCAAGGAAAGAAATATCTCCATAGTGGGAGCCATTACTGGGCTAGGAAGAAACCCGATTCTAGGAAAATTCCCAGAAATTCACAAGGATAACCCCAGCTAAGACCCCTAACAATAGCGGAGATGGTGCCCGGACTGGCCTTTCCCTGTAAGGAGATTGGTGACTACCCTAAGTGTCATCATAGAATCTTCATCCAGTAACTGATGGAAGCAGATGCAGTGGTCCACAGCCAAGTACCAGGCGGAGCTATGGGAGTCCAGTTGAAGAGAGGGAGGAGGAATTATATGAGTAAAGTGGATCAAGATTATGTCGGGGGGGGGGGGAGAGGGGCGACCCACAGAGACAGCTGACCTGAACTTGTGGGAGCTCATGGGACTGATCTGCATGTGGGCAACAGTTTTGTAGCCTGGTCTGTTTGTGGGACCCCTGACAGTGGGGCCAGGATCTATCCCTAGTGCATGAGCTCACTTTTTGAAGCCCATTCCATATGGTGGGAAGCTTTGTCCGGCATTATGTGGGAGGGAAGGTGGTCCTGCCACAACTGAATGTGCCAGGCTTTGTGGAGGGGGAACTGTGGTTGGTATGTAAAATGAATTTAAAAAATTAATCTGAATGACTAGTAGATAGACAGAATTTTAAGGACAGAGAGGATGCTGGGAAGAAGAAAGGTGGAGTCACAGGGAGATGCCATGAGACTCAGAGGAAGCAGGACATGCAGGAAGAGAGGTAACAAGCCAGGAGCCACATAGCAGGGCTAGATTAATAGGAATGGGTTGATTTAAGTTATAAGAGTAGAGGCCAGCTTGGTCTACAAAGCTACACAGAGAAACCCCGTCTCGAAAAATCAAACTAACAAAAAAAGTGAGTTAAAAACAAGCCTAAGCTATAGGCCAAGCTTTCACAATTAATAGGATTTTCCATGTGGTTACTTAGGGGCTGGTAGGCTGTACAGAAAAATCTGCCTACACACCCAGATTGGCATGACCCCCGAAGTAGTGTGGACTTCAGACACCAATGTGGCCCCAGGTGGCGGCCCATTATCACAGGTCTTTGCATGGTCCTCAGCAGCCACAGGAGCCACAGACATCAACACAGACCCCCTCAGCTACTCTGGGGCCCCAGATCAAGACCCTGATCTTGATCATAGCTCAGGCCCAGACATCTCCCTGGACTCAGGTGTCCAGCTGGCCGTTCATACCAACCCGTTCTTCACCACCCTCATCTCTCTGGATCCACCTCTCTCCCCAGTCCTTGAACCTTTCTGCCTCGTCCTCTCTTCTATTTCCCCACCCTGTACTCTCTCACCACAATGGTGCCCAACTGCTCAGCACCAGGACTCTTGGTTGGGTTACACATGGTGCTTGGCTGAATACGAGGCAGTGTATTTTATTAAGCCTGGAGCTAGCCTGGGAGCCAGCAAGATCCAGCAACTCATTGTGTCCAATCCTGACAGTGCTGATGATGTGATGATGCAAGAGAGAATGGAGCACACCCAAATATATATATTTGGAAAAGCAACAGCTGGAAAAGCAACAGCTTTTCCAGGTTCTACAGTCATTTAAACAAAATTGTAGAGACATCCAGCACTCTCCATTAAAAAAAAAAGAAGTAAAAAACAAAATCCCAGAAAAACACACAGTTCTGTTACCCTTGTGGTACCTGGCACCATTTTTTTTAATTAGCTTCTCAAACATCATCTGGAAGGAAACCATTCTGAGCAACATCATTAAAAACAGCTCTGATAAAGCATGGTCACTACTATGCATCATAAAGCAGGTCCACATATGAGTGAGTACATATCATGTTTGTCTTTTTGTGATTGGGTTACCTCGCTCAGAATGGTTTCTTCGAGTTCCATCCATTTTCCTGCAAATTTCAAGATTCCATTGTTTTTTTCTGCTGAGTAGTACTCCATTGTGTAAATGTACCACATTTTCTCTATCCATTCTTCAGTTGAGGGGCATCTAGGCTGCTTCCAGTTTCTGGCTATTACAAATAATGGTGCTATGAACATGGTTGAACAGATGTCCTTGTTGTATGAATGTGCTTCTTTTGGGGATATGCCTAGGAGTGGAATTGCTGGATCTTGTGGTAGACTGAGTCCCATTTTCTTGAGGAGTCGCCATACTGATTTCCAAAGTGGCTTTATAAGTTGGCACTCCCACCAGCAGTGGAGGACACACCCAACTTTTTAATGTGGGTTCTTGGGATTTGAACTTGGGCTCTCATGCTTGCACAATAATCCCTCTTAGTAAACCATTTCCCATCCTTTTGCTTTTTAATTTTAAAAAAGTGTTTTGTTTATAAATTCTAGATATTAATCTCCTTTCAGACGAGTCGGGTAAATATGTTCTCCCATTTTATATGCTACATCTTTGCTCAGTTGTGTTGTTTGGTTAGCAGAAGTTTTTAATTTCATACAACCCAATTTGTCTATTATTTCTATAATTTTTTGAGTTTTTAGAGTCCTTTCTAGAAAGTCCTTGTCAAAGTCTATATCTTCAAGTGTTTCCCTCTAGCAGGCTTGAGGTTTCAGGTCTCACATTAAAATCTATAATACATTTGAATTAATTTTTGTTCATGGTGAGCAATGGATCCACTCCTTTAATTGTGGGTATTCATTTTCTGAAGAAGTTGTCCACACCCCCAACAATCCTTTATCAAAAACCCTATGGCTCTCATTACGTAGGGTCTGCAGTCCAGACAGGCTCCAAACTCATCTTCTCCCTCTCATCCTCCTGAGTGCTGGAATTACAAGAATGCAATACCATGCTTGGCCAGCCAGGCACTTCCTTACGTTGTGACTAGTAGGGTGATTTGGTGCATTGCTGAGAAAATTAAAATATGTGTAATATATTAAAGTGATTTATGTCATTTTATGTAATCTGCTTTGCGTTATCAGAGGCAAATATATACATTTAAAGATTTTCCTTATATTCTTAACAGTGAAAAATAAAAACATAGTTTTAAACACAAGTTATTAGATTAACATGCTATTCAATAGCTCCATAATTACTTACTAAGTATACACAAATAAAGCTGTGTATATTTAGAAAAGGTAAATGTTTAATATAAGTCATTAAAATGCTTACAAAATATAGAGTATAGTTTTCACATATCTAAAATTACTGATAGTTGAAGGGATAAAAGGAAAAGCAAGGTAAATTTAGGAGTGTGATTTCTCTCATATTTTGTCAAATTTTCACATTTAAAGTTTGGCACATTGCCTTATAAGTCTGGAGAAAGAAATAATACATTCTGAGATGACCATTCATTCAAACTTAAAGTAATATTATTGTAGAAAACATTTTTCCCTAGAATAGCACATCCTATGAGATGCTAATAAATTACAGGTGTCTCGCTGTTATTGCTGATAATAGGTAGTTATAGTAATTCTCATTTACTCACGTCCTTCCTTAGTGGCCTTGTTCTTACAGTTGGGTTTGTGTGTATGTTTCATTAATGTATCTTTTGATAGTGAACAATTGTCATTTTTCTCTTCCTATTTACAAAGCTGGATTTCTGCTCACTCTAAATTTTTGCTTTCTATTGTGTGTGTGTTTTTTTCTGTTTATTTGCAGATGAGAAATTGGCTCATCTAAGAACACAGAGAAAAGCCTTAGCTATTTACTATATAGTTTTATGTTCTCAAGTAATTGTTTCCACCATGTGACTGGGGCATTCTCTGGGCAGATGATAGTTTACCTCAGTTATTATCCCTCTAAGCACTGCATTAAAAATAAATTCAGTGAGGTGAAGAAAGGTTAAGTCAACCACCAAGTTTCTAGGATTCCTGAAGACAGATGCAACATGGTCTATAAACTGCTTCCCACTCGGTTCCTCTGCAAGTCCCTAACTGTGATAATGTTCACTTTTTATAAAAAAAAAAAATCATGTTACCAAGCTCTGAAGTTACTCTGCAGAGTAAAACATCATACTTCAATATATACCAGAAATAATAACAGTGTGCTCCATGTGGTAGTATACGTCTTTAATTCCAGCACTTGGGAGCCATGGGCAGTTGGATTTGTTAGTTTGAGACCACCCTGATCTAAGTAGCAAGTATCACTCTAGTCAGTTTTTGAGATCCTCTCTCAAAACCGAACCATCAAGCTAAAAATCCTAAAGTCAACACAGGTAACATCAGAAACAAACACTAGAATCTAGATTATATTTAGCATTACCAAAAAATGTTGATTACAATAGCTTAAAACCAACTGATTTATGCATGTCTACTCTTACTGTTATAATTTTAATATGACAACAAAATCTGAATTCTTGGTCTTCCTCCACAAACCCAGCAGTGGATCATCTATGCTGTCAAACAAGACAGTGAAACCAGGAGACTGTATTGTCCCCCTTTCTCTAATACTTGTTATCAAATCCATCCAAAAACTCTATGATTTGGGTTTCCAATAGTTCCTGTAAACAATTCACTTCTTGCCTCTATCACTTCTGCAAATGCGATCATCCTGCTGACAAGTTCATTGTTACTCTTTGCCTTCAGCTGAAAGGGACAATATTAACATGGCTGTCACCCCTGCTGTGTTTATTATCCAGCTCCTCTTCCTCTTGCTGGCACTTGGCCTGGAGCACTCACTGTGCTACCTCCCAGCTCTGGTGTGTACATATGTTGTTTGTTCTGCCCAGGGTACAGTGTGCACACCATTTTCCTCTGAGCAGCTCCTACTCAGCCTTCAGAGTCGTGTGTGGCAGACCTCGCTCTTACCCTGTGGGCAGCTTCCTCAGGACATCCCTCCAAGGGAGTAAAGTCACTATTAAATGCCATTATAGATCCTTGCTCTTTTCCGTTACAGTGGGATTGCTTTGCAATTTCCCATTTATTTGTGAGCTAATTTGATTACTATCTTATTCCCATTTGACTATAGGTTACTTTTTCTTTTTTCTTTCTTTCTTTTTTTTTTTTTTTTTTGGACTTGTAGAATATAGGAAACATCCTGCAACCTTTTGTTGAATAGGTGAATCAGTGGCTGGGTATTTAATATTCGTTACCTTTATGTAGGATAGCCAGCCTGAATTTTCTTCTCCTGGTGCTTCTTGTTTATGAAGAAGGCTGGCTTCCATTAAAAAAATAAGTAAAGACATTTATCTTTTGGCTTTAGAGAATACTAGAGAAAACCAGGTAACTGTGTGGGCCATTGAACCACAAAATACACATAATCAGAGCTGAATAGGAGAGGCAGGGACACTTAGCCCTCCTTGGCACACGCTTGTTCAGCATCCTTTGCTTGTCCCCACAGGAGCTCTTCCAAATCCAAATTGTTCTGTTTATCATGTCTACTCCATCTCATTGCCGTCGTCATTCTCAGCAGTATGTCTCTCACTTGAGAAAATTCATTCCATCAAGAATCAAATCATTCCCTGTACATATATCTGTCTGTCTTTATTTGTCACACCCATCTGAGACCAGCCAATGCCCCTGTGTTCTCAGGACCACACCCTCTCTTCGAGTTAGGGTCCTGCTCAGTCAGTTTACCGGCCTTTCTTTCCTTTTCCACCATTGTTTCACTTGTAAAATATGTAGTTATGAACCAATATGTTACAAACAACATGTAACGTAAACAACCCCAGGAACCCCTATTTGTGATGTGTGAGAAAAATAGATGTATTTTGATCTAAATGTGTACATATTTGAATTTGGCTAACAATATGTACATCAATGTGGCTCTATGGCTTAGCTAGTTAAAGCGCCTGTCTTGTAACAGTATGTACATCATCAATGTTGGTTATATTTTCTTTTTTGGGCTCTCCAACCTCTCTTTTACAGTCCACATCATTAGTGATTAACTTTAGTTCACCTTTCTCAGTCAGACACACCATCAAAATAAATTTCCACACCCCCTACCCAATAGGCTTATGGTCTATGTAATCTTTTGCTACAAAGAAAGACTTGTATACTCCCCATTAGCACAGAGGATTCCATCTTAGATTTTCTTTAAAATATATTTGAATAGTCTAGTCTACATTTATTAATTTTCTCAGAGGAATTATATACATAGAATGCCATTTTTTTTTGCAAAGTCTCTCATTTTAAAGAAAAATAATTGCAGCCGCCCTTGGGCAGAACTTCCGTCCTCATAAGCAGTTCTTATTGGGACTAGGCCTGCCTTCTACTTTCCTAAATTTCTTATTTTTTTAGAGTAAATAAATCATTAAAATATATTAAGAAACAACAGCAGTGAATTGAGATTGTATAGGTGTATTATTTAGAGATGTATTATGCAGGGCAGGATTAGGAAAAGTAGCAAAATGATGTAGAATGATATACTTTGTTTTATACTTAATCAGACATTTTTGTTCCTGTCCTTGTGAAACAATACTCAAGTGTACTTAGGTACATAGGTTCCTTTAACTTCCCTCATAACTCTGAAAAACTGTTGCTTTCTTGAAGTTAGGGTACTTAGCTAGTAAAAAGGTTTTCCCAAGGCTTGCTATAGTGCTGAGAATATAGCAGCTTCAGCCCACATCAGCACCACCAGAGCACCACTGTTGTGTTATTATATGATTTTACCCTCCTGAGCATTCTCAGCATGCTTATGATGTACTGTTTTACTTAGGCTTCAGGAGCAGTGTATCGCTCAATCTGATACTATGCGTCATCACTTGTGAATGGTGAACCATTGTAATTGAGAGAATTGCCATGCAAAAGCATCTCCTTCATGTTATAAGCTGTTGCTTTTTTAACACCAACAGTTTTTATTAATTTTTTAAAATCAATATATAGTTTTCTTTATGGTATAGTTTTTTATTAGAAAGAAAATTATTTTACATGTCAATCCCAGGTCCCTCTCCCTCCCCTCCTCCCCTGCCCCCCCCCCCCACTAGCATCCTACCCATCCCATACACTTTCTGCTCCCCAGGGAGGGTGAGGCCTTCCATAGGGGTGTCTTCAAAGTCTGTCATAGTCTTTGGGATAGGGCCTAGGCCAACCCCCTTGTGTCTAGGCTCAGGAGTATCCCTCCATGTGGGATGGGCTCCTAAAGTCCATTCCTATGGTAGCGATAAGTACTGATCCACTACAAGAGGCCCCACAGTTTCCAAGGTCTCCTCACTGACACCCACATTCAGGGGGTCTAGATTAGTCCCATGCTGGTTTCCCAGCTATCAGTCTGTGGTACATTTACACAATGGAGTACTACACAGCGGGGGGACAAAAGGCAATGGAATCTTGAAATTCGCAGACAAATGGATGGAACTAGAAGAAACCATTCTGAGGGAGGTAACCCAGCTACTTTCCTAAATTTCAGTTTCACTTTTCAGTCAGTCATATCATTGGCCTACTAAGAGCCTTTCAAGCCGATTGTTTCCTCCTGCTGCAGATGTTTTGCTCACTTTCCTCCTAATGTACCTTTCTCGGTGCTTCTCTTACCTCTTAGGATCTGCTGTCTAGTGCTTGTCAGGTGACTATTTGTTTTGTGCAATGACTTAATTTAATAGCATCAATTCCAGCACTTGGGAGGCAAAAGCTTTTGGATCTCTGGTAGTTTGAGGGAAGCCTGGTCTACATATACCAAGTATCAGGTCAGCCAGTACTACACGTTGAGATCCTGTCTCAAAACAAACAAACAAACAACTAAATAAATCGTAAGGCCCCAAACCTTGTTTCCCTTGACTTCTGCTTTCTCATGATACCTCACGTTTCATGCATCAATTTAAAAACTTGAGAATTTTATATGAGTACTGTATTTGCATAATAATTTCTATCCTTTCTTCAATTCCTTCCAACTCGCATGTGCCCCCTCTTAAAATCATGACCCCTTCTGTAATTATTGTTACATGCACATACATGTAAACATATGTATATGCTCATACAAATTTGGTCTGCTGAATCCATTTGCTGTTGCTCTTTATGTGTGTGTGTTCAGGCCTGACTGCTTGGAATTGGATTGTTTAGGGGGCTGGTCCCCGAAGAAGTATGATTCTTTCTTTCTCAATGCTCATTGTTTGCCCATAACTCTCCATCTAGGGATTGAGTGAAAGAGAAGGGTTTCCTAGATTTTTTTCCATCCACATTGGCATACCAACTAGTTTTTGTCATTTTTCAGGCCTTCTTTAAGTGACTATATTGTTAAACTTCACAGGTACAGCTTCCCTGTCTCACATAGACACATTATCTTGAAGCAGTCATTCTGACTTTTAATCTTTCTTTGCATTCTCCCATGATGCCCCTGAACCATTTAATGTTCCATTCACTTCCTGAGTTAAATGTCAGAGCTGCGTTGGGGATTTATCAGCTGGGGCTGGGGAGGAGCTACTGCTGGAATATTTACATTATTTGTTTCTGTTATCTTACCATAAGCCTATGGGTGGGAATGCATAGGGCTATCATAACAATATTAAATATCTGATGTTAATCAACCAGTGCCTCTTATCTTTTAAATGTGTAACATCTGTTCCGCGCTACTGTCTCGCCAGCAAGAACGACGCGGCACACTCAGGATCCTTCTGCAGTAAAGCTTTAATGCATCTTGAGAGGGAGAGCATAAGCTTACAGAGCAGAGACCCCAAACACCCAAAAACCCATCCTTTATATAGGCTGGCAGCCGCTGCCTAGGACATGTCACCCCCTGACTGGCTGCAGCTCATCGGACCACATGACGCCACGGGAGAAGCAGAGACCAAGGGATGGAAAGTTACAAAGTTACCCAGCGCCTGTGCACTAACTTGTAAGGGCTCCTTACATCCTGGGTAACTTTGTAACGGCTCCTTACAAACATCTACATCCTGTAACTTGGAAATATCCCTCTCAGTGCTCAACCTGATACCTGTCCATGGAGCGTGGCTCCTAGTTCTTCATGATAATGTATCATTCAGTGTTTCCTCTCCCTCTTCACTGGACTTTAGCTGGTAACTTTCTCATCCTTCTGCACATGTGGGCATCGCAATGTTTATTTCCCCAGCTCCGTGATAATAAATCCTATCACAGAAGCGCCCAGCAGGATCCATGTCCTCAGTTCTCTCACACTAGTGCTTTTCCTAAATTGAGTATTAAACATTGCTCTAGTGCGGATCTATTCATCCCGCCATCTTACATCCTCTTCTCACAAAGATGTCTTTGTGGTCTTTACTGCCCTCTCCAAAGACCACCTCTGGCAGAGCCGTGGTGGCCACACCTTTAATCCCAGTACTTGGGAGGCAAAGGCAGGCACATCACAGTGAATCTGAGGCCAGCCTGGTCTACAAAGCGAGTTCCAGGACAGCCAGAGTTGTCCCACAGAGAAACCCTGTCTTGGAAGAAAGACTTTGTCTGTTCCATCTCTGATGACATCATTTCCTCTTTTGCCTCAGTTGGATAAAGACCGTCAGTTCCTTGATTTTTTTTCTAACCTGGAAAAGAATGAAATAAAAATATCTTCTTGCAATGCCTGTAATATTAAAGCATGAGCCTTCTAAATGTCAGCACCCAGGGAATGAATCTTTCCATGCTGAGGTGATCTGTTCCCACGTCTGACTGTTGCCATGTATTTCTGGTTAGTCGGAGGTTTTCAGATGGGAGCATCTGGCTCTCACAGGTTTGGTTAGAAATAACAATAGTAAGGCATTTAAGATTACAATACTAGTAACTTTGGGAAGCATTTTAATGCTTCCTCATACACGGAAAATAGTGTGCAATGCAATTGCACAAGCCATGCGAAGGAAGCTGCAGTATCTTCGACTCATCACCTGCTCCACGCTGCCCAGTATGATGCTTTTATAATCCACTTTTATCACCAAGGTGCCTGGTTCTAGAGGAATTAGATGATTTCTCAAGGCCACATAGAGAGTAACCCCAGATTTGGGGCAGCACATCAGGTACAAGATGGGAAGTAGTCATCCATGCTGCTTCTGATTGAATCCATTATGCTACGGAGAGGCACTTCTGGTGAGGGCTGGGCATTTTATAGAAGGATATAGAAAAACATACCTATTAGAGACGTATGCTATATTGATTTTGCCTAAACTGATGATCTTCAGATAACCAAACCCAGATCCGAAGTAAAGATATTACTAAGAGCAGTCATAAAAATGCAAGTTGTTCCTACTGTCATGTTTGCTGAGCCATCGATATAGCATGATATTTAATAATAAAGGTGTTGCCTGTTTGTGTTTCTGATAAATGTGCTCAGGGTATGATCTTGTTTCAGTAATCTCACTTACTGAGCTTGGGAGGCTAATCCATATTGCCTATATTTACTGATCATTTAGTTTCACTGTGATTTTTTTCTTTTATATTTAATAAAGGGATGGCTAACTGTTTCCTCTCTGTAGGGAGAAACCCTGATTAAGAGGTACGGCTGACCACACCTGCTTGGGCGTGTTCAGAGTTATGTAATAAGGGTTTAAGAAGGAGCAAGCATTCGGCTCTCTTTCGCCTGGCTGAGCTGACTGAGAAGCATTTCTGGGTCCATCCAGTTCAGGTGCAAACCTGGTCACTGGCTGCCTTGCATGAGGAATTTTCCCCAGTAAACTACCCATTTTCAACCTATCTCTGATTCCACTTTGTAAACATCTATACCTCTCCTTGACACAGAGAAGTTTGGTGTCCAAATAGAGATTCCAAAAATATTACCATGTATGTTTAGAGGGATTTAAAAGTAAGATTAGCCTGTGCCAGACTAGAACTCAAAAGTATTGTGAATTTATGACAGTTCCAGAGGGAGATTCTACAGTTGACTTTAAAAGTTCGAAAAGTTTATAATTGCTTGGCTTTCATAACATAAACATTTGTATTGCTTGCTTTTCATATCCTAATACATATTTATTTTGTTTAGTGAGAATCATTTATCCACTCAGGTTTTGAAAGAGTCTTCATATTCATAATGAGTCATACATGATAGAATGGAAAATCCCAGAAGCAAAATTAATCATAAATATTTACATGTTAAAATAAATCTTTGATCCATATTTTAAAATAACAATAAAGATAAGTTTGAAAAATACACTGTTGTCTGAATTTTATAATTTATTCTTTATTAATTTAGGTTTTTTCTTTAACAAAAAAGTGTCTTCAAATATTCTTCAGCTACACAAATAAGAACCTGGGGGGAAGCAACTTCCATATTTCATCATCAATAAAACTTTTCTTTCTTCAGATGTCCTCTGCACTAGGCTTTTCAGGGCATTCTTATAGCTTTCTATTTTTTACTCATAATTTGAACAAAAATAACAGAAACAGAACTTATCTTTGACTTGTCATTTGGTTGTACTCATTTTCCCACAATAAATACTAAAATACAGAAAATGCATGGCACATAATAATTGCTAGTGTGGTGTAAGGTCTGCAGAGATTGCTGTCTTCTCTCTGGGGTATGCCCAAGCTGATACACCAAGCCTTTCTTCCTTGACCTTATACACAGCTGAGCCTGAGGCTGATTTCCAGAGAGGCCAGGCCAATCTGGTACTGTCTAGTCTGGCATTAATTCTTTGGGTCAAGAAATCCTATCTCTGCAAAACCTCTTCTTTTATTCCAGCATTATGCTGAACATCTTAACAATACCTGGCTTTCTCTGATCCAAAGCTGAAAAGCAGTTGATGGGTTGGTAACCAGCCCAGGAGTTGGCACAGGAAGCATATTGGGATAGCTGTCTTCAACATTTTAGTTGGTCTTTTTAAGTTTCGAAGTTCAGGTTCCGCCTCCAAAGACTCTGAATTAGTCAGCATGGGACGAAACCTTCATGTTGGTGTTCTGTTTTGTTTTGTTTTGATTTACCACATGTGATATGTTTGAGAAACATCATCATGTTGTAATATTTACCTTCCTCTTAAGTCAAGGGCATTCAAAACATGGGATGCATTCCTGCTCTGACAAAGCTCCACTCCATAACTAAATTTTCTGTCTGATTCTAAGAAGAACATGCTTACCTTCAAACTTGAGATTTGTTCCTTTGCCTGGCTAGCTGGGAAGAACAGCAGAGAGAAGATGGTCAAGCAGCAGTTCTGATAATGTCCCTGCTGGAGGCCAGAAAGCCAAAGTAAGTTCTCTTCTTCTTTTGTTGGCTCCTAAATGAGCACCTCTGATTTTGTAGGCCATGCCTGCTTAGGTGTCTTAAAGTGAGAGAGGACACCTGGACACCTGGGTTGACCAAGTGCATTGATCAACTAATCTACTCTTCCATAGCCAGAGTCCTAGACTAACAACTTAATAGTGTCTGTCTTATTGACTGAGACTCTTTCTGCTATACTGTAGCTCTATACTTTCCTCTTTCTCAGTTTCCACCTTTGAATCCATAATAAACTAATCTCTAAAACTCACCCACTGTGGTCTGTGAATTTTAATTGTTGAATTTGCAGTACAAAACTCCAAAGCCACTGGCTCAGGGCAGCTTTGATGGTTGTGACGCTTTCCGAGACCCTAGATCGCTCAAAAAGACTTGACTGCAAGAGTCCTGCATCAATTGGAATTCCTCCTCCTGCCTCATTTTTGTGATAGAACCCTCCTTTACCACCACACTTGGATCCTCCTGGGACCTTCCCAGAGGTGCTCCCACCCTGATACCAAGCCTGAATCCCATAGCTTTGTTTTGGCTGTGGGCCCTTGGGCCCCATCCAACAGTCTAGAGATCTCTTATATACATCAAGCTCTTTGCATCTCTTGGATCTTGCTTTTTACTGAACCTTCTATATACAGTGGCATACGTTTGTGAGGGAGAGACAGGGAGCTTTTGTAGTCCAGGTCAAACAGTGGCAGGGGTGTCTTTGATAGGTGATTCTCTGTGTCAGTCTATGTTTGTTTCTGGTTGCTTGTCTTTCTTGTGTATCTCCTTACATAGAGTTCTTTACATCAATACGTTTACTCATTGAGTGTCTAGTGAGTATGTTTTTAGTTGTATAAAGTAATACAAGGTTAATATTTTGAATGTATTGATAATACGTTATCATCAATCAAGAAGTAAGGAAGTTCACATTTGGTAAAAAATCTTTATATAGTCATTTATAAACATGTAGCAAATTAAAGATATTATGGGAGTGCTCCACAATACCGGTGACACTTCCCAAACATATTCTAGAATCTGTGTTCCTTTAGCAGAGGAGTGGTTAATAGTAATACAAAAGGAAAATGACCTCTAAAGACCAATTCTTTAATCCATGCAACAAAAACTAAGTGTTTACGGTATCATAAACATTCTGCCCTTTGACTATAATTGAATGAAATACACAAACGTCCGATTATACTACACACAGCACAGTGTGAAGGCTGGAGAGAGAATTTTATTCACTACAATATTAGCATAGGTGGCTTGAGAGGAGTGTGCACACAGCAGATACCCGGTCACCAAATGAGGGACCCGTAGGAAAGATTTGTCGAAGAATTCACTAGGTGGCGCTCTTTCTTCTTTGGCAGTGGCTCCACAGTCAGGCCAGAATATTTAGAAGTACTGCTGAACTTTTGAGTTTCCCAAAGTATGATGTCATAGTTACAATGTGAGAAAGTATAGTGTTTCTGTCTGTGTCCATTCGGATGGTTCAGGAATGGTAGGAATGTGGATTCTCACGTGACATGAAAAACAGTAACAGAATAATTGAGATTCCCACAGGCATGATTGCTAGAAATTCTTTTTGCATTGGTACAGTTTTGCCTCTATTCATTTTATATTAGAAGTTCTTTTTCTGCTTATAGAAAAACGCCCAATATCTTTCTTTTTTTTCTTTCTTTTTTTTTTTTTTTTTTTTTTTTTTTTTTTTGTCTTTCAAGGCAGGGTTTCCCTGTGTGTCATTGACTGTCCTGGAATTTGCTCTGTAGGCCAGGCTGGCCTCAAACTCCCAGGGATCCACCTGCTTCTGGCTCTCAAATACTGGGATTAAAGGCATGTGCCACCACCTCCTGACTGCTCATGATTTTCATAACTTGCATTTGAAAGTCTTTTACTAATTCTTCTAGACTAAAAACATATTTTACTTTTCATTCAGAGAGTATGAATAATAAAGTCCTAGTTTTGATAACCTCTAAGCCACACAAATGGAAAATACAATATGTTGGTTAATGATTTAACTAACAAATAGCTAGATAAAATTACAATTAATTAAGTCTTTAGAAATAGTTGGAACATACAATACAAAAATAAAATTATGTTGCATATTGAATAGATGGTGACTTCAAAATATGCAGCTTCTCAATCAATTCATCAGGAATTATTTTTATCATTGCTTTTGACATCTTTGGAGAGAGATTGGCAGATATTTGAGTAACATGTTCAGTGAACTGACAATTTAAATTCAAAATTCTCTGGAATAATTACACTTCCAATTACCTTGATAGTGCCTCAGGTCACATTTTGTCATTGCTGTTTCTGAATGAAACAAAAAACGTTGTCCTGGTGCACCTTTTTAAAGTTGCTCATTAATGGAAAAAAACAAATAACCTGGATTTGTTCAGAGAAGAAATTAAAAATGTTTAAATATGAATTCATGTTTGAAAGGTGGTAAATTTTATAGAATTCTAATGGGAGAATGACAGCAAAGTTTCCTAAGATTCTCAAGTATTAGACAATGTTCTCATAGAAGATTTTTGGGGAAATACCCAGGGAAATGATAAAGATTTGAAAAATAAAATAAGCAAGTAAATAAACTATACTGGAGTCTATGGACAGTGTTTCTATGTATTTCATGTGTGAGTGTGGTCTGTTCATTACACATAGCATAATATAACATACAGCCTGAGAGAAAAATAAATGAACAAATGAATTATGTTAAAACTCACCTCACTTATATCCCAGTGGTCTTTGAGACTGATTTCTGACTTGTCTGGAAACATGCTTAAGATGAAGTATTTTAAGAAGTTGGTGTCTTCACATCTGGAACAGCGCCTCTGGCGTCCTCATTTCTGCCCTTGGCAAAGCCCCACCTCCCCTGGCATGCCTTGCAGCTCCCTCATGATCCCTGGATCCCTCCCTGGTCTATGAGTGGCCAACCGAGGACATCACTTACTCTGTTCTTGAGGCCCAGAACACCTTCCTGATGGCCTACTAAACTGCTCTTTAATGCTCAAGTTGGGTATGACCTTCTTCTCTCTGTTCCTGCTCCGCATCCATCCCACCAAATTAGTTGTTTGCTCTACAGGTAGTAGAGTGATTCTCACCAACTTTCTGGCTTCTCTTCTTCCCAGGGAAACTATCAAAAATTTTCCCGGCTCCTGGAAGTTTAGGGAGTCATTTTGATTCTAGCCAATTAAACATGACAGAGCTGCATGCTTGTTTGTATCATAAAGGGGTTGCACACAGTTTCATGCACTTTTGCTCTGATGACTTTATGGATGTTTATTGAAGATGATGGAACTACCCGGTGAGCAGAGCCATTGTTCCTATGTCACAGGTTGAACTCATTCTACTGTGAAGGGGAAGTGAGAGTGACTCTCAGGCCATATGGTAGTCTGGGCTGGTCTATGGCACAGGTTAGTATTGCTTGGGCTCTCTTTTGTTCTCACTCCATTTCCTCTTCACACTTGTTTCCTCTAAAGAAATATTAAGACCCTAGATTCGCTATGTATGGTTTAACCCAGTAGGCCACTGAAGTGGCTAGACTCTACTTTCTTGAACTCCATAATTAGCTTTGTTAGTTTTGTCAGCATTCTACCTGAGAAGAAAGCCTAACTGGGGTTTGTTGGCATATCTGCATGAGATTGTCAAGATTGTTCAATGATGTGGGAAGGCTCACCTTGAGTGCAGGAGGCACCATTTCGTAGGCTGGGTCCTGAATTATAGAAGAGTGAGAAAGCTATTTGAGCAAGTAGGCATCATGGATGTGATGTGACGAGCTGCTTCAGTTCCTGTCTTGACTTCTCCGAATTGATGGACCTTAACCTGAAATTGTAAGCCTATAAAACCGTCCTCTCCTACGCTGCTTTAGGTCATGGTTTTAAACACAGCAAGAAAAACGAAGCTAGAATAGCATCTAGCCTTGTTTGTGAGCTTCACACAAATATATTAAGTACACCATTGTACATAATATGCCTTCAGCATCTTCCTCTTCCGGTCTACTTCTCTCTCTGTATCCCTACCTCACTTACTAGTTCTACATATTCCAGCCAGAAACTTTTTAAATTTTCCTCCTACATTCTTCCACAAATTATGTTTAGGCATTATCAAGTAATCTCCTGAGCTTTTTTATATACAGGGACATTTTCCCATGCTGACAGCCATCACCGTCCCCCACATTACCAGTTCCTCTCTCTAGACCAGTGAAGTTAGCTGTGAACTGGTTCCCAGTCTTCAAGTCAGTCAGAACTACTTTGATAAGGATATCGTCCTTAGGAAAAGCATCCGCATTTCATTGGCTTTAACGATTCACTCGTATGTGATATCTCTTTAGTCTACCAGTCTTCCATTTCTCAGCTTAGACTTCTAAGGTAAAAACTTTCTTAGCTTTTATTGTGTGCTGACTCTGTCTAAACTCTCATTTCCTCATGCGCCAACTCCTTTCTGACAAAATCTACCATTCTTCAGACAAAAGCTTATGATAATTTCCTTGTATATGTCTGCCTGGTGTTCTAGACATTTCCCCTATTCAGCTTGCTTCCTGAATTAAGTTCATATCATTAATATTTACATAGTTCATGACTACATCTCCAGATCTTTGTATGGTGGTTGTCACCCACATAAAAAGGATTAGCTAGTTTCATTACTTACCAAACGGTAATCTGAACATTATTTTCATGCATCATTTACCGTGTTTTGAAGTTCTTGAAAACAGAGAACAGAATTTCTATTGTTCATGAAGTTCTACCACAAGAACATTGAATGGGTGAAATAGAAAGAAGGGTGCTGCTCATCCTCTGTACTAAGAGCTAAACTGTGTGAGTTCGATGCTAGTGGGGTTATCAGGTGGACGCACAATCTTGAGATACTGAAATACATCTGTGTTCATTAATGTGAATCTTCCCTAGAGCCATATGCATCACATATAAGTGTAGAACATGAATATAAATGGATGCATCCTGGTAGGTGGTTTTTCAGGTGGAGAGTGGAGGGACAGTTTGCACTGTCAGCATAGGAGGGTGTGCTCTTGATGCCACATTGGAAAGGAGATGTGAGGGCAGGAGCTTTGGGACAGATGCAGGAGCAAGTAATACACAAGAGGATGGTTTGGAGGGGGAGAATTCTATGGAGTTGCTGAGGAACACATCTAATGCATTTACTTATTCATTTATTTATTTTTGAGATAGGGTCTCACTGTGCCCAAGCCCTTAAATAGCCTGAATTTTACTATGTAGGCCAGACTAGACTCAAAGTTATAGAGAGTGACCTGCCTCTGCCACACTTCCACACCCAGCTTTTATGTTTCTGAACTCAGGTCCTCATGCTTTCATATTGAACACTTTACTGACTGAGACATCTCCCCAGCTCCCACAATATGCTTTTAACAAGTGTCCAGTTGGTTCCATTGCTGGACTTCTTTAAAAGCAAACTTATGCTGAGATTGGAACAAATACAAAAGAGTTATTTAGGCAAGGAAAAAAATGTGGTATTTTAACCTATCTGTCTCAGTCCATCTTCACTGAAATCTCATGAGATACTTATTCATTATGATGATAATTTTAATTTTATACACAAGAAATGAAGACTCTGAAAATAGGCCTCAACAAATTCATATCTACAACAAGAGAAAGCTGGGATATCAGACAGGAACCTTAATCCTTCATACTGCATGGTCTCCATGGTCCTTTCAAGATATCACTTGGAGAAAAGGATGCAGATTATTTTATAAGTAAATTTTAAAAGTGGAAAATAGAAAACTTAAAGACTCATTAATAAAGTATGCTTATTTTAAATAGCCTTGGAGATCAGGAATCATCTTGGAAGAGGGGACGGAAGGATTGTCAGAGCAAGGGAACATGGAGTTTGCTGTGAGATTGTGTATCCTAGAAATGTCAGAAGCTACACCCACAAATTCTCACCAATGTGACTGCTAAAACATTAGCTGTACAAGGACAACAAACATGCTAATGTGCATGGGGACAGGGTCGAGACCAGGAGCCCTCAACCCTACAAGAAGAACTACAGGCAACCAAAGAGTACTGGTAGATGAAAACGTAAGTCTTCCCCAGGGAAGAGCACACCAATTGGTTATCCAGTTCCAAATAGTCAGCCCTGAAAACATACATACAAGTAACATAAGACCAATATATCAACAACTAATGAAAAAGGAGGCCATGGATTTAAAAGAGAGCGAGGAGGAGTATATGGGAAGGTTTTGAGGAAGTAAAGAGAAAGGGAAAGTGATGTAATTATATTATTTTTTTAAAGACACTATTCTTTTTAAGGCTTACATTGGCTGGAGAGATGACTTGGCAGTTAAGAGCTCTTTGCTCTTGAAGGGAACTCAAGTTCAGTTCCCAGAATCTACCTGGTAGCTTATAACCGCCTGTAATTTCTGTTCCACAATATCCATCACCCCTTCTGCCCTCTATGGGCACAGGGAATACATGCAGTGAACTTACACACATGCAGGCACAATACTCACACATACAAAATAAAAATTAAAAAGCCTTGTAAATGGTAAGGCACAAATCTTATCTTCCATATATTTTAAATAACATGCTCATGTGTTTGACAACATGAAAGACTATTTCTATTTAAGCATGTTTTTCCTGTAGGCTCCAAATCAACTGACCTTTTCTCATTCATTCATTCATTCATTCATTCACTCACTCACGTTTTCACTAAACATTTATGAACACCGACCGATTGGCCAACAGCCCAGAGACTGAAATGCAAGTAAAATTAGAGTCCTTGCTCTCTGGTAGTTCACTCACAGTGGACAAAAAGATGTAGAAAAAGAAAATGAAAAAAATAACAATAATCTGTTGACAAAAAGTAGAGATGGTTGTTCAAAGAACATGAAGACAACTCAAACAAGTCAGTCTAGAAGGGAAACAATGAAACCTTTCTCACAAATGAACCTTGGTGAAGACAGCTGAGGAAGGTTTTTAGTCAGTAGAACAAACAAAATCATGGAGTATGGAGAAATAAGAAGGATACTTATGGTGGAGGGTTGACCATAATCAATCATATCACTTGCCAAGTTATTTTATAGTTATATTAACATGGTAGGGCATGAAAAAAATTGTCATGACTTAAAGGGTTGAGACATTATACAATGAATAAGCTCAAAGAATCAACTAAACAAGAGACTGTGATTATACCTAAATTCAGATTGATGACCCTAGTTATTTAGCAAAATAAGGTTTTGACGAGCAAAAGATGGTAACTATTTCATCATCATCTCTAGGCTAATTTATCCTTTGGAAAGCATGATCAATTTCATTCATATGCTCATTTGAATGAAACAGTGGCAAAAACATAACCTCAAACACTACAGGGACATAGAAATTCATGTTGCTCATCTTTTGCAGTCTTGGTTTACATGAACAGCGCCTGAAGGTTTTAAGAATTTAGAATCTTGATTTGTATTTCAAGTACACAATGGTAATGCTGTTGTAACATGATTAAAAAATATTCAGCAATAGTATCACTAAAAGTGGACATCAGAGCCAGAGAAACAAATGAATGGGTAAAAAGGTAACTACCATTAACCTAATGAACTGAGTGCAATTCATTCCCAGGATAGACATGACTGGAGGAGATAACCAATGCCCACTTGAATCAGAAATCTTCTGATTTCTACATGTACCATGGTATGATTTTCTGAATGCTGCTGTGTATGTACATGTGAGTGTGCATGTGTGTGTGTACATGCACACAAATGCACAACACAACATAAAATGTTCAAAAATATTAGCTGCTCAAAATGTAAACTATCCTTTTTTTTATAGACATGTTTCTGAAAACCCAGAAAAGAGAATTCATGAGAAAGATGTGCAGAACCCCTGGGATGAGATAATAAGCAATCAGCAATGACAGATGTGAACACACTAAACATGTGTGATGT
This sequence comes from Cricetulus griseus, assembly GCF_003668045.3. Lineage (NCBI taxonomy): Eukaryota > Metazoa > Chordata > Mammalia > Rodentia > Cricetidae > Cricetulus > Cricetulus griseus. Next base: position 23,112,491 of record NW_023276807.1, read on the forward strand.
CTGCACATTTGAACAACAGGATCCCTGTAACTGAAAACAAATTTAGTATTTGTTTTATTTTTAGCTATGCATATGTGGAGGGGCAGGTTACTTGCATGGAAGTGCAAGGTCACATAGGTTGTTGAGTCCCCTGGAACTGGAGTTACGGGCAGTAGTGAGCTGCCTGACATGGGTACTGGGAATCAAACTTGGGTCCTCTGGGAGAGCATTTTGTGCTTGTACCTACTCAGCCATCACTCCTGCCTTGCCTGTTTTTACTAGAATACACTTCTGATCCTGAAAGAAAACACAAGCATCCCCAACATGAGAAGATGAAGAAGCCTGTCAAGGCTTTAACATCTGAAAGCTAGCAGTAGTTGGTCAAAGTTATGTTTCCCTTCTATTTTTCCTACATAAAATGATGAATAGAAATACCCCTTAGAGTTTAAATCTGACAGTGGAATTGAGCTGCTGCATTTGGGATGACGAATTGTTTGATATTGATCAGTGTTTCCAGAATCAGACAAGCTGGCAGGAGGGAGGATCAATTTCAAATTCTAGGGCTAAGACTGACTCACTGCAAATGGTACTAAACATCTTTGTGATGGATAATAGTCCCTCTATTATTAAAAAGTGATATTCCTGAAAATAGCCCACAAAGATAAAAAATGCTAACTTTTTTCTTTCAAGTGTCAGCCTAAGAATAACTGCAGTTCTCCATCACCTGTTGGGCTCTTGTGAACAGAACTGCAACCTTCATATAGAAGTTTCCAGAGAGTTCTTTTTTTTTCAATTTATATGGATAGAGTCAGTGGTCTGAAGAAGTAACTTTTATTTGAAGTCATTGCTTAAGAGGAAATGCAGGGAAGCTTTTATTTAAAACTAAAGGTGATATTCATTTAAAATGAACATTCTCAAAAGTCAACCGTTCTGACCACTTTGATTGTTTTGAATTTTGTTTGACACAGAATCACTTGAAGGCTTTATTAAATAAATATTCATCAGGTTTGCTTCAAAACTACCTGTCAGATATTAGGGGCTGTGTTGGGTTTAGTGTGTGGTTTGTGAGGTTTAAAAAAGACCACATTTTTAGATTAATTATGTGTGTAGTTGTTTAATTCCAGAATTCAGGTATCCAGAATGGTAAAAATAGTCACAGTGATATAAGATGATGATTATCTGAGAAACTAAGACTGGCACTTTGTAAAAATCCACATAGGAAGTGGGCGAATGGGCTACAAAACTGTACCTTCAGATTGGAACAAGTAAGAAAAGAAAAGGAAAGAGTAAACAAAAATTGAGATTGTTGACACTGACATGCAAGTTACAATAGGGAGGTGTCAAAGGTTAGTGAATATTTGGTCATCAGTGGCCTGGATAATGAAGGGGACACCCAGTATCTCTTGCTAATATAAACTTCTGGGACTGTAAATGCTATCACAGTTGTCTATTTTGTCAAATTGTCAGAATGTTCTATATCGACAATAAGTTATATGGCCTGGGGATTTTTTCTCAAGTGCTTGTTGTTTGTGTTTTGGATTCCATAATCAGCACATGCTTCATAATCAATACATACATTTTTTTGTTTTAAAATTTTCTCTTTCTTGTACTGAGATGTGCTAAAAATCATCATTGATTTTGTAGTCATTTTTATTAGGATTAATTGTCTTTGGACCTTTAGGCTTTCTCACCCATATCATGGGAAATTATAAAGCAAAAATAAAGCCTCAAATGATCATGAAATTATGATCTGGATCTTATTTGGTTTTAATAAATATACACATTTGAATAGGAGCTGTGTACAAACCTCTGTTCTTTCTCTGGGTATGTTCTTTGACCAAGATTACATTTGTGTGATATCTGCAAGATGGAGCAAGCTGATTAAAAAGGAAATGACACATTTTCTAGAACACTCTGTCATGGCCTGTGAGTTGCAGAACATCATGCTTGTTTTCCACAAGGAAAACTTTCATATCCTGTATTAGAAAAAAAAAGAGACAACAGTATAGTGTAGGTAGAGAAAAGCCTTTAAAGGTGCCAAAGTGACTTCTTTGAACTTGTAAGAAATGTGTTATAAAATAAGAAATGAAATGCATGCAATTTTATGCCATGCTTTACTAATGAATGATGCCAGCACATGCGGGATTTAATAATAACAATTTGTATTTCTCTTCACAGCCTACATAGAGGGTAAGGAGAGAAACCAGTAGGTCATGAAAGCCTGTAACTTGATCTACACAAAGTTTATACCTGTTTATACCTCTAGTTTGAAGTGTTCTATTTCAACCCTTAAATCAGGAATGTAATCATTTTGACTCTGTGCATCCTTCCTGCTTTGGCAAACCCTTCGTGGTCTCCATTTGCTACTCACTTGGCCAGTGTAAATGTATGATCCACCCACCACTGCCACACATACATATCTTCATGGGTAGAACAGAATTTGAGTGGCTTAAGCCTCCCCCCAAATGCTGATGTCATGACAACAGCATCAATAGTATGACAGCATCTGTGGGAAGATGTCTGGTCAGATGGAGAGGAAGATTTTAGGGTGAAGTGAGCAAATCAAAGGGATAAATACTGGATAGGTGAGACCATCCATGGAACGGCCAGTACTCAAGAATATAAAATCTTGGAGTTCTCAACTGTCTTTACCCACAAGAGGTCCATGATCATAGCTAATACTGTAATCAATGTGATCCCAGAAGGAGTATTAGGATTTTGTGTTGTATCTAGTAATTGATGTCAAACACAGTCCTCTTCCAGAAGAAATATTGTGGTAAAAGGCGTCTTGACTTATTAGCAACAAATTTGACTCACCAAATTTTACAGATTTAGGTTTGCCTATTTCACAAACAACTTTCAAAATAAATGGTGATAGTTAAAGAGCCCACAAATTAAGGTATAGATCCCTGCTGTGAGCATAAGGGTTTAAAACAAATCTACCAGCTTTACTTTGGGAGGCAGATGTCATCATAAATTAAATTACAGATTCATTAATTTATGTGATAAGTATTGAATTCTATTGAAATAGATATTTATTTGTTACAATGTATTTTGAGTAAGAAGAATACAAATATTCTGTGGTATAGGATAAACACTTGTCTATATATAATATAAAATAAAACTTCAGATTTCAAGTTTAGAGTTAAAGTCTATAACCAATGAAAAAGGAATTGGAAGAGTAGCTATACTTTTTTAAATGTAAAACAAATAAATAACAAGGACATGTATAATTTAGTAAGTGAAGAAAATTTCGTTAGGTTTTAGCATAATTCAGCTGTTCTTACATTATTTTTGTTTTGCTGGTGATACAGTAATTCTGCTAAAGACACACTTTTGTTTCTTAATTTTCCCTGCCCATATTGCTTTTGCTATCAGATAATATTTTATTCAACGTCTAATTAGAAGATTCTATTTTATCTCTTCCTTTTTAATTATTTAATATTCTATGTTTACATTATCTTGTTTGTTTAATTTCATTTTCTAAATGACTCTGGTACCCAGAGATAAAGATGATTTTGTGTTTAGCCTTCTGCTAAATTCACTTCTTATTAATTATAATAATTTGTGGATTCTTTTGAATTTTCTATGCTTATGAAACTATGTGGGAATGATAAAGAAATTATTTCTATTCAAATTTATAGGATTTTAACTTTTTGCTAATCTACTGCACTAATTAGGACACCAAGTATTTTGTCAAATGAAATTAGTAAGAGCCTGTGTACTTTACATGATGTTAATGCCTTGACTGTTTTGTAGGAACCTTATTGTTTCCCACTTGCAGTGTATTTTAGTAAATACCCTACAACAGTTACTTTTCTCATTGTTTTGTGATAGCAATAGCAATTTAAGAAAGGTGTGGTAGTTTGAATAGGAATGGGCCCTTTAGACTCCTGTTTACTTGTCTCATAGGGAGTTGCAGTGTTGGGTGTCTGGCCTTGGAGGAAGTGTGCCACAATGGAGGCAAGCTTCGAGGTCTTATATGCTCAAGCTACACCCAGTGTGGCACAGTCTCCTGCTGCTGCCTGCAGATTCAGATACAGAACTCTCAGTTCCTTCTCCAGCACCATGCTTGTCTACAGCACCATGTTTCCAAACATGACCATATGGACTAACCCTCTGAAACTATTTATTCCAGCTTACAATTCTGAGCTACAGTTCTCAAACAGCTAGTCACATCCCATTCACAGTCAAGGGTGGAAAGAAATGAATTTGTTCATGCACACTGTTTGCTGGTACTCAGCTAAATGTCTCTATTTTTACAGTTCAGGACCACTGCTTAGGGAATAGTGCTGCCCACACAGTGTGATGGATCTTCCCACATCAATTAGCTTAATTAAGACAATCTCCCAAAGGCCAATTCAGTGTAGACAATTCCCTCCTGAGGTTCTTTTCCCAGCTGATTGTATGTTTTATGAAGTTGACAATTAAAGCTGACCATCCCAAGTGGTTAAGGAAAATCAAGGTGGTATATGTGTGTGTTTAACTTTTAAAATCATTAAATAAGGCTAATTAACATACCTATGACCTCACACATGTTTGGTGCTAAGAACATTTAAAATCTACGGTTTCAGCAAATCTGAAATACCTATATCACCATTGTCACAATTCTATTCAAAAGGTCACGAAAACTTAGTCCTTTTATCTAATTAAAATTAGGGAAGGGAAGGGATAGAGATATTGTCCCTTGATATTGCACAGGCCATGTATGAGGACAGATCTCTTATGTTTGAAGCAACTATTAAAAGCCTTAATGTCCAATACCTCCATATTGAGTATATAGCTTCCAACCAATGAATTTAAGGAAACAAGAAGCATGTATCCAAAAGTGTGCTTGCTAGATCAATATACCCATGAATTCCAACAATATGAATAGAAATGGCATGAGTGAGTATCCTTGTTTTAGTCCTGATCTTCCAGGAATCCTGGTGATAGCGTACTTGTTTTGCTAATGTTGGACTATTTAGTTTCACAAAATTAAGTCAATGGAGTGTGGAACATGATCCTTTTGATGTGCTGTTGAATTTACTCTTTACTTTTCTGTAAACTATTTCCTCCAAATTGAAATGTTGCATCTTAAATGGAGAAGGAAATCTCATGAGACTTATGAAACTTAGAAATTCTGGGAACTCTGAAAGTTGAAAATTTGACAAGGCTCTTCCTTGGTTATCTAAAATAAGTGTCACTCAGAGAACTGCCTCCCAGTTGTGTAGGGAGTCCCAGGGGTGCAGCTATTGTGAGTCACTGCTGGTGCTGGGGTGAATGCTTGTGAACTTTATGAAACCAGTTCATGCTCCAGAAAGTAACAGATACACTCTCAGGTACACTTGCAAAGCTGGAGGAGAGTGTTGTTTATTTGTTCTCTTGTTAATGGCCTGGGGGTTATTAAATATCTGTCCATGTCTCCCCAGAAACCTGTACACCTCTCTTTTAAAATCTTTCAAAAATTATAATTTGTTTGTTTTTTTGAAACTAAAATATAATTACATTCCCCCCTTCCCATTCCTCCCTCAAATCTTTCCCAAACATACTCCTACCTACCTTGCTCTCTCTCAAATTCACCACCTCTATATCTTTAATTTTTATTTGTTTGTCTGTCTGTCTGTCCATCCATCCATTCCTTTGTCTATCTACCTATCCATCTTCCTAAATATATAAGTACAAATTGCTCATTCTGTATAAAATCACCCCTATATATAATATTTCAGGTCTGATAGCTTGGTTTTGGGCAACCAATTTGTGGGTCTCCTCCCTGGGAAAGGTTATTTGTCCAGGTCTTAGCATTCCTTGGTTGCCCATGGTTCTTTTTCTAGGGTTGAGGCTTCATGAGCTTTTCCTCATCTTCATTAGGGTGTCCTCTTATGTCACCTTTGTTCTGTTTAGCAATTTCTTCTGATATTTATATTGAGACTACTTTACTAAATGTGTATAAATTCACAATTTCCTCATCACAATAATTGAACATTTCATCATTGGGGATATACTTTATATGTGTCAAATTCTTGCCTTCAGTCTTACTTTTGTGTGACATTACTGTAAACACCAGCTTTTCTTTATTTAGTGTTGATATCTTCTTATTAAATCACAATCACGGTTATATGGACATGTGTCCCACTTGTTTTATGTTTTCTTCAAGTTATTTATGACACTTAAAACTATAGTTATATTTGAATTAATGATTATTGGTTGTATCTTATTACTATATTGTGGTGTCTGAAGAGTTATGTTCTTCTTTTTCCTTCTCTCCTTTCCCTTTCTCATCCTCCATTTTCTTTCTTCATATTGAAATAAAAATTTATCCTTCTTAAAACTATTTCATCAGTTTCTTCCTTTTAGGGTTACCTAAAGACCACTTGAACTAGCAGTTCAAGAATGAATATACTTTTTGGTATATGGCATAAGAAAAGAATGCTTTAAGTCTACAATCTCCCATTTGGGGAGCAGATCATGGTGGTGTTTTTTTCATTTTATGTACAATTTAAACTACACCAGACTGTACTATCACTGACCCATAGGCAATATGCTGGTAAATGGACCCAAGTATTTAGCCATTCTGACTCATTTATGAGTTTCCCCACATTTGCCTTCTTTTGATGAGTTCAACTTTATTTTGCATGAGCAACAAACAGGCTTTCATATTTTTTTCTAGAGGATTCCTATTGTTGAATAATCATTGTAGGTTTGTTAGTTTCACTTTAATTTTTGTTTTTAAGTACTGTTTTCAGGGTACAGAGGTCCAATAGTCATTTATTTTGATCACTCTAAAGATAGTCTATTTTTTATCTTATATAGTTTCTGATGAAAAGATAGCTTTCTGGATTATTGTTTTTCTTTACAAAATTTTACACCCCATTTTCCCTTGCCCATTTTAATTGAAAAGGAGCAAGGTAGTTCCTAGGAATCAAACCCAGGTGTTTTCACATGCTAGGCAGATGCTCTACCACTTAACTAAACCCTCAGTCCTTTGCATTTTTGAGACAAGTTTGGGTATATTTCACAGGCTGGCCCAGGAAGGGGTACTAAGGATCTTCCTTCTTTGGCCACTGGAAGGCTGCAACACTCCGCCATTAAGAAGAGAAGAGTCTTTGATTTTTCAGCAGTCAGCTGGGATATGGCATAATTACTTACAAAACTTTAAAATAATTATTGTGTGAATTTGTGTGCATGAAAGGTAGGTGTGTGTGTGTGTGTGTGTGTGTGTGTGTGTGTGTGTGTGTGTGTGTGTGTGTACCCTCACACACATGTAAGCAAATGTCTTAGCATGCATGGGAAAGCCAAAGGACAACTTTCAAGAGTTCCCTCCTTTCACCTTGGCGTGGGATTCAGGTATTGAACTTGGGTCATCAGGCTGAGTAGTAGGCACCTTTACCCCACCGTTTTATTGTCGTTGAGTAATCCTATGAATTGACATTCTTGAGTCTGTAACTTGATGTTTTCCTTCACTTTGTAAAGTTTTTGGCCATTGTCTCTTCATTGCTTTGGCCATCATCTTCTGATGTTTTTGTTGCTCTAAAACTTGAATTGTATTTATAATAAAACTTTTTACTATGTCTCCTAATATTTTCAGTTATTTTACATATTCTTCATGCTTTCATTTTTAATCTGGCCACTTTCTATTGATTTGCCTTGCATTTGGCATTCATCTTGTTCAGTTATCTCTAGAATTTTCATCCCCCTTTTTTGAAAATGGTCTTAGATTTTACATCTGATTTATTTTTTCAAATAACTTTTATAGATTTTTTCAGGTAGCTCATATCCTTTCATCTATTTTCCTAGTATTTTAATCACAGTCATGTTACAGTCCTTGTCTGACATGCTTCTACCTGGACTATTCTATATTGATCAAAAAGTACATTGTCACTTATTTTGGTTTTTCTTGTTGTTTGGATTTTTCCTTATTTTATTTTTGTATGTTGCACTTCCTACAAATACCATCTTTAAGGTTGATTAATGGGTATGAAAAAATATCAAGGAAAATTTGAGCCTTTGGCTGGTTCCATCTTCTGGAAGAGGATGTACCTTGCTTTCTCATATGTGGTGATTTGTAGAAACTCTGATTTAGATTTGTGAGGTGTATTTCTTTTTCCTAATTTATTCTCTTAGTCCTTTCTGCTTTCTCTTGGAAATCATGCATGTCCTTGAATACTGATTACAATTTCCTTTCTCTTAAGCATTATATGTTTTTTTCTAGCTGTCTTCACCTTTAAGACTACTAGACACTTTCCTGATCATCATCTCTGTCTGACTTGGGCTCTTTTACTGCTTAAGCAATAGCACCTTTATTTCAGGAAAATCTGATAGGAGCATTGCTTCCCCTAAACACATCCTGTTTCTGTGTGTTTTGACTTCACCAGCATCTTGGCCTACCTTAATGCTCTGAACTCCGGCTACTACCTCCCTAGCTTTGTGGTGCTGATAAAAGTTCATCACTGATCCTATCTGTTAGCAACTTTTCCATCTTTTAAAAATACAGCAAATACCTCAAGTGGGAAAGTAAGGATATACTGCTTACCTTAGTGTGTTTTCTCCTCTCTAGAATTCTGCTCCTCAGGCTCTGTCTCTGTGGGTAACTTGTGGGTGTTTCTAAAGAGATGGGATTCTGCTCTTTGGTCTCTGTCTCTGTTGGAAGCTCAGGGATGTTCTTGAAGATTACTGATTTTTTTTTTTTTATGTTCCAATGTCCTTCCACATCCTTCCCTCATGAAAGGCTCTAACTTGCAAGACTTCAAATTAATGAAAGGAAAGAGCTTGAATTGAGAATGTTGCTAGGGGTTTCAACAACAACAACAGCAATAATAATAATAATAATACAATGACAAAAGTAATAATAAAAAACAATGCCTGGATGTGAGGAGCCGAGGAAGCACCAAATGAATGTTATTGACATGTCAAGGACCCCTAATGCCACAGACACAGAATGGCAAAGCCTCTGCATCAGGCACAGGGAAATGATGTGAAGATGTTGACAGTTTTTGCAGAAAATGTCAACAGCACCATCCTCCTCCATGATGTTCACAGCCTGAAACTTCTTCCCCACAAAGACTCTGAGCTGAGATTAGCTAAACCTACCTCGTTGTTCATTGTATACAATAAACCCCTCCTCTACTCAGATGTAGTAAATAAACAAATGTGTTGAGTTTGTGGGCTACTATTTGTGCTTCATCTTCAGAAGACAGGACCCACCAGATCCTAGCTTTGTATGTGTGTGTGTGTGTGTGTGTGTGTGTGTGTGTGTGTGTGTGTGTGTGTGTGTGTACAGGCCATTTCTTCATTCCCCATCACTCCAGTTAGGTAAATCCCTAAACTGTATAGGTCATGGCACCTGGAGATGTGCTTTCTTTCGTTCAGTCATCAATGTACACAGCTGCCACTTACAGTTTCAATTTTAGGCCTTACATCAAGGTATTTGATTCATTCTTAAATGCTGTCTGTGGAGAGGAAATATTTAGATTGTGTTATCCTTTTTCCTAAAAGTAAGCACTTTCTCAGGACCTTTGTTGAAGAGACTTTCTGCAATGTATTTTATTGAAAACTTTGTCAAAACTTAGGTTGCTGTCACTACGTAGGGTTTGTTTTTGGTATGGGGGACAAGTCCTGTATTCTGTTTCATTGATCTATATATCTGTTTTTTTAGGAATTTTTTGTTTGTTTGTTTTTCCAGTACCATACAGTTTTTGATACTCCTGCTTTGCAGCATAATTTCAAATTAGGTGTCTGTAATATTGTTTATTCTGTTTAGGATTGCTTAGGTGATCTGTTGTCCTTTGTGTTTTTATTTGAATGGTAGGATTGAGTTTTATGGTGCAATGATGACAATAGTTAAACTTTGTTATAAGGATTATATAGGATTTGTGGATAACTTTTGTTATTTTTACAATATTAATTCCGCCAAGCTATCAGCATGGAAAGACTTTCATCTTCTCATGTCTTCTTCATTGTTTTTCTTTAATGTAATTTTGTTTTCACTGTAGAGGCATTTCATTTCCTTCATTAGATTTCTTCCTGGTATTCTATTTTTAATTTTTTTAAATAATAGTTTTTGTTTTTTTTATTATAATACAGTTACATAATTTCCCCTTCACTTTCCTTCACCCAGCCCATCTTATGCATCCCCCTTGTTCGCTCTCATCTATCTATCTATCTATCTATCTATCTATCTATCTATGATGCTCAGGCCTTATTTAAGTGGCCATGTTCATGAGATTTCATGGATATAGTCTCTTGGCATTGTCTTTCCCCTCATTTCCTCGGTGGAAGCCTCTATCAGTATTTAAGAGCCATTGATTTTATGTATTGATTTAGTACCTTGCTGCTTTGTTAAAAATATATCTAAGAGTCCAGTGAAGTCCATAAGGCCTTTAAGCAATATTCTGATAAAAATATTTTTATTTCCTTCTTTCCTATTTGTGTCCCTTTAAGTTTTTTTTCCTTATCTTATTGTTCTAACTAAAATTTAAGCACTATGTAGAATAAGTCTGGATAGAGGGCGCTTTAGTTTAGATGTTAGAATAAATCCTTTCAATTCGTTTTCCAATTCAGTCCATCATTGGCTGTGTGTCTGCCATGTAAAATCTATTATGTTGTGGCATGCTCTTTCTATTCTTACTTCTCTCAGGCCTCTTCTCATGAAAGGCTATTGAACTTTGCCAACAGCCTCTTCTGTACCTATTAAGATAATTATATGATTTCTCTTCTTGAGTCTATTTATGTGTGATATTACATTTATTGATTTACATATGTTGAATCATCTTTGCAATGCACGAATGAAATAAACTTGGTCACAGTATATTATTTTCTTAATATATTCTTGTGCTGTGTTCTTCACAGCTGGGTTCTGGAACCTTGCCTAGTGGTGGTGAGGGAATGAAGAAATCACAGACACATATAGAAAAGCTGAGGTTAGGTGGGGTATATGTGCTCAGGGGATAGAGCTGCACCTACTATGTGCAACTTGTAACACAGGTGTGTTTTTCACACACAGCACAAGGGATGGGGTTAGTTACTTTCAGTAGGAGGTCTCTGAGGGGAGCTCAGTCTCAGTCTGTAAACATCTGTGAAGAAGAAACTGTAGCTGCTAGTTTGTTACACAGTGGTCAATTATTCACATTTGGACTTGGACCAGAAAAAAAGGCTTTGCCAATTCCAAGCCTAACACATATGGGGGAAAGGATTTGCCAAATTTTCATGGCTTCAGGGTCTTAGTTCTTGTCATGGCTGTGCCCACATCAACAACATTTATTACTCAGGGCTTCACACACACACACACACACATACACACACACACACACACACACACACACTTCACACACCCTCTCTACTTCTTGAATTCAGTTTGCAAGACTTTTTGTTGATAATTTTCATCTATGTTTATCCAAGAAATTGGGGTTTAGTTTTCTTATCTTGTGCCCTTACTTGGTTTTGAAAGCAGAGTAATGCTGGCATGGCAGAATACGACTGGCACTATTCCTTCAGTATCTTATGGAATCATTGGAAGAGGATAGGTGACAGCTCTTTAGGTGTTGACAGCCATCCTACAGGCACTGGGGTGTTCTTTTGGGTAGACTTTTTGAATGAAAACATAAAAAAAATAAAAATGAAATGACTTGGCTGATTCTAGGTATGGTGGAAGAGAATGTTTATTGTAGATAAAAGGGGAAGCATAGGCAGAGGCAGGGACATCTGGGAGAGTCCAGAGTGGATAAGACCAATCTGAGGCCCATGTGGGGAGAGGGGGAGGGGGAGGGAGAAAGGGAGAGAAGAATCAGGTGTAACAGCCAGGAGGCCAAAGGTCCAAAAAGGTCAGGTAACCAAAATGTCTGGATTATATAGGGAAGAACTGCTGGAGCAGCCCATCCCTTGGTTGGAAAGTTCAGGCTAGGGAGCTGTATATGCAAGTTATACCCAGTAACTGGTAAGGACTAAGGGATTCTGAGGGAACTTGGCAGCTAGGGCCAGCTTTGGCATGTTATATAGGAACCTCAACTGTTTGTCCACAGAATCCTTTCTTATGGAAGAGGTAGCATGTACTTTGCAAAGCCATCAGTTGTGGTCTCACCTTGACCATTATTGTGATAATAGTCGATAGGGAATTTCTCCCAAAGATTTACAGACTTTAAATATGTCAACAACAGCAACAAAAAAACTGGTCAGAAGTTTAAAAATTTAAACCAATACCCAAACTCTGGCTAATTAAGTTGTGTTGAACTGAGTTTCTTTCTCGCCTCATGCCAGCCATGGCATTTGCAGGGACCTCTACTCTAAATAATCAAATTACTAAACCGTACTCATCTTTAGTTTCTACCTACCCGCAAGTTCACTTGCTAGTCAATTCCTCAAAACACTTAAGTGACCTGGAGTTCCCTCAATCTTCCCATTGCCCATTGTGGTCAAATCTACCACTAATTAGCATTTGAGCAGTTTTTGGCATTTCCATTCTTCTTCTTCTTTTATTATTATTTTCCCAGTAAAAATAAAAATTTAAAACTGCATCAGAAATAGAGTAGCTATAAGATATTCAAGACAAAACTAAAATCTGATTTCCTTATCAACTGCCTGTGCATTGCAGAGGAGGGCACGGCAAATTATCTGCATAAAATTTAACTCATAAAAACTTTATATCTCTTACTATAATATTTTGACTTGCTTAAAAATCTTTTTTCCAATACATTTCAATTCTTTTATTGGCATTTGTCAGATCCCTTTAGGCAATGTCAGTGCCTATGTTAAGAGGGCGAGAGAAAGCTGAGGATTGTCTAAACGATTCTGCCATGCTCAAGCTTTACCACAGGTTGTGAGACTTGTAGTAAAGTAATAGTTTTGAAAGGAAAAACAGATAGTGAGTTCTGACTCTGTGTTGTCTTAGCTATGGCCTACATTCATGATTTCTGTCTCACACACAATAGTTCAGCAATTTCAGAAACCCTCAAGCACCTCACTCACTCTCACCATGTTAGTGGCATGTCTAAGTGTCCCTAGATTATTCTAATGTCTGTCATCTTCAGCACCATTGTACTAGTCTAAACTACCAGACTCTCCTATCCAGACTCCGCAGGGCTGCAGGCATTGCTATAAATTTCTCTTATCCCTACATGGCTCATTTCAAAACTACTTTAAACCTGCACTGAGAATTATGCTTTTAAAGAATAAGTATTACCTTAAACATTTAGAACTCCTAAAAAAATTTAGAACTCCTAAGAAAATTCTCTTTACCTTGCAAATGGAAGGGAAAAATGGCTGTGGCGACCTATAGAATACCTCAGTCCCACAGTCACCATGATAAAATAAGGAAGATAATGCAGTTATAGCTAGATCTGTGGTAATGGTAGCAGAGATAGTGACATTCCCTAAAAGAAGGGGGGATTATCTGCTTGGCTTCTGGTTATCTGTTCCCTCCTGTCCTCATACAGCTGTATGAGATTAGAAGGATGGTGAAGATATTGGAGTTGGAAGGTTAACTGAAACTGGCATTCCACCGAAGCGGCGTCTATGAGGTAGGCACCCTTGCTGTGCTTTGGTGAAGGATGCCTTGAGTCCACCATGTTCCTGTAGGAAACCCTAAAAAAGTCTTTGCTCCAAGATGGATTTGGGTGGGATTATTTTTTATGTGTGCTGTCAGCATCCCATCTGAGGTTATTAAAGGTTTCCTACTGACTTCTTGGGGTGGGGATCTTAATACAAATACATACATTTTATATAAGGAGTGATTCCATTAGTGAAATGTGATGGTACGAATACAGTTGTGATTCTTGTTTCATCTCCAGGAGTGTACCTGTCTCCTGATAGGCTGTGTGGAGGTTCTTCTACACTTAACAGACATTGAACAGGTGTGGACAACTGTCAGTGCACACATCAACCTTCCCATGCTTGAGGGCAGAAACAGGATTAACGAGATGACTATAGAAGAAAAAGGCACAAGTGCAGGGCATTGCATCTTTTAAAAAGCCACCCTCATTCCCTATACCTGTTGGTATTTTTATTCCTTTCAAAAAATTTTACCTCATATTTATTCTACTCCCCCTGCCAAAAAAAAAAATCCCTCTTTTTTGAGATTATGAACTTTTCTTTGGAAGGAGAACAAAAGAAAATTTCAACATGTATCTTTCTCATGTCACTTAAAACCATTAATTTTTTTCTTTAGTAGATAAATTAATTCACTGTAAATGAAAGGTAACTTATTTAATGCCTTACTGATGTTCAATTGATTTTTTATTATGAACATAGAGTTTTGTACTTACAAATGTTCTTGTACATTTTTCAATGGTTTTTATATGGCTAGACCGGGTTCCAGGTTCTCCTGTCCTGGAAGAAGGAATTGGAAGTCACCTTTTCCTCTGTTTTCCTGCCTCAATTTCTGTGTAATCTTTGATATGGTGCTCTGGTTCAACTTTTTTTTTTTTTTAAATAAAGCTACTGATAATATGGCCAAATTATCTAAATTGCCTTCTGGAAATTTTCTGTTAATTAAAACTTCCATTAGAATGGATTTAATTTTCTGGTTTTTCCTGTAATTAAAAAGAGGTAAGCGTCTTGGGGAAAGGCACCGCTGAACGGCAAAGTGAGGTTACCTGCTCAAAGTCAGTGGCCATTTTCCTCCTGGCTCTTCCTCAGGTACCTTACTATCTCCCATACACAAACGGTGCTGAGAAGCCCCAAGTGATAAAGACATGAGGCACCGCTTGTAGAATCTGCAGGCTTAGAGCAGCTAGCTACTGACTCCTGGTACCCCGATAACAATATTGATGTTGCTATTTCTATTTCTGTCTGATTCTGGCACAAGTGACAGCCAGTTCTGCAAATGCTGGAGCCATTCCCCACTGCCAACATGTTCTAATGATTGCAGCAAAACTGCCAGCTGCAGCTCCAGAGGGACAGATTTTTCTGATATTCCTGTCTGTAGGAATGGGGAAAAAAGGAATTACTAAATGGATGTGGATTGGAAGCCACAACAGGGAAGGTCTAACCTTTCCAGTCCTGTACCTTCTTCCTGAACTGGCACTGTGCACTTCCCGAGTAACACTCTCTGTTTGCTCTCTTACCAGGTCTTCTGTTTATACTGTGGACATCACACCACTTTAAAAATCTGCTAGGTTGCTTCATTATTCGTCTTAAGAAGCCGGAAGAGAAATGCTGAGTCTCCATTTCCTGAGCCGCCTTGCTGTCTTCTTTCCTTTGAGATTTTTGACATGTTTACCTATGGAATGGGTACTCCCTAAAGTATCTGCCTTTGGCATGCTCTTCTTTGTAGGGGGCTCTGATCAGAAGCACAAAGTGGGTGGAAAAACTGCTTAGAATTAGCAGCCAGAACCAAACTCAGCCGGTGACAAGGCAACTCCCTCTCTGGGGTACTCTGGGAGTGGGAGTGGGCAGGTTAATTGCACTCCACGGTCCCCAAGGCCACCTGGATGTGGAGTTCTCATTTATTTCAGCAGTGGCCCTGTCACATTGATTACATACTGGAGGATGAAGCTGCTCTGCATAGGTTTTGGGAGCAGGTCAGTTGCTTAGCTCTTGGGAAGCACTAATGACCAGGAATTAGAGTGTCAGGAAAGTTCCAGGCTCAGTTGTCTACACTCCTGAGCTCCTGGCAGTGTGGATTTGTCTTAAAGAGAAAGTAGAAAATGGGAAGTTGGATCATGGTATTTAGCCTTAAATAATAAATATGTATGCCACTCCCCGAGGTCTTATTTTAGAGACCTTGAATAAAATTATCTGTACCTCTCTAAACCTTACCACATAGCTAATTTGGTTTCTATTTATTTAAGATAGGTTCTGAGGACTTCAGGTATTTCCTCTAGAACACTCAGCGAAATCAATCAAAGCCAACATTTTATTCAAGACTGCCCAATGTCCAGTCCCAGGCCCTATCTCCCAGGAAGTATCTTTCCACAGCCTTCATCTCCATCATCGGTGAGAACATTGGGCATCTCTTGTGTAATAACAGTGGCCACCATGATAACAGGAAGCACAGCAATTTTGGTGAAGACAATGTCAGCTAGATATGTTAGCATAGGGAAAGAGATAAAATCATTATGTAGCTAGAGATTCCAACATAAGGAAGATCCGTTTACTTAAAGCTACTAAAGTGTAATGGTAAAGATCTAAACCACTTTTCACTCCTATTGGCTCAGTGGCTGTAACTCCTGCCATGTTCTTCTAGTCGGCATTACCAAGCACTTAAGAAATCAGACTGTGTGCTCTCTTAACCTACCAACCTCCCACACATTTCCATCACCTTGGCAATTAACCCTAAACTCAAGCAGCACACTGAGTTCTTTCTTTCACCACCTTGCTTCCCATCCTCTCTTAATTTACCCGTCTCTTCCCAAATTATATAGTCTCTGACAAGCCCTCTCTGCTGCTGTGTCCAAGTCATTCTACATGCTGCTGCTCCACAGAGCATCTTCGCCCTCCGCCAACTTCTCCAGAACTCAACTATTCTCAGAACCGTTTCCTGCCTAATCTTCCTCATTACTTATCCTGAGGCCAAGAGTCCCTTCTGTTGCTCTAGGTTGCAACTGAGTGTGAGTTGTCTGAATCATGCCAAGATGTGACTTGGTTAGCTAAAATTCTCTCTGGAGAGACTGCTATCTCATCATTTTACTCACTAGCACATATGAGAGAGAGAGTTAACATACACTAAATTCAATGAATCAGGAAAAGTTTGAGTTGGACTCTTTTAGATTATTTTCTATCGTTTTCCCTTTCTTTGTACAGGAAGCTGAAAGACTGATGAATTATTTTGAAAATATATAACTGCTTAAACATGGGTTCATTTCATAGGTCTACTGCAAACTCCTATTGGAGACTTATTTTTAAATATCATTTAAGAATTTTGTATACCCTATCTGCATCTCAACTCTAAGAACTCCATTCATTTAAGTTATAATGTAGTTATATTATTTTCCCTTTCTTTTCCTCATTCAAACTCTCCAATGTACCCTCCCCTTACTCTGTCTCAAATTCATGAGCCCTGGCCTTCTTATCTTTAATATGTATATATTATATTACATAATATACAGATACACTATTAAGTATATTTATGAAAATATATTCCTAAATATATAAATACAATTTTCTTAGTCCATATAATGCTATTTGTATGTATATTAACTTCAGGGCTAACTGTTTATATGAGACATCATTAAATATGAGAACCTAAAAGCAGTGGATGAACTTCTAGGTTCATCTAGAGCATCAAAGTTAAAGCAAAAAGACATCAAACACCTAAACAGACCCGTAACAAATGAGGAAACTGAAATATTAATAAAGAGCATTCTGACTAAAAAAAGTCCAGGCCCAGGTGGATTCACAGCATAATTCTACCAGATTTCCAAAGAATATTTATAGCCAAAACTTCCTAAATTATTTTTGAAAACTAGAAACAGAAGGAGCACTCCCTATCTTCTTTTATGAAGGCAGTATTACTCTAATACCAAAACTAGACAAAGACACAACAACAAAAAAGTTACATGCCAGCATTGCTGATGAATATAGATTGAAAAAATCCTCAGTAATATATTTGCAAACCAAACCAAATACAGACATTATATACATATATATATATATATATATATATATATATATATATATATACTTTGCTGACTAGTTTTATGTCAACTTGACACAAGCTAAGGGGTCATGGAGAGAAGCTAAAGTGTGGCACTGTGAGAGGCCAGGAGAGGCCATTGGTGAGGGTGCATCCAGAGTATCAGTGGAAGCCCCAGAATTGAAGGGCTCGTGGAGAAAGTTGAGGCTTTGTATCACAAAGAGAGCCAGGAAAGGCTATTGGTGAGTGTAGCCCAGTTGCAGCACAAGACCCCAGCATTTTGGAGATGCCAGTACCATGGGAAAACCATCATGAGCAGCAGCAGCTGTGGAGTGGAGCTGGTCTGAGCCTAGGAGATAATCTGTGTGTGTTGCTGAGATTGGAGCTGGAGAAGTGACCCAAGAAGTGACCCTAGGAGGAACCCAGGAGATCGTGAGTGAATTCCAGGTATTGGACACTGAATTATTTACACACAGATTGGTTTTGCTTTGGTTTGATTGTGACTGTGCCCTTGTTCTTCCCTCTTGAAGAAAGACAGCATTTAACTTACTGTTGATTTTACAGGAACCTAGAGTTGAGAGACTTTGAACTTTTAATGTGATTTTGGAACTTTACAAAAACTTTGGATTTTAAGAGACTGACTATTTTATCAAGACTGAATATTTTAATGTTTAGATTTTTAAAGACTGTGGGACTTATAAAATTTGGAATGTTTATATTGTAATGTTGATATTCATGTATGATCTTGGGGTTGAACAAGAAAGGAAAGGCTATAGATTAATAGTGATATGTTTATGTGTTAAGTTGACAAGGGATCAATTGCACTGGTTACTTTTATTTCAGCTTGACCCAAGCCAGAGGCATCTGAAAGAAGGAAATATTTACTGAGAAAATGTCTGGCTATAGGGCATTTTCTTAATTAGTGATTGATGAGAGAGGGACCAAGTTCATCACCAAATCCTACCCCAGCATGGGTGACTGATGGGGAAACTCCTTCTGTGAATATGTTTGTCTTATTGGTTGATAAATAAAGTACTGTTGGCCAATAAGAAAGCAAGATAGGTGGGACTAGGAGTCAAGGAGAATTCTGGGAAATGTAGTAAAGTCTTGTGATCCAAGCAGAAAGTAATATAGCCTGTAGACTCAGAATATAAGCAGGGACAAGCAGGAAGTCTTTCTCTTCCTCATCCTCTCCTCTTGGTGGAGCTGCCATGTGATCCCAGGAAGACAGGAGGAAAGGCTGGCATTCTCTATAAGATAAGTCTTGTGATTATGGTTGATAATTAAGGCTGATCTAGCAGATAAGAAATCCTAGTCATTGGCCAGCAGCATTGAACCTAATAAGTACCTAAGTCACTGTGTGTTATTTTGGTCAACCACATGGCGGGGGATGGGGGGACTGGCAGAAAGAAAGATTTATCATTATAGGTGACAACTCACAAAAGCTGGGAAAAGGAAGTTTACTGTATTGCTGTAGGCAGCTCAACAAGTTGGAGAATGTCCTTTCCAAGTGACTTTGGTCTAAACCATTTTCATGAAGCTCAGAGGGTTTCAGTTTCTTCCAGGAAACTGGTCTGAGTTCAGACTAGCTTCTTCATAGCTTGGCTTGTCTAAAAAAAGTATCTTAGTAGCTTCACTTTTCAGTTTCAGGGACTTCCTGAAGTTATTTTGGGTTGTTTAATTTCCTGGCTAAGGAGCTTTCCTACTAGGTAGGATGATTCAACCTTGAAGGAATCTGTTATACAACTCTTGCCAGCAATGCTTAGCACAATACACAAGATCCAGTTCAGTCTATAAATCATTGTATCTGTTACTAGGTAAAAGAAATAAATGATAACATGTTCTGGAGGGGTGAAAAAAATGAAAGTCAAGCATGCTTAAAAATACAATTTCCTATGAGAAAAACATTTGGAAATAATGCATTTTTTTCCTTCAGTATACTTTGCATATGTTTTTAGTACATAAGAAGATAGGAAAAGAACAGAAACAATGCTGGTATAATGAAAATGGTCAAGCTTGTGATTAATATGTAAATAAATGCCTTCTCCATGAACAATGTTACATGCTTAGCAAGAGTGACCTAAAATATATGGATCCATTATCTTATTCCATGAATCAATAACAACAAGAACAACTCAGGAAGTCTGTTTCTCAGAACAGCTTGTCATAAATTTAAATTCTGCTGGTGGAATTGGGGATTGATGCCCAGAGGACTGATGGTGACCTGACCAGTGGGTGGTTTTCACGTACTCATGTGTAGTCCATTAGACCATATAATTTATAATGCATTTCTGTTTAGAAGATTCATCTAAGAATTACTCTTTTAAGGGGCTGAAAAGATGGCTCAGAGGTTAATATCATTGCTGCTGTTGCAGAGGACAGAGGTTTGGGTCCCAACAAATCACATGGCATGACAAAACTATACATAACTCCTTTCCAGGGGATCCAATGACTTCTGACCTCCACATGTGTGGTACACACACACACACACACACACACACACACACACACACAAAAAAAAAATTCATACAAATAAAACCATCTACTAATTTTTTTAAAAAGAGCTCCTCTTTTACAAGAGGTAGCATAACTCCTTATTGCAGGGTAAAATAGCGTGTTTACATGTGTCTTTTTCATTTTCAGAATTATTTTAGTATCGATGTGTTAGCTAGCTATCTATTGCTCTCTCTCTCTCTCTCTCTCTCTCTCTCTCTCTCTGTGTGTGTGTGTGTGTGTGTGTGTGTGTGTGTGTGTGTGTGTGTCTGTGTGTTTAATGTATGTGTGGACATACATATGTATTACTTGTATAAATACTCATGTATAAGAATTTGGAAAACAAGCAGAGTAGAGTTGATCAGTATGATCAAATAGTACATAGCCTTTACCAGGGTTAAATGATGTATTTCTAGAAGGCCTAATCCATATTACTTAACCTTTTTAAAGCCAAGTTCCAAGTAGAATTAAAAGGATTCATTACTTGCAACTCTACTGTAGTTCGTATTTATGTGCTTTGTGTCTTTACGAACCACACGACTTTAAAAGATGTAAGTGGGGCAAGCGTCAATGTGTGTCATCAGCTTCAATAAATGTCACATTGTACAGGCCTGCAGACCTTGTCCTGATGCTAGAGGCATCCTGTAAGGAGAACCCAATGCAGGACCAACAGCTCAGGAATGAGTACCTAACATACTGTGCCCACCTCCTGGAAAAAGGAAGAGCACAGAAATAAGAAGTCCACTCAGATGTGCATCCTGTCAGCTCTCCCTCTACAAGAATATATGCTGTGCTTCAATAAATGCTTCTATCAAGTCTTGAGTCTATATAAATGCTCAGTTGAAGATACAGACATTTATTTGCATGTATTTTAAAATAAATCTAACAGATCCTTAAGTTCTCTGCTTGAAGTTACTTACAGGATGAAACTTTATCCAGCCTAACTTAAAATAGCTAATAATCCTGATTAAATATTTGATATTTGAAAAGATAAATATTTCAACCTACTACCCCTTGGGGGCTTTTAATTTGGGAATCTGTTTACTGTTTCATTAGGTGAATAGTGTAATGAGAGACCCATAGTAGCTATAGAAATTACTAAGTTTAATGATTCAGGAATTCCCCTGAAGTGAAAGTATTAAGCAGACTGAATAATCTAAATTGATTAGTTTTGCTGGTATCATAACATCTCTTGAGACCACAATATTAAACTTATCACTTCAGCATTTTCCATTAATTCATTTCATGTCTATTCTAGTATCCAAAAGCAATTCTGCAAATGCAGTTTAACATTTCATTATTTTTTTAAATTGCATTTAGCTGTAGTCTTTGGAGAGTTTTAGTTCTTATAATTCAAATTCATTATGTCAATCTCATAACAATATCAAGAGTCATTTCCAATATGAGGGTCATCTCTCTTATTCTTGAATTATGTGATGAAGTAATGTGAACCTTGTGCTGACTTCTGTAAGTAAAGACAACAAAGACCATTTATTCAGTAATAAAGTTGTTATGCATTGTGAAGGACAAGAATATACGCATGTCCTTAGGGAGCTTACAAACTTTGATTCTGAGAAGAAAACATGCAAAATGAAAATTTTCAATGACACTGCAAATTAAGAATGTTTAAAAATGCAACATAGTTTATATATTTAAAGCTGGTCTCTGTGAGCCACTCAGTAAACTGTCAACTGATTCTGTGGATGGTGTTGCAGCATAGTGATTTTATTGTCATTGCATTTGCTTTCAGTGTGAGGTATAAAGCCCATAGAAATACCTCATAGTGCCATGTTTTCTTTAAACTTGAAGATACTGGCCAACTTGAATTTTACTGACTTTTGGCTGATTTTCAAATCACATTTTTCACAACAAGGATACTTTTGGTATGTTAGAGTTTAGTGCTATAGAATTTCAGAAGAATGGGAAGGGATTTAGGTAATAATCAAAAGTGATGGGCAATGCTGAGAGAGAGATAAGGAGGAGGAAGGAGAGAAGGGGGAACAGGAAGAAAAAGAGAAGGAGGAAGAGGAGAGAAAACAATTAAAGATTACCAAGGGAACTGAGAGCATTGATGTCAGTGTTGAAGGCCTGAGATCCTCAGGGTAGGGGACACTCATGCAAATCCCAACAATAAAGCAATCTAATTTAAAGTTCTGATATCTGTGGTCAGACCAAGATGTGAATCCAGCTCCTTTAGAGACATGATTCACTTGCTTTCTGTCTTTTTGCTTTATCTAGATCTCAGCAGATCTACATGGTTCATAGCTAGACTATATGAGGACAGACCTTCCTGATTTTACTAAGTAAAATGTTAACATCACCTGAAAATGTTCCACAGACACAAGCAGAAATACTATTTTCCTAACTGTGTGGATATCCCTTCACCGTGGGTAGTACCACCCCTGAACTGGGTGCTGTAAAAAAGCAGACTGAGCAAGCCATGAGGAATTAGCCAACAAGGAGAGTTTCTCTGTGGCCTGTGCACCAGTTCCTGCCTCCATGTTGCTGTCCTGTTTAATTTCTTTCCTGACTTCCTTCATTGATGAACTGTGATGTGGAACCATAAGCTGAAGTAAACCCTTTCCTTCTCAAGTTGCTTTTGGTCTTGGTGTTTTATTACAGAAATAAAAATCCTAACTAAGGCAGTATCTAATGAAGTTGACACCTAAGCCAGTCACACAAGACCAAGTGATTTTGTTTATGTGAAATGTTCTTAGTAGGTTAATATTATAGAGACAGAGGGTGAAACAGGTGCTTTCGGAGGGTTGTAGGGTACAGACAGACGGGGGTGACAATCAGAGGATGAGAAGCTAGAGTGATAAAAATGTTCTGAATTCCAGGTGGTTGTGCATATTTGCAAGTGTGCTAAAAACATTAAATGTTGCATAGATGACTTGCACTATAGATTATACTGTGTGTCAGCAAAACTGTCACTACAACAATGCAAGAGTCCAGTGAGACGACTCAACAGGCAAGAGCACTTGCTACCAACCAAGTCTGATGACCTGAGTTCAAACTTTGGGACCAACATGGTGGAAGGGAAAAACTGATTCCCAGAAGTTGTCTTCTGACCTCCACACATGTGATGATACACATATGATGCTCCTCACCACAAATAAGTCAATACATGCAATCTAAAAATATAAGAATAAACAAATGTGAGAAAGAATTTGTGATGTCTATGGAAACCAAATCTGGGTTTGCCACCATCCTGAAGTTACTAAGAATTTGGTGCATTCTGTTCTGTCTTCTCCATCACACATGCACAAACACATGCACACACTCACTCACACACGCACACACACACACACACACGCACACACACGCGCGCGCGCGCGCGCGCGCACACACACACACACACACACACACACACACACACACGCACACACACGCACACACACATGCACACACATGCACACACCACAGAAGCATAGCTATACCCATCAGCTTCCCTCCTTAACTCCTGTTGATCACAGTCTCCTTCCTTTCCCTCAGGCCACACTTTGGACAACTAGCATATTTATATCTGAGTATTTGAGTCCATGCCCTCTCTCCTTACAGTGTGAAGAGCAAATTGTGAATTGTTGGACATGTTGCACCAATGTCAAGCTTAAGGCTCTAGTAGCTGAGTCTATTTTGACCAGAGACATAGAGAAGAATCTACACTTTAGGAAGAAAAGATGAAAAAGGGAAAGTCGACAATAATGTTTTGACAAAAAATATTTTAAAAGCATATAACCCTTGTTAAAGTACAGAAGAATGTGAGGGGAATTGTAGAAGGACAGAGAGGGCCAAGACCATGAGAGTTTGAGTGTCCCGTGCTTCGAAGAGAGAGGAATCTCCATCTTAGATACCTGAGGCAGTTATAAGAAGATTGTTCCTCCCCCTCTTTCATCCCAGCATCTCTTGATGGCTCTGACTCTGAGCTACATTTTCAACATATGGTCACATAAAACTACTCTTACCTCCAAACATCATTTAGTGTTCCAACAGAATCATTCATTTAATTTTCTACCACTCTAATGGTAGTCATGAGCCACAAATACATCACCTTTGTTATTCTATGGTTTTGTTAAATATTAGCTAAATGTTACTTCACAAACATCTATATTTCAGGCTTGCTTTGTAGAAAAGACTATAGACAACTTAAAAAATTAGTGATTGATATATAATTTGCATGAGGTGGGGAACATGATGTAACATAAAGCTGCTATGTGAAACTAACTTGAAAGTCTTAGGCATCACATTGATCAGATTGTTAAACTGTTAATTTGCACAAGACAGCAACACCAGCAAATGGCTTTTAGTTATGGGATCCTGTCACACTTCACCTGACACCATTTTAATAAGATGCTGACAGGACCCAGAGAATCAGTTTTGTTCACTGCCAATCTGCTTACCTTCCAAGCATTTAGGTAATTATTAGGTTAGCCACACTAATTATCACCATGGTATTTACAAGAATTTTCAAGAACAGTCTCAAACAAAAGTGCTCTCTACCTCTGGGTAAGCTCCAGTGTTTCATCTGGTATCTGTAACTGTATTTAGTTACTATGTACCTCTGTTTCTCAGTATTGATGCACTACTTATTTGTAGAACCATGATGCTGATAGAGCACAGGGGATAAATGAATTAAAGACTAGTGTGCTATGTTTTCCACATGGTCCAACTTTTATTTTTTAAACAATTTTATCTAGTTATTGAACAATTTTTTCAACTTATTGATTTCTCTTTGGTTCCTCTGGCTGTTCTGGAACTCACTCTGTAGACCAGGCCGGCTTCAAATTCAGAGATCTGCCTACCTTTGCCTCCCAAGTGCTGGGATTAAAGACGTGTGCCACCACTGTCCAGTATAGCCCCTCTTTTAACACACTGTTAGCTGTGAATGGGGAGTCTTGTAGAGATGATTAAGATGGGGCCAGAGAGGTGTCTCACTGGTTAGCAGGATATACTGGTCTTAGAGTGGGATGAAAGTTTGGTTCCCAGAACCCATGCTGACCATCCCACAGCTATCACTACCTTCAGCATCAAGAACTCTGATACACTCTTCTAGCTACCATAGATACCTGAACTCATGTACACACACACACACACACACACACACACACACACACACACACATCCTCAAACCACCTTTGAGGTTTTGAAACCTCAAAGTCCACCTTCAGTGGACTTTTCAACTCCTTCAACCAGGCCATACTTCCTAATCCCTTCCCAGATAGTTCCACTCCCTGGTGATTAAGTATTCAAACATATGATCCTATTGGGTCCATTCTCATTTAATCTACCACAAACTAGAAATTCATGTCTTCTAAATAAAAAAGTGGACTTTTTGTGCTTTGACAAAAAAAAGAGTTCTTTTTGAGGATACATTGGATTATTATTGCTAAAAGGAGGGTTCCTTCAAATTAAGCTTATATATTTATCCGTGTGGTCTTTTCCAAGTCAAAATCATATGTAGATTCCAGCTATCAATTTAAGTAATTACTTACTTTATACTGAATTAGAGACTTCTAATTTAACTGCTTTAGATATTTAAAACTCTCAGCTTCTCTAAACATCTATGGTTCATGATATCATTACTGCTTATGATTTATAATGAATGTGGTTGTTTTTAATACTTTTATTGTCACAAATAAGAAATGTGGTAGCTTTGAAAATGTTTTCTGAAAATTTTGTGTCACATGTTCTGAAATAAAAAAATCTGATATGGCCATAATTGGCAACAAGTCTGGATCTTAAAATCTTATTGCTATATTGATTTGTTGCCTAGCACAACGAAGCAAATTCTAGACCTCTACAGACTTCATCAAGATTCAGCATGTAGCTTGGTTGCCCCAAGGGTTCCTTGCTGGTGAATAAACTTGGCAGATAGAAAAATATTCCTCTAAAATATTGTGGGCATTTTAAAAATAAATTAAATTAATCAAGGACAATAGATAATTAAAGACAGATAAGTCAGTGAAGAAATGGACTATTATAAAGGAAAACAAATCTTGTAACATAGCAACTCTGAAAAATAAAGAATGTAATGGTTTACACTACAGTGTAGACCAAAGAACTTGAGGACTTGAAGCCAAAAAATAAACAGCAAAAAGAATTAATCTTCCACAAATGCTAAACATGCTGGAAGTAACAGCAAAACTGTAATCTGTTTTGAGTTAAATTTATAGTAGCAAGGAATGGCAGCATAACTCTTCATTAATTTAGTACCTTGGAGGTTGAGACAGGAGGATTATGAGTTTGAGGCTCTTTTGGGACAGAACAAGATGCAGTGTTAAAAGTAAAACACAAACAAAAATTTTCAAAATTACAGCAAAATAATATCAAATATGAGAAACAGCAGCAGTTTGGTTCTTTTGCAGTAAAAATATTAAACCAGAAAAAATGAAAGGAAACCTTAAAATTTAACAAAGGTATGGTGAGATCACCCAGTGGGTAGAGGTCCTTGTCTGCAAGCCTAATCTGATACTCACATCTCATGATGTAACAGGAAGGGGGGCCACTCCTAAGAGCTGCTTATTTTGGCACAGATACCTGCACACACACACATTTACACAAATAAATGAATGACAAGTACAGGTTTGGAGAGAGCTCTGGCACAAGGGAAATGTTAGGGGATCCCCAGGGATGACCCCAACTAAGAATCCAGGCAGTGGTGGTGAAGACGCCATTGATGCCCTTCCCCTATAATGAGATTTATGTCTAACTTGGTTACCATTCCTAGAACCTTCATCCAGTAGCTGTTCAAAGCAGAAACAGGCACCCACAGCTAGGCACTCAACTGTACTACTGGAATCCAGTTGTGGAGAGGAGCAAAGGAGCCAACACAGTGCTGCAGAAACCCGCAGGAACAGTTGCCCTGACCTAGTGAGAGCATGGAAACCCTAGTCATAAAGCTGGAGAAACAGCATTGGATGGAACCAAGCCCTCTGAATGTGGGTGCCAGCTAGGAGACCAAGACAGTCTATGGGACCTCTAACAGTGGAGCCAGTCTTTATTCCTAGAGCACAAATGGACTTTGGGAGCTCATTCCCTATGGAGGGATACTATTGCAGGCCAGATACAGCAAGGAGGGCCTAGGCCCTCCCCCAAAACGATATGACAGATTTTGAAGGTCCCTGGTGGAGGGCCTCACTATCCCTGGGGAGGAGTTGGGAAATAGGTTGCCGGGTTGGTGGGGAATATGGGAGGATGGGAGTTTGATGGAATGGGGAGATGGATATGGAAATATGAGTAGTAATTAAATAATAAATTAAATAATAAAAGTAAGGCAATAATGTTAACATCAAAAAAAGAATAGAATTGCGTGTTGATGAGTGTCTTAGTTTTGTTTCCTGTTGCTGTGATTTTAAAACATCCCACCAAAAAAAAAATAAATAAAGTTCAGAGGGAAAGGTTTTAACTGAGCTCATAGTGCCAGGTGACAAACAATCATAGTAAGGAAGTCGAAGCTGCTGGAGCTTGAAGAAGTTGGTCACATCCCATCTACACTCAGGTAGCAACCCATCTTCCCATCTCCATAACTCAATTAAGGGAAGTTCTCATAGGCATTCCCACAGGTCAAACTAACGAAGACCATTCCTCATTGGGACACTATTTCTAAGTGACTCTTGGTTATGTTGACAATGAAAACCGACAATCGTAATAAATGTACTCACATCATTGTGACTGCAGGCTGCGGTGTGTTGGTATTTTATGAGGGCTTATTTTTTTAATCTCTACAGTGGGGCTGGAGAGATGGCTTAACACTGCTTTATTATTCTTCCAGAGAACCTGGGTGTGGTTCCCAGCACACCCGCATCACACAGTCCATAACTGCCTGTAATCCCAGTTCCAGAGGTGCACTGCCCTTTCCCTTCTATGGGCACCCACCCCCACATGTTGCACATAAACTCGTACACAACAAATAAATATTTTATTTTAAAAACTAGTGCATAAAATGGTTTATTCACATCATTTCCACATTTAAGTCTAGATTCTTCCTATGAGAACGAACATGCAATATTCATCATTCTGAGTCTGGCTTGTTTTGCTTAGCATGATGACTTCTAGTTTTATGCTCTTTGCTGCAAATGTCATAATTTCGTTTATTTATAATACATGCCCCATTTTCTGTGTATGCGTAGATAGACATCTAGGTTGGTTCCACATCTTGGCTATTATGACAACTGCAGCAATAAATGTGGTTGTGCAAGTAGATCTGTGGTATTTTACTTAGAGTCTTAGCATAGCTGGGTCATAATTTATTTCTATTGTTACTGTTTTGTATGGAGCTTCTGTACTGATTTCCAAAGTATAGGTATTGGTACTTCACACAAAAGAAAAATAATTAATTTGATGTTCTAGATCATTGGATTGGCTCTGCAGCCACATTTCCATAATAGCCAATCCTGACTTCCTTAGAAAAAATATACATTTCCTGTGATGAATGGGAAATGTTATTCTGCTCAACTGAAAAAAAATAAACAGCTTTATAAAGAGTTTTAGGTATATAGAATATCAGAGTTTCTTTTCCCGTCACTATTGTAAAACACTTTAGAATGCAAAAGCATTCTAAAGGGAAGGGCATCAGTTTTCCAGAGGATCCAAGTTCAGTTCCAAGCATTCACATTGGGCAGGTCACAGCTACCTATCATTTCAGTTCTAAGGAGTTCATCACCCTCTTTGGTCCACACATGACAGATACTGAGACACATGCATATGAATAAAATATGCTTAAGCATAATTAAGGGAGAAATTGCTTGTTTCTACCCACAGTTAGGAAATAGTAACTCAGGTGGGAAAGCCATGAAAGCAGAAGCTTGCAGCAAGTGGTCACATCAAGATCCGGGTCCAGGATTTCAACCAGAGAATGGTACCATTGACATAGGTGAGTTTCCTTGTATCAGTTAACCTAATTGAGGCAATCCTGCATAAGAATCCCCATCTCCCAGATGACTCTAGAATCTATCAAGTTGACAACATCTAACATCACACAGGGAAATCATGATAATGCAGAAATCCCACAAACAACAAACACATCTAGTTGCCTCTGTAAACTTGCTACAAGAGTAGGATGTACCTGCTACAACTAGTGTATGAACAATGGTCACACTATTACCAACAGACTAATCACTATTCATAGATACTTAGGTTTTTACCTAATGTCATTTTCTCCCCCCTTCCCATAAGTATGCCATGTTACATTGTGCCATTTTCAATTCCTCTTGGAAGTGACAGTTTTCAGATTTCCCTTGCTTTTGATGACTGGCAGTTTTGCATAATGTTACCATTCTGTTTGGATTTGCTAATATTTTTGTCATTATTAGACTGGGGTAAGTGTTTTATAGATGAAGAATAAAGATGTGAATGGCTATTCCTTCCACCTTATATAAAATATACATACCACCAATATGGCTTTTTATTAGCTTGGTTTTCTTCTTTTGAGAGAGTCTCATTCCATAGCCCAACTTAGCCACAAACTCACTATGCATCCCAGTCTTTCTGTTGTAGTCTTCAGGGTGTTATAATTACAGGTGTGCAGCAGGCCTGGACCCTCAACATGATTTTTCATGATTGGTGTTAATCTTGAGGTAGTATTTTTCAAGTTTCTCCACTAAGAAGCCATTCCTTGTCCCCTCTTTCAATCAGATATTAATAGAAAGTAATTACTATGCATAGTGCACAAGTAGAGTGAGGCCCCTTCCAGAAGTACTATGAATAATCTGATCATTTTTAACCATAAACTTCCTTGCATGTGTTCATTACTGAACAGCATTTTACAGAGGGATAATGCTGTTCTGTTAATAAAGATATTTATGACTTTAGAAGGTAGCTGCCATAATATTATCGTCCGGACAAAAGTATTTCCGAAAGCACTGAGTGAAGAAAACAAATTTGGTACTTTGTGAGAAGTATTTTGAGATCCTAGCCTCAAATTTGATATTGTGGGTTTCAAAGATTTGCTTTCAATCAGGTCATAATGGAGCATAATAAACATAAAATGTGTTTTTAAATAGCAAATAGAGACTAACATACATTTGACAAAATTAGTGAGGTACACATCAAATTGGTTGTACAGCATGGAGAAGTTTCCACAGAGTGGTGTAATTTTCCAGAATCATCTAGCAGAAATAGTCACCATGGGCAGATTGTTCAAATCCTCACCCTGTGATCCTGTTGCTTCCCTTAAAAAACAGCATGATTTTTAGTCAGCTTTCATTGGTGAGTCTCCACAAACTCTGAAGACAGCATGGTTCTCCAAGACATCTGTGAGATGGACAATAAAAATGACTGGGGTGGTGAAAGTATTCCCAATTTTATCCAAAGGACTTTTGCAAAGCTAAAGTAATTAATCTAACCTCCATTTGGAATACAATAATTTTTCTTTATTTCTTCACTCTCTAGCTAGGGCTTTGGATCTCCTGATATCACCACCTGAGCAAGAGGTTCCAAAAGGGTATTTCTAGCTGCTACATGATGGATGGTTATAAATGGTGCAGAGACGGTGGTTTTCATGGTTACATAATCTCTGAGTTCATGGGTCTTAGTCACCTTGATGTTTATTTACCCTTTAGTATTAATTATTCATTAAATGAACATAGCTGGAGCCCAAAGCATTATGACAGAGTTCCAAATAACTTATTTTCCCTTTCTTCTGTGTCTGTCTGGGGGGCAGCCTCATTTAGAATGATTCCAGGGTAAATTCTAAGTGTTAGGAAATTAACATTAGTTTCCCACTGCTGTCTCCGTGGTGGTCTTGTCTAGGTTTATACTTTCCCATCTCTGACGATTATTTTGAAAAAAATCACTAAGAATACAAATCTGGGGTTGGGGTACAAACCAAATGAGGAAGAGACTCTGCATGTCACTTGTGTGGATCTAAATCATAAACTGTCTTGATTATGACCATTTGTGAGAAGGAAAGGTGCTGGCTTTGTGTAGTCAAAAGGCTAAGAATGGCAGGACAAAAAGATGAAAAGAGCTTTGTTTCCTATAATATCACTGAGAAACTAAACCAAGAACTGCTCAGGCCTTTTATTTGTGAGATAACAGCCCTCGTTTCTGATTGTTCAGACTTTCAGACTAAAGTTATTTGTTATTTGAAGCTCAAGGACTGAATACATTAAACTATTCATATGAAGAAATTTGGGACTTTCATTTTTTTTTAAGGTTCAATTTGTGTCTCTGTGTGTGGGTATGTGCCCTTGAATGCAGGTGCCCACAGAACCCATAGAGGGCATCATATCCACTGCATCTAGAGTTACAGGTAGTCATTAACTATTTGATGTAGGTGTTGGGAACAGAACTCTGGTCCCTGAAAGAGCAACAAGTGCTCTTAACTGCCAGCCCATCTCTCCAGCCCCAATTTGGGCCTTTTTATTTGGGGTGGAAGTGGTAAATATAATTCCTTTTCTTGATTGTGTTGCTTTGTTTTATTTTGTGAGCCAGGGTCTCATGTAGTTCAGGTTGGCCTTGAGCTCCAGATTCTCCTGGCCTACTTCCTAAATCCTGAGATCACAGACTTGCACCCCTTAAGTTCATGTTCTACTTGGTTTTTCAATGTGTGCTAGCTGACTTGAGAAATTAATCCTTGTAAATAGGCAATATATTAAATATGCTTTTAAAAATGAAATTTAGTAATGTCTTCTTGTTCTAGATATATTTGTGGGTACTGTCATGAGCTATATTTTTTTCCTTGGAATTCTGTACCAATCCATAATTGTGGGCCTCATTTCTGTCTCTTTAGTTATAGTATGTACTGGGTAGATACTTGACCCAAGTAAGATCATTTTTGGGGACTTAAAGGATTTGTGTGTTTGAGGTATAGTTTTTGATCTGAGAAGTTATGCAAATTAAATAATAGGCAACCTCTGTGTTATGGTTTCAATATGATATGTCCCCCCAAATGCTCCTGTGTTCAAGGCTTGGTCCTCAGTACACTTGTGTTTAGCAATGGAGCTTTTGATAAGTGACTGGACCATGGGGTTTCTGACTTTAATTGTTAATTGTATTATTGATGATCAGTTGGGAGAAGAAGGAATCTTGGCAAGTGAGTACTAGTTGATATATGGGGTGCCACACCTCACCTTGGAGCTCTATCTTGTCTCTCAACTACTGATTTGTATTCTCTTCCCCCTTCACTCCCAACACTGGTGAGATAAGCTGCTTGCTTCTTCATGCCCTCGCTGCCCAGCTGTTGTGCCTCACCAAAAAACCCACAGAGGTGGGGTTATGTGACCATGACCTAAGACATCCTAACGCATGACCTCACATAAATGGTCTCCAGCTATCACAGGTATTTATCCTAGCTGTAGAGCCTTGCACATACCAAAGAAAGCAAGCTGAAGGAATAGAGAACAGTTCAGGAAAACCGAGCAGAGATAAGAGGCCCTGTCCCTCTGGAGAGACAGAAAGTAATTTTCTCTTTTAATTGTTTCACTTCTAGATCCATTTGCTTCTCATGGGTGACCTTTGGTACCATGGGGGATATGTTTATATTTGTGAATGATTTAGCCCCTTTGTTGAAAGAAACTGAAAAGGTTTATGTTACTTGAAATCTTTCAATACTTGATGAACGTAATTGTGAATAGAATTAGAATCAGTAGGATTTGATTTTTTCTGTAATATTACAGCAATGAAAAATTTATATAGTGCTAATTTCCATTTGCATTGAATTTGAACTATTCAGTGACTTGTGTAATCTATATTATCAGTGTGTGATTATTAAGAGCAAAGATTTTATTTACTCATTTCTTGAAATCTACTAAATCATGAAGCATTATATTTTGTCTATAATATGAATTTAAATATTTGCCAAAAGGAACATAGCTTGAAGAAGGAGATAAGATTTTACAATCCAAAATAACTGTTTATTTAAAATATCTCAGGGATACCCCCAAACCACTGAAAAAAGACATATTCAAAAACTTGCTTTGTTTATCAAGTTATTTAACACAATTAAATCCCTTTTTAACAATAATCAACACTTACTGAGGAATGCTTCAAAATCACAATGGATTCCATTATAAGCTTTCTGCATATTGCTGAAGATTAAGTAGTTCTTTGTAAAAAACAAATGCGTTTCTTTCTAATTAACTTGAAAGCAATAAATTTGAAATGGGATTTTATTGACAATGATCTTAGAGCTTTTATCAAGAGGATGCATTGCTGTAGGGTGATGCTGCTCTGATCATCCTTCTCTAAGCAGAAGACAGGTTGGGCTACCCTCTTTGAATAGTAAGAGTCAATGGAGACCTCTTAATATTGTGACCAGTATCCTATGGCTGCTATGTTCCCCTAGGCTTGATTAAGCTCTAGACATAATTATTCTCAATTGCAGAGCCCACCTCACATTAAATGTAAACTAGTCTTCCCAAACCACAGAGAAAGTGGAAGCTATGCCTGTTTTGCAAATGTAATGAAGGAACATAGCACCAGCCTGTGTCTAGAAGAGACCAGATTCTCCCAGTTTTGTGTGAGGTCAGAGCCTAACTTCATCCAGCAGGTTGCAGTTAGAGATAAAGCTACTTTTTGTCCAAAGAAGGTAGAGAGTTGGCTCTTCCATTTCGTAAGCACAGAGCTGAATTCAAAGTGCTTTAGGTTCTCCTGTAGTAGAGTGTCAATGGGAGTTTCCCGGTGTGTCTTCCTCAGGATTGTGAGTTTGCTTTCACAGTTTTTGTAAAAACATTGTTTATAAACTGCTATTGGGAAATTACTATCATTAAATGTTTTCCATTTTAAAGTATTTGACAGTTTTATATTTACATAACTTACTTGCAAAATGACACTAGAGTTTCCTTCAGGAAGGGTATGGTGTCAAGCATTACAACACAGACAGGAAATACTCCTTTGCAGTGGTTACATTGGGCTGGAGAGATGGCTCAGCCGTTAAAGACTAGGCTCACAACTAAAAACATAATCCAATAATTACATTGGCCCTGCTGGATTGGGGTGCCTTTAACTCCCTGATTGGGGTCTCTT
Organism: Cricetulus griseus; assembly: GCF_003668045.3. Lineage (NCBI taxonomy): Eukaryota > Metazoa > Chordata > Mammalia > Rodentia > Cricetidae > Cricetulus > Cricetulus griseus. The sequence goes on from NW_023276807.1 coordinate 23,146,473, forward strand.
TAATTGCTGGGCCTCTAGACAGTTTGCTGTCATTTATTTCCAAGACTTAGGTTGCACTTAATGATGGCACTTCTGTAACCAGTAAGAGCTGTCCTATTAGAACTTGTCAGTCCATGCCTTCTGGGTTGTCCCTGCTGATAAAGCACACCTCTCAGTGCTCCATTCTTTAATAAGCTCACTAACAGTCATGTCCACCCACGCCAATTATTGCCTCCCATTTTGTTAGGAGCATTTTAAAAGGGAGTAAGAGCATATTAGGAAATTATGAGAACACATTAGGGAATTGACTGTGAGTAAAGGACAGGTGTTTTTCTTACTTAGAAGTCAGAGTTCCCTCTTTTGTGGATTCTGAGCATTTAACAATGGACTCGGGGAGCTGGAGAGGTGTCCCAGCCTTTAAGAGAACTCTGCTCTTCTGAGTTTGTTTCATATCACCACTGCTGGCAGTTCACAGTCACCCTGTGACTCCATTTCCTGAGGGTCTAATGTCTCTTCTGGTCTCCAAGGGCACCCCACATATGTGCCATATACTCACACTCTCACACACTCACACACACACACACACACACACACACACACACACACACACACACACTCTGACACACACAAACACATACTCACACATACTCTCTCTCTCTCTCTCTCTCACACACACACACACACACACACATACACACACACTGACACACACAAACACATACTCACACATACACTCTCACACACTCACACACACACACACACACACACACACTCACACACACAAACACACTGACACACACAAACACATACTCACACATACACTCACACACACACACACACACACACACACACACACAAACATACTCACACATACACTCACACACATTCACACAGACACACTCCCTACCCCCACTCTCTCTCTCTCACACACATGAATACTTTTTTTTATTTATTTTTAGAAATGAGCTCAGAAGGAAGTTTAAGAATTCTTATTAGAACCTGAGAGAAAAACAGCAGGGCAGGTAAGCTATAAATCTTGGCAGCTCCTGAGAGAGGGAAAGGGAGAAGGGGGAAAAGTCACACCTTTCAAGTTAGGTGTCTAGTTTAGTTTAGTATGCAGCTGTGGAAGTAGAGGCTGATGGCTTCTGAGAAACAAGGACAAACAAACAGAATGAAATCAGAACTTCAAATAGCAAGCAGGCTGAGCAGTGAGGCTCTGTTAGATACTGCAGTGTGGGAGGCATCAATGGGGCCGGTCAGTATATTATCTCACTAAGGGGATATTTGTGAGCCACCATGTGGGTGCTGGGAATAGAAGCTGGGCACCCTGGAAGAAGAGCCAGTGCTCTTAACTGCTGAGCCATCTCTCCAGCCAGACAGGTCATCTCTTAAGTAATTAAAACTATGGCCATCTCATTATGCATTAAATTTCTCCTGGAGTAGCAATTAACCCAAATAAAATTGATGATAAAAGGGAAAAATTTCAATCCCACTATTTGGCAAATTCTGCTTAATTAAAATTTACAATAAATCTTCAGGAAATTATAAATATTCAAAAAGTGATGGGTACCTAACATTTACGAATGTCTAATGAATTAATTTGTTCAACTCAACTTTGTTCTTGAATGCAGTGTTAGCTACAAACTGATGTGACCAGTGTCAACAGATATTAACCTATGGTAATAATGTTTGACCCTCTTATGATCCTATGTGTTTTTCCTTTTCATAAACTTTAAAAAGGTAATATTTATTATTTCTTAGCTTATGTTCATGAGTGTTTTTGTCTATATGTATATCTATGCACCATGTGCATGCCTGGTGTCCACAGAGTCCAGAAATGGGTGTCAGCTCCCCTGGAACTGGAGTTACAGATGGTTTGAACCACCATGTAGGCACCAGAAACTGAATCTAAGTTCTCTGCAAGAACAGCAAGTGCTCCTAACCACTGAGCTGTCTCTCCAACTCCTAAAAACATTTGTTTTCAAAGTTCCCAATTTCCTTGGCCACTTCTGGGGCAGTAAGAGCAGCTCTGACTGAGACAGAACTTGTTCCTCAGTTCCCCTAATGAGTTAAGGAGAAACAAACTCATGGAGAAGCTGTGTGTAGAGATAGCTTGGTAAGCTGTGTGGCATTATGAAACCACTTGGCTGAGTTACACACACACACACACACACACACACACACACACACACACACACACGGCCATTTTGTTCAAAAGACTGCTAAGAAACCCGCCCTTTTTTTTTCAGCTTCATAATGACTCATGTAGGTGAGGTAGATCTGGAGGTATGTTTGGAATTCAAATACAATAAAATAAAAAGCAGGAGCCACGAGAGCGTCACATGGTGTTTAGTGCATGCCCTTTCTTTGTAAACCAGAGTTTAAATGAGATTCTTAGAGCACACAGAGTGGTGTTCATCATCAACTATATTTGGGCTAATTGCTGCTCCACAAGAGATTTTATGCATAATTGGATGATAAAAAAGATGACCTGTTAGGCTGGAGAGATGGCTCAGCAGTTAAGAGCACTGGCTCTTCTTCCAGAAGACCCATGCTGGGAAAGCAGCATGGAACTGATCCAGACCCCCTGAATGTGGGTGTCATTGAGGAGACCTCGGAAATCTATGGGGCCTCTTATAGTAGATCAGTAACTTGTCCCTAGCACAGGAATGGACTCTGGGAGCCCATTCTACATGGAGGGACTACTCCCTCATCCTAGACACACAGGGGAGGGCCTAGGCCCTGTCCCAAAGGATATGATAGACTCTGAAGACCCCCAAGGAAGGCCTCACCCTCCCTGGGGAGCAGAAATGGTATGGGATAGGTAGGGTGTTAGTGGGGGGCAGAGGAAGAGGGGAGGGAGAAGGAACTGGGATTGACATATAAAACAATCTTGTTTCTAATTTAAATTTAAAAATTGAGGAAAATAAAGAAAAAGATTTAAAGTAAAAAATTGATTGGTTAAGCAATGAGTGGGCCTTGAGCTGTGCTTGTAACAGAAACAATGTGTCCACAAATCTTCAGGGAGAGGGATCATTGAACTGGTGATGGTGAGAGAAAGTAACACAAATCTAGCAGAGCAGCAAGAAAGGAAAGGAGGGGAAGAAAGTCTGTGGACTTTGCTGTGTGGGCACATTCAGTTGTTTTCCCTCAAAAGCTTCAGTAAAAGGTACTGAAAAAAAAAATTCCAGGAGACACTAGGTCTGAGTAGGTGGAGGACACCCACTGGCCCGCATGACACCACTAGGCCAGGGCAGGTGGAGGACACCCACAGACCTTTCTGGTGCTGCTTGGCTTGGGCAGCTAGAAGACAACCACTGACCAGCCAGGCACCTTGTGGCACTGGGTGGTCATGAGCCATTATGGTGAAGAAATATATGGGAAAATGAGAGGGGGGGGGAGAATGGCCCACATGATGTGGAGAAAGGCAGATCTGAAGAATTGAAAGTGGGGAAGAATGGGCTGACATGGGTGACCTGCTGGCCACTGTGGGCCAGGGTGATATCTGGGCCTGGGCTACTGCCAAGGGTCATGTCTGTGTCAGTGGCCCTGCATCAGCCAGAGTCTGTGTTGAGGTATGTGGATCCTAGTACCATCAGAAGGCCATGCAGATGCCTGGGATCTGGGCCACCACCTGGGGCCATGTTGGAGTCTTGGGATCTTGCTGCTACTGGGGCCATGCTGATTTGTGTGGCCTGTTCTGTCACCTGGCATCTTGGTGACATCTGGGCCCTGGATGCTGCCAAGGACCATGTCTGGGGTCTGTGTTGATTGATGTCCATGATCCATGTTACCACCAAAGGTCACATGGATACTCAGGAGCTGGGCTGCCATCTGTGGCTATGTTGGTGTCTAAGGGCCATGGTGCCACAGGGTCCATAAAGATCTGAGTGGCCTATGCTGCCACCCTGGGGCCATGGTTTCATGCACGCCCTAGCTGCAGCTGAGGTCTATGTCTGCGTCTGTGGTCCTACTGTAGCCAGGGTCTGGGTTGATGTCCAAGGCTCCTGCTACCATTGAAGTCTATGAGGATACCTGGGGGCTGGGCTGCCACCACTGGCCATGTTGGAATCTAGACACCATGCTGCTGCTGGGCCCATAAAGATCTGAGCGACCTATGCTATTACCTGGGGCCATGGCAACATTGGGCCCAAGCTGCTTCTGCGGGTCATTGTCTGGGTCTGTGGTCTTGCTGCAGCTGGGAATCCTCTGTGTTGATGTCTGTTGCCTGTGATAACACTGGGGCCCATGCAAGTCATGAGTATTGAAGTCTGAGGGCCATGTTGAGCTGGGTCTGCCCCTCACTGGACCTGGGAGAGCTGGTTCCAGTGACCACAACATGGGCAACTTCCTTTAGTGCTTTAAAAATATTAGACATATTTTATTTTAGTGCTCTTATATTAGTTTATGCAGTTTGAATTTTACACTTTCTAAACAGTATATATTCTCTTGATATAATTCAAATTTCATAACATAGATCTCTTAAACTACATTTGAAGGGAGCAGCTCAAAGTACCTTGGCCTAAGTACTGCCTTTTTGACTTCAGACTCCATTTCACCTGTAGGGTGAAATAAAATTCAGTTCCCTAGGGGAGCTGAGAACTTTTCAATGGCTGACTAACCTCATCCCTAAACCATACAGATAGTCGTTATGCATCTTTAGTTCTCTAGAAACATATGGCTGCTCCTGACAACAGAAGGAAGAAATGAATCTGATTGGTTGGACTGAAAGTCTTGCATTGTATATTGGTTGACAATGATAGAGCACACTAGGAAGCCCCAATCTCTAAACAACAATTGGTGAAAATTGTAATGGAACATGGCAACAAATGTTTGTGATCTTTGTGCTTATAAACCCCACTTCTCCTGCTCAAGGCTGTCAGGAGAAACAAGGCTCCCAAGTCCTTGTACTGCAACTCTGATTGGTCAGTGACCCACTTATGTGGTGAATTATCAAAATCTTTGCAACCATAAGTGTTGTTTCTCTCCTTCCTCATGGTACATAATGGGCTCGATGTGTAAACAGGTTTTCCAAATATATGGTATATATTACTTTTCTTTTTAATTAAAATACTTTTAATTAAAATAAAATTAAAATTAAAATAAAAAATGACTTTAGGACATATTTACCTTTTCTGCTGCCGTGTTTGATTCTAGAGCATGCTTTATAGCAAACAAACAGGGTCTAAAGTTGTCTTCAGTAGAGATTGTACCTGAGCCAGTCACATGACTGTTACCTCTGAACGACTCCATGTTGAACTTCTTCAGCAGATACAAATGTAAAGGCAAGTCAGCCTGTGCATTCTGTGGCTTTTGCACTGAAGTGTTGGTTGACAAAATTCTGTGCCTATTGAGGAGCAACATACTCTACTGATGTAGCTCATCTGTTATGGTTTGTCATCAATTTTATTTTGTTGAGTGAGTCTAGTGGACCACTCCTCTAGGCATGTCTTTTGGGGGTCATTTACAGACATGTTTAGATCATAAGTTCCTGTGATGGGTTAGTTCTCTTAAGAATTCCAGATTTTAGTAGGCTGTTGGGAGTTGATGGACCTGTGGAAAATGGGGCAGGTTGAGTGCTGTGGATCAATATGACTTTACCTTTTAAGGTATATCTTGGCCCCAACCCCTTCCTGTTATTATTTGCTTCCTGTACACTGAAAATAACATGAATGCTGACACATCATTTTGCACATTGAATGAGATGGCCTGCTCCATCATTTTTATAGACTCTGGCTAGACATAAGCACATGAACATAGCTTTATTGTCATAAACTTTGATTATGGAATTACTCATTTAATCATTATTATCTATTAAGCCTCTCTACTCTACTGGATGCAAGGGTGGCAGAAATGAATTCCTCAGACTGCTCATGAGAGAAGAGATACAGCCTGATAATGATTAGGAGACGGTCCAATCTGCACGCCAACGGGAGAATTGCTAGTGTGGTGTAAGCAGGAAGCAAGAAAGCTATTTAGATGTTGAGCAGATTGGGAAAGGTGCTGAGTAGATTATTTCTTACTCCTTGCCCTTATATACCAGAGGTTTCCTATCAAGGGTCACAAAGGATTTCCAGTAACTACTCAGGGGTGGGAGCTTCTCTGATAACACAGGTATAGCTTGTTAGGGCATGATATTGTTCCAGTAAGTTAACAAACATTGGCGGTAACATACTGGTTACAGAGTTTGGCACCTACATTTTGGACTGGGGGGGAGGCTTCAAAGCAATCTGCTTCCAAATGAAGCCAACTAGGTACTTCTGCCAAGACAGGATGACAGTGTTCTAAATGGAATCTTTTCATGATGGCACCAAGGTTTTTAATTTTTCTTCCCTTTATGTCATATCCTTTTACAGTTAGTTAGTAAAATATAAATGCAATTTTCTTGTGAAACAAGTCTTTAAACAACTCTGTTCCCAGAGAGTTTCATCTGGGGTGTGTTTGACACATGTTTATTTATAGGATGCTGTGAATGTGTTATCCACCTTGCAGGCTGCTGGGGATCACCTAGTAACAGAACTAAGAAGCTCTTAGTCGGGGCTTATGTAAAGCATATGTTTACTTAAGCAGCTGGTGTGGTTCTTTATTCCATAATTTGCATTCTACAAACCAACCAAATATCAAGTCCAAGCCTAAAGGCCCAAAAACCAATAACTGGAGATCTCTTCCTTATAAGTCAAGGATGAAGAAATTTTAGATACACTCTATGGGTGTGTAAATATTTGAAATTAAATAGCAGCCATAAAGTTTTTATTTTAAGAGGACTGAACAAGTATTGTGGTATAAACCAGTATGTATCAATAAATGAAAATTCATACCAGGAAAAAAGGGAAATAAGTATAGAAATGAATACTTTGCATTGGTATGGATTTTCATTTATTGATACAACTTTAAGGTCAATTTTGTGATATGTATATTTCTCCTCTTGTCTAGGATTGCATTATACAGACCTTTTAAAATGTAATGCATAATTAAATACAGATTGTATACAATCAGGTATAATAGTCAAAACTCAAAGTTAGGTTAGTTTGGTTTTCTTGATATACAGAGTTGTATTTGAGATGGATAAATGTTCTTCAAACCTTTCAAAGACCTACAGAATATATATAATTTAAATGGCTTAGGGTTTTTCATGACAGTGAGACACAACTGCTCCTGGTACAACTATCTTGCTTTCCTATTGGCCAACAGTGTTTTATTTATCAACCAATAAGACAAACATACATAGAAGGATCTCACCAGTTAATGAACATATGTCCAGGAGGGTATGTTTGAATCTAGGATTCAAAATAATAATAGAGAGGCGAATGTTTGCCTTCTCAAGAGGATTCTGCCTGCAAATGTGTTTCTTGCTGCTTTTGGTGTTAGTGGGGGAGTCTGCTGTGTGTCAGGACTTTTGAACTTGGAGAATTTAAAGTTTACTTTCCTGTCTGGGGTCATTTTTGTCTCCATTTAGTCAGACTAATATCGCTGGACAAGTTCCAGTGTTCAATATCCAAACTCTGGAAGGCTCTGTAAAAATTTTCGAGTGCTTAATTGAAAAAAATAAACACTCCCAACTTGTCCTGTTGTATTCTTTGCCAGTATACCATTGTCTGTGTTAATATCTTTAGGGGAGTCTATCTGTATTCACTGTTTTGGGTATACATGCTTACTTCCTATTTATAGTGTTTCCTTGCGTGTTGCTCTTTTTATCTTTTGCTAGTTTTCACCTTTATAAAGATTTACAAGAAGCATATATTACATATATATATGTAATATATATATATATATATGATTTTATATATGTATATATATAAAATCTTAGCATGTCTGTTTTGATAAATATATACTAGTTTTAATTTTCATATGTATATTAAAAATGTTTCTAGATGCTATCATCATGCTAATTGCTCATGTTTCTATGGAAGGTGGGTCATGTGTAGGCTTATGTTCCTGTTCAACAAAAAGGAAAAGACATTCTATGGCATATTCCACTGCTTAGAGAAGGAAAACTAGACTAATTGGCTTCAGTGGGATATCATGTTGAAACTAACCAATTTTAACTGACTTCTCCCTTGGCATTTCCTGTTCCTCCTTGGTCTTCTACTTACAATTCAAACTTGAGGATCATTCTGAACTCATTGCATTAGGGAAGATATACTGGCAAAAAAGTATCAGAGAAGCTTTTAAGTTTCTGGAACTCAGAACATGAAAGTATAGGGGAGACTAAAGGACCCTATACTTGTCTTTCCGTTTGCTAATATTGGGAAAACATACAAAGGGGTATTCTTTTACCTTTGGTGAGTGTGCATGAACAGAGTGGGCCTAATCCCTCCTTTCTCAGGAGGGAGGACAAGAACTCCCGACAGGATGATAAAGTTTGAGAGAAGAGAGATTTTACAGTCTTAATCCACAGTAGATTCCTGGGTATGTGGGATGTCCCAAGAACATTTTTTTCTATATTATGTCTGGGAACTGAAAGCCCTATATGCCCCACAAGTGTAGTTCTCTGAATGAGTTCTTCAAAATTTTTATTTGTCTGTTTAAACATTTTTATTATTGTGTGTGTGCATGATGAATTAGTGGGTGGCCCACGTTCCCCAGTGTCTGTGAGGAGGTCAGTGGACAGCTTTGTTGAGTCATTTCTCTCTGCCCAGTTTTATGTTGTTTGTAGAGGTTGAACTCAGGGTGTCAGGCTGTGTGTCAAGCTCCTGTGCTCACTGGGTTATCTCAGAGCTCACAGTGCTTTATTCTTGAGAGTAGAAAAAATTACTGGAGGTTGATCATGAATTTGTAGAAAGCCTACAGATATAAACACGAGGTAACTCAGTTGTTAGCTAATACAGCACTCAGGGATCCAGGCCCCTTGCTGCCCCTTTACACTCTGTCTTCTGAATGTGCAAACTTGATTTTCTCTCTAAGTGCATGCCAAGGAAGTCTCAGGAAGGAGACAGAAGAAGTACCAAAAAAATAGACTGCTTTGGTTTCTGAAAACAGAAAGGCGTAGTCATGAATACACACTCTGTGTCCACTGCTTGGCTGGCTAAGATGCCACCTTGCCCTAAGGCCTAGTCCAGTCTTGGCAGGGGGAGAGCTTACACATTCACTGTAGCCTTCTCTGACCTGAGGCCACAGTAGATCCAGGTACATAAGGGAAACACATCGCACAGCAGCGCCCTCAAATCTAGGACACTGTGTTCCCCTCCTGATCACCCCAGGCATCAAGCAGCTTTTTGTTAGCTGCCTTGAAAAAGCTCCCATCTCATCCTCTGTGGGAGAGGGTAGAGTACAGTGTTTGCAGTAGAAGACAGGGAGCCTGGCTGCTGGGTTACGCCCATGTCTGGTCCTGTGCAGCCAGCCATGTATTTATAAGGCAAGCTGCTGAAGCTCCCCCTGTATCTTTTTTTAATTTGCTCTCTAGATGACTCTGTTTAAACAGTTCTATAATTCTATAGGGCAGGCCCTTCTTAGTTGCCTGTGTTCACTGACCAGAGGGCATCCTTCCAGCTCCTTTATTTGGGCTATAACTTCTGTCAGAACAGGACTTCAAAGGGGGAGACTGTAAATATTTTAGGCAATCCAGGCCATATGGTCCTTGGTGCAACTATTCAACTTGGCCACTGCAGCATAAAGCAGCCACATAAAATATGCAAATGATGAATGTGATGTGTCTCAGTAAAGCTTTATGAATTAAAGACTGCTGGCCAGACTTGGCCACTGGGCTTAGTTTGACAACTCCTGCTATAGTCTGCTGATTTCTGATCTTGGGATGAGCTTGTATAGTTTCACAGAGACTGGACACATGGTATATTCAAATATTATTTAACATAAGCTGTGAGAAGTGGGTTGAGCCCTAGTCCCAGGTACAGGAATCAGGCAGACCACAGTAGTGGGAAGTGAGATTTTGAAAACTGCAATGAATCTTATCACATTCTGGGTGTAAAGAATGGTATCTCTTTTCTGGGACATGAACACATAGATGTTTGGCTTAGGGCTTGTGTTATCCCTACATCCTGGAGCATGTAGACTCATGAAAATGTGTGATCCCCCCCAGGGACCAAATGAGACTCTTGGACTTGACCCTCATTGTGGCTACTCGAATCAGTTGCATCCTGGGCTGAACTTATCCCCAAACAACTGTATGGTGTCATGTTTTGATTAGGAATGACCCTTTGGGCTCCTGTATTTAAATTCTTAGTCATGTTCAATGACAGGGTTTAGGAGGTGTGGCCTACTTTGAGGACCTGTGTTACTGAGGGTGCAATTTGGGCTTTCAAATGGTCAAGCCAGTCTCAGTGTCTCAATCTCTCTCTTCTGCCTGTGGATATGGATGTAGATATCCCAGGTACCTTTCCATCACCATGTATGCCTGTGTGTAGCCATGCTTCCCACCATTAACAATAATGAAGCAAATCTCTGAATCTGTAAGCAAGCACCAGTTAAATGCTTTATTTTATAGGATACCATCTACATGATTGTGGTATCTCTTCATATCAGTAGAACTGTGACTAAGACAGAAGGTATCAGTAAATGTCCTAGTTCTTTGCCTGGCAGATGTGTGCAGAGGAGACAGTATCCTCCCCATAGAGCAGAAGAGTTTCAGTAATGGCCATTACATGTAGTATCTAAAGCAGTGAAGTGACTGTGAGGAGGGGTCTTCTAAAAAGCTGAGGGTTACTTGGAACAGGCTGGCAGGCAACACCAGGAACTTTGTAAATAGGAACAGCTTTAGGCAGATATGGGTTTGGATAATTGGGATCCACAAGGAAATGTAAGCCACTAAGATGTGGCCACTAAGAAATTCAGTCAAAACTGATTCTCTCACCACACATATGCATTTACTAATACACAGACTGCAGATTGTATTCTAAAGTTCCTTTGTTGCTTATCTCCTACGGTGGTTTTATTTATTTTCTTTGAATTTTTGGAAAGATACATGCTTTTCTCTGTTTCAGTTTTTATAACCATCTTTGTGAATATAGCCCTTTTCAAATGATTTTTCTGCAAATATATTCCTAAAAAGAGATTTGCTGAGTCAAGCATCATGAGCAGTTCAAGATCCTTGGTATGCGTTAGCATTTTATTTCCAGCAATATGTGAAAGTACCTGTTTCCTTTATCCAGTATTGGCAGAAGCCATTGCTAATCAACGGATACTTAATTTTGCTTCTTGGATCACTAATTCTGTTGAATATTTATGTGTTTATCAATCGCTCATTTATATTTTATATGGTGAACACTTTTACCTTTGTTCTTCAGATGAGGATCTTAAAGTTGAGAACTTATGCAAACTGCATGGAATCTGCTAGAAATACCTAGACCTTTGACCTAAATTCCAGTTCTCACCCAATGCCCATCCCACTGCACAATAGCATCCTGAAAGAACAAGAACTGGGGGCATCCCAATTTTCTGTTAATTTTGGATTCTCTCAAGGTATTCTCTCTCTCTGTCTCTCCTCTCTGTCTATTTTTTACTGTCTATTAATTCCTGGAAATTGCAACTGACACCAAAATCTCAGGAGAATTTATGACAGGTGCTCCCAAAGTCTCATTCAATGATGAAGGTCAACAGATACAAAACAGACACAATTTCAATCCATTTTAATGAATTAAGACTGATGGAAGAAATTCCCTTCTGTGCAAGGAGAAATAAAGACTATTACTGACATTTCCTCTCAAAAGAAGATTTGCTCAGGCTTTGATTAGACTAAAGAGAACATAATATTTCAAGAACAAAACATTTTTTTCCAGATGTAGCAAGTACTTTTCATTTGGAGTCTGTACTTATTTTCTATTTAAAATTAAATTTGTAGCCAATAGGTATGAGGTTATTTTAAAAGATAGGATAAAAGAGTAAGGAATTCTTGTAACAGATGTGTCTGGAATCAATCACTTTTGTGTGATCCTTCCCTTTGTCTGTTATAAAAATCTTTCTAAAGTTTTAGCCCCTGAGACTTTTGACTACTAATATTCCTGCCTTCAGTAGTTCTTACTTCCCAGTGTAAATTTCAAATGCTTTTTTCCCCTCTAAGAATTGTGTGTGTGTGTGTGTGTGTGTGTGTGTGTGTGTGTGTGTGTGTGTGTTTAAGGTATATAGACTGAAGGATGATACCTATTGTGGTAGTTTTAATTGTCAACTTGGTAGGTTCTAGAATCACTCACCAGATAAGATCATCACCCACCAGATAGGCCTATGAGTATGCCTGTGAGGGATGATCTGACTAAAACTGGCATCCAAGAATGTCTGTGAGGGATTATCTGGAATAACTTGGTTGATGTGGGAAGACCCAATGTAACTATGTTTTACCCCCTTTTTATTTGTATTTTTTTGGTGCGGCTCAAGGACTGTATAAAATGGAGGAAGCAAGCTAAAACCAGTATTCTTTCCACACTGCTTTTTGTATGTAAATGTAATGTGACCAGCTGACTCAAACTCCTGTTTTCTATGTCTTTCTCTGCCATGGAATTGTGAGCATGTAGGGACTTTCCTCTCCTAAGTTGTATTTGCCAGGGAATTCTGGGACAGAAACATAGAGGTGACTGTTACAACTATAGAAGAATGTTTACTACAGTGAAGCTAATGAGCACACCCATCATGTCCCATAGTTATTCACTCATCCCTTTTAATTGTCACATAATGACACTGTCCTGGTTAGTTTATTATCAACTTGACACAAGCTAGAGTTATCTGGGAAGAGGTGCCTCATGTGAGAAAACACCCTCAGTGTAATGCCCTACAGCCAAATCTGAGGGACATTTGATCATTATTTATCATTATTATTATGATTGATTGATTGATTGATGTGGGGTGACCCAACCCACCTTGGGTGTTGTTATCCAGGGGGAAAGTGGTCCTGCGTTGTATAAGAAAGCAAGCTGGGCAAGTCATAAGGAAGAAACCAGTAAAGGGTAAGTAGTACTTTCCTGTGGTCCTTGCTGCAGTTCCTGCCTTGATTTCCTGCCTTGACTTCATTTAATGATGGACTATGATGTGGAAGTGTCAGAGAATTAAACTCTTCTCCTTAGGTTGCTTTTGGTCATGGTGTTTTATCCGAGGAATAGAAATGGCAACATGACAAACCCTAAATAATTCTTTTCAAATGTTTTCCGAATTGGGGAATCTGTCATAGCTGCTTTCCCAGTTTGGTCCATTGGAGTCAATAGTAGGAACTTGCTTCTACAAGACACTCTGCTGAAATGTTCTGTTTTCCCAAGCCCCACAGTTCTTGAGCACATTTCTTCCTCATGATTAAGCACATATTATCTTTCCAGTGTATTTTCTTGAGCAGTATCTTATTAGTCTGCTTTGGAAAGCTTAGGGGCATGGGGCAATGTGTAGACATAACTTGGTTTGTAGGAATTCAGCCTATCAACAAGGAGGAAGAGTAGTTAGCAATGTCCAAGAGAACCCAAGACTTTTAGGGGATCCAAATTTTGTCTGAACATTGTATAAAAAGGCTGTGGAGACTCATGTGTGGGCTCTGTTCAAAAGAGTGAACCAGGTACAAATTTGGAATTATGCCAAAGTGAAGGAGAAATCATGACTTGAACAGGTGGACTTTGAACATAATGGTAAGATATTCAGTATCTAGATACCTGGAAGATAACTTTCAAGTATCTCCTACCCATGATGAATATTTTTTGGTAAGGAGCATGTGACTTGTAAAGGACAATATGAGATGTATGAATGTGTAACTATATTACATATATATGAAGAAATTACTTTCCCATTAATATTGAATATTAACTGTAGGTACCAAGAAAGCAGCAGTTCTTCAAAAGCTATTATAAATACAAATAAATTTAAACTCTAAATTATTAATAAACCAATATATTTTCCTAATAATTTTACTATTTTATAGTTTCTGGATTCGTAAACTAAAACTTGAAGTTCTTAATAAATTATCTCTTTTACACTTCAAAATATTAAAAGAAACCTTCTAAACACAAATTCTGTTCTGTGCCAACTTAGATTATATTGCTTATTTCCTGATAACTCTCACATATATGCATATGCCCAAATTTTATTTTAGTACAAGATTTTTATAATATATACAGTAGATATTATTTTCTTCAATAAATTTCTTCTTCCTTATAAGAGAATTTCAATAATATGCAAATAAAAGTGTAAAAGGTAAAAATTAGAATCAGAATAAGACTAACATTAAAATTAAGGCTTAAATTAATGAATGGCCCTCTGAAACTCATCTTTAGTTGATGGGGGATGTTCTTCTGTGTATCTTTCTCTTATTGGTTAATGAATGCTGATTGGCTGTTTGGCCAGACAGGAGTGATATTTAAGGCTAAAGTATATGATAAAAAGAATTATTTTTTAAGATTTATTTATTTATTTATTATGTGTACAGTGTTCTGTCTGCATGTACCCAGGCCAGAAGAGGACACCAGATCTCATTACAGATGGTTGTGAGCCACCATATGGTTGATGGGAATCGAACTCAGGACCTCTGGAAGAACAACCAGTGCTCTTAACCACTGAGTCATCTCTCCAGCCCCTAAAAAGAATTCTTTAAGACACTAGTAACTATATATTTTAAATATTTGTAGAAACCTGTAACTTTCATATGGAGCTGCTCTGCATAGCAAATTAACTTTTGAGGATGCACTCTTGTAGTCAGAGCCATGTGATTTTGCTTCAATTTAAATCTTATTTCAGAAGGTCTCACTGAATGATGAGGTATGGTAATTTAGCAGTTCCCAGCATCAATTAAGGAATTTCTGACTTTCTACTTATTGGTTTCTTGCTTACTTCTTTAACTTAAACAACAAAGAATTAATTTCATAATTAAGGACAGAAGTCCTGGAGGTTTCAATTGGTAAATTGAAAAAAGGAAATACTTCCTATTTTGATGCAGATCCCATGAAACATTAGAAATAATGGAGAGGGTGGATCATTGAGAGGTGTCACTTCTTTGGAAAGTAACCAGCCACCTTTTCATAGATCAGACCAAGGACCAGATCTCACTCTGTCCTTCATCAGCTGAGTCCATCCACAAGTCTGATTAATTTACTGATGTATCGATGTAAAAAAGATACAAGATATTCTCTTCTTCAAAAGACTTGTACAAATTATAAACTGATAATTACTACAGAAATTTATGATCTGCTTTTTCTAAACTAGGCACCCAACAGCTGACTTATGGTTATCACTATAGTCATTATCCTAAATGAGTCTGTCTCTATCTTATTAGATGAGGAAGGTGACTTACAAGAAGTTTAATGGCCTGCCAAAATTTCTACAGTTTACATTTTCACTCAAGGATTGATTTAAATGATCTAATCTTGTTACTTAAGGGAAACAAAGATTATATCATATACATTGAGGCCAGCAAACCTTCCTTGACAGCTGTGCTGGCTTTTTTTATGTCTACTTGACATAAAACAAAACAAAACCCCCAAACAAAAAACAAAACAAAACAAAAACCCTAGATTTATCTGAAAGGAGGGAACCTCAGCTGAGAAAATGCCTCCATAAGATTCAGCTGTAAGGCATTTTCTTAATTAGTGATTTAAGTGGGAGGACCAAGCCCACTGAGGGTAATGCTATACCTGACCTGGTGGTTCTGGGTTCTATAAGAGAGCAGGCTGATCAAGACATGAGGAGCAAGCAGGTAAGCAGCACCCCTCCTTGCCTCTGCATCAGCTCCTGTCCCCGGGTCCCTGTCTGTTTGAGTTCCTGTCCTGACTTCCTTCAATGATGAACAGCGATATGGAAGTGTAAGCCAAATAAACCATTTCCTCCCCAACTTGCTTTTCCGTCATGGTGTTTTATTGTGATAATAGAAACCCCAACTAAGATAACATTCATCTTTGTTCAAAAACACAAAGATACAGCTACAGCTACTACATAGTTGAAGGTGGTAAATGAAATAATATTCCCACAAAGAAAATACATACTTACATACACACAAAGAGAAACAAGATATATCCCATGTTTATTTCCAGTGTTACTTTAGAGCACTGAAGGCCTGAATAACCAACAGAATATCTCTGTATTTATCATTTGGGAAGTTTTACCCTAGAGATATCAGCAAGTTCCTCAAATCTAGAATAGCTGAGTGCTTGGAACACCCATGATTTAATCCCAGTTTTCCCCTAAGCTATGTGACAAATGAGAAAAGAAAACGCTCTAAGCGGCTGTATAATTCTACATCAGGACTGATGGGTGCCTCTCGGTGCTATTATGATTTCAGTTCCTAAATACTGTACAACTGAGAAGGATTAGTGAACAAGCTTCACAACTCATAGCTAGAGAGTAATTATGAAGGTTTATATGAAAACATTTCAGTTAGCATGATGAAAGGAAAGAACAGACGCTGGAGCTGAGGGAAGATAATAAGATTAAAACTTTTCATTTTAGCCTAATCTACTTTGATACTTGATACTGTGGTAATTAAGTCTGAATTTCACCTCTGTAATTGTATGCTGTTTTATTTGCACTCCTGGTCTTTGAAATAATTTTATGTTTTGATTTATGCCAACCATATAATTTATAATTAAAAATCAACCAATTTGAAAGAAACTGATATTTATATGAAACTGCTCATAAGTCTTACTTATATGTTGCAAATTTTGAAACAAAGAGGAAATATGTCAAAATAAGTTGGAGAATATAAAAAGGAATAAAATAATGCTGCTTGAAAAACTGGAAGTGGAGAAGATTTGAGACGACAAATCACATCCTGAATATTTTAGGGGTAGTGGATTCGAGTTTGACATCTCATTGGCCACAGAGATGAAGTCGTTTAGCTATTGAGATCTATGTTTTGTGGTTATTTATTTTGCAGGTGTTAAATGTTTATGATGTCTAGTCTTGGCTGTCAGTGTGACTACATCTGAACTTAGCGACAAGATGGTACATGTTCCTGTGAGGGATTTTCTTAATCAGCTTATTGGAAACAGGAAGACCCACCCTAAATCTGGACCACATTTTCTGGGGGCATCCCATATAAAAAGACATGGAAGAAAGAAACTTCACTTTTTGTTTGCTTGTCCTCACTCTTGTTGACAAGTTCATCTATTCTGTTAACTGTGGACAATATTAAATCACATGACTTCAAGATCAGGAGCTCCCCAGGAATGCGCCAGGATTTCAGTGCCAGGTGAGGACTGCCAAGACACCCAGCATTGTGAACTGAAAAACTCCTAGATTTTCTGCCTTTCTTTTGTGAGAAGAGCCATTGTTGTACTACTCAGACCACATCCTATAAGCCAATATAATAAATCATATATATATATATATAATATCATATTGTTATATGTTTCTCCTGAGAGCCCTGACTAATACGCTATGATTATGATAATCACCTCTAACAAAATAAGGTCAGAAATTGAGAAACATTATTGCTATGTTATTTCTAGGTAGTAATGAATGATAAGAGAAGACAATTATGGCAATTTCTCCAGTAAATCCAAGGCAACTGTAAGGATATGGAAGCTGCTTGTGAAAGGGGAAGACAGCAGGATGGAGAAGAGACTGAAAAAGATGTGGATGGATGTGGATGTCCTAATTTAAAGGCAGGTGTTTACAGAGGGATTAGAACTTATTCTGTTGTGATAAAATAGGTCTCTCTGAAGAGCAGACAAGCCAAAGTCTAGAAAATACAGAAGGGGTGGGTACAAATGACATTACAAGATAAGTTCTTCCACTAGATTAACTTTCGTTAGTATTTGTGAGAAAGCAACACTGCACAGTAAATAGAACCTTTGTCTACATTTTGCTCTTTGTTTTCCAAAACAGATTTCTTAATGAATATATTTAGGCTTTATTCTGTGTATTTATATTTGCATGTTTAGAAGCTTTTTAACATTTGTAGAAGGGCTGCAGTCTTAATGAGAATGTGCTAAAGCAAGTGCATCAAAATATTGTGCATACAAAAGGAACAGATTACATAATTGTGTCAAGCCTAACATTAAGATGAAATGCCTTGTGTTTTCAAGGTGTTAATTGGTATACTCAGAAAAATCACAGCATTTTGGTATTTGGATTATGTTCTATTAGATTATTAAAATAGGCCACAGAAAAATGGTTCCCAAATGGCAAGGATGCCCTATATTCCAGGGCTGCAATTTTGATAAACTTTTTATATAAATAAAACATGTTATTGGTTCAGCTTATAAAAGTCATTAATTAATACATGAAACATAACATTATTGAAAGTACAGCACAAACACTTATTGGAATTCATTAAGTACATTTTATACTTTAAGATATTTATTCCAAATGTATATCAAAATGCTTGCTTAACTCAAGTGAAACTATTGAAAATGTTAATTTTCAGCAGTGTGGTCTCAAAAAACAACATGAAATTTACATAAAATTAAACAAAAATAAAACCATCAAATCACCATTTATCCATTCACTCACCATCCAGCCGAATGTACTCAGCACAGACTGGAGGCAGGCTCTGTCCTGGGTATACCAGTAAATGCAATAGATACACACAGTGGGAAGACACGGATAACAATCAAATAGGCATGTCGGGTAAGGGATATGGTGAAAATTTAAGCAGGAAAAAAAAAAGAGAGCAGCAAGGGGCTAGAGTAGTATTTTAGATGAGAAGTTAATGAAAACCTTTCTAAAAAAAGAAGTGGCCAGATAAACGATTAGCCAAAGGCAACTGGAACATGGTTAGAATATGTCAGATGCTTTAGGGAGCCAGGAAAAATGGAATGTAGTGAACAAGTGTAGATAGGACAAAAAAAAGAGAGATGGACAGTAAGTGGAAGGTTATTACCCCTGGAGTGATAGAGGCGACAGTGGAAGTTAGGGTTCATTTACTTGAAAGTGGAAGCGATTGGAAACTTCAGTTTAGGAAGTGACATGATGTAATGTATTTTAGAAAGAGTCCCTTGGATCTGGTATAGAGAAGTGACTGTAGAGGGAAAGGTAGAAGTAGGCAGACATAAGACAGTAACAAAATAAGTGCTGGGTGGTGGTGGTTTGGAGCAGAGTGACATCACAATGATGTTGCCTGAATGTTGGCAAGGTAGGATTTGAAAACAGCACACAAGATTTGTCCATTGATTTGCCTAGGGGAAGTAGATGTAATAAGGAGTTAGCTAAGCCTGATTTCAAAGCTTTGAGCCCAAGCAACTGAGCAAATAAATACTAATCTGGGAAGCACATGGTGGTGGTGATGTGGTTTCAAGTGCTATTGGGAGTTTAAGATGCTGGGGGTGCATACAAGACTCTAGAGTCCTTGAGACAGGTCCTGAGCAACGATAAAAGGAGCACTTGGCATTAAAGATGATGTTTAAAGCAACAGGTCTAGGTTTACCAGTTAGAGACTATGCATGTGGTTAAATAGAAGAAGCCTGAGGAACCCATCCTCCCATCATCTTAAGGAGTCTCTTTCAACATTACAGTCTGAGTAGAGCCAGGAGGGAGAACCAGCAGGAGAAGGTGGTGTGCCCAGAGATGGGAATGTGTTTCCGATAGGGAATAGCGATGGATCAGCTTGAGTGACCACTATGGCCAGTAGTGGAGAGGGGATGAGAGACTTCCTGAACAGTGTTGCAGAAGCTGGAGAGTAAAGTCAACCCTTATTCAAATTTTGCTGTGTGAGGAGTCGGTAAAAAGGGCAGATTTTCTTTTCTTTTTTTTTTTAGCAAGGTTTAGGGAAAGTTGAGTCTAAGTCACTCATGATTACTCAAAATAATACATACGCCTGGAAGAGACAGCATATGAAGCCTACCTACATTATTTTCAGTTATCCCAGGTGCTACATTTGCATATCTGAAAATAAATTTATGTTTTATGCACACCATTATGATTAAAATTCACTGTGGAAAAACTTGCCCAAAGGTCTCAAAGCTCCTCTGTCTCTTTCAGCTCCCTCTCCTGTGCTCTTTGTATCTAAATATTACATATACTCCGACTTGTTACAGCTAGTTATTTCATTCGCCTCTGCAAACACAACCCATGGCATTTTAAAATCATAAGATTATGGTAGACATGGTTACCTGCCTTCCCAACAGCCATGCACCATTCTTCCCTTTGAACACAATAGTATTTTAAAGTAGAATGACAAGCTGTTTACCTCCCAGCATGGCTAAATCCCCTCCCTGGTATGATGTTTGTAATTGAGGTAGCCTTCTTGTGATGAGGAGGGTAAAAGGTATGAGTTAAGGAGAGCAGAGGGGGAGGAGAACATTGATGTTTGGTGCCATGGGTGAGCTCCTGCCACAAGCTTATAAGCCTCCACTACCAGTCTTCTTATTGTCTGGAAACTAATTAAATGCTATCATTAATTCAGTCAGGTTTACGTGGGTATGCTGATACTATTGATAGTAACTGAAAGCATTAATCATCATTTTTTACGTTAATTGGTGGCTAGAATTTTGGATTCTACTTACTCCCACTGAGATAGGAGGCTATAATGTTATTAATAAGCGTGGCATTATTAACAATAGCTAATTGTTATGCACAAAGTACTTATGCTTAAGCCCTGTTCTATGAACTTGAGTTGTGTCATTCCATTTATTCTAATAATGGAGGTATTATTATATTTTCCTTTTTTCCCATTTAGTTTTAGATCTGAAAATGGATGTTCAGAGAGATTAATAACCTCCCCAAGGTTTCGCAAGTAGTTATTAGCAGAGTTGGAATCAGAACCTATGATCTACCTCCAAAGCCTGTACTCATGTGGCCAAGTCTCCCCAGGGCTCCCAGGAAGGTCTGACTTCTCTGTTCCATTAACTTCCCTCCCAGTATTTTCCTCTTGTGGCTTCATGCTGAACTACTTAAGGATAGATAATTCCGTCTTCATTTATTTTTAAAATTTATTTTTACTTTTATTTTATGCATATGGGTGTGTGCCTGAGTATGTATAGGCATACCAGAAGAGGCCACTGGATTCCCTGAAGCTAGACTTATAGGGACTTTAGAGCCAACCAATGTGGGTGGTAGGAACAGAACCCTGGTGATTCAGAAGAGCAGCAAGTGCTGTGAGGTTCTGAGCCACTCTCCAGCTTCTGTCTTAGTTTATTCTTCCTTAGTAGTTATTGCAGAGAATCAAACAAAACCGAGGTTCCCAGAAGGAAGAGGTTACTGAGGTCACCAAGTACCACTTCCTCTTGGGTATTATCACAAGTCCACCCTAGAACCTTTCCCCACCTTGCTATTTTCTGAGATTATCATACTTGATTAATCTTCCTGTCTCTAATCTTCCTTTACAGAATTTTATAAAACAACTTTGTCTTCTTGCACTGTTAATGCTGATTGGGAAATCTCATAGGATATTTTGTGCACAGAAAAAAATAGTATCTACATATACCCACAGAAAGTCATATAACATTTCATGTGTCTGACTGCCAAATAGGATAGTTCAATGAGCATGCTAGACTCCATAAAATATGTTGGTTGCTATCATAAGTAAAAAGTCTTGACCTGCACATATATTAAATATTTTGCCTGTTGATTTTTGTGAAATTGATGTTTCTAAACTCCATTTTATAATGGTTCCAACAGAGTAAGTAACTTGCCCAAGTTCATTTTATTAGTGAACAGATGTATCATCTTAATAAATTTTTTTTTGCCTCTCCTCTCCTGCAGTTATCTTCAGCTGTAACATAGACTTCTTTTGTGATGTTTTATGTCCTTTTATGTTGCTTACTGTTTTGTTATCAACACTTAAGTCAATGACTCACTCATGAAATAATGAGAAAATAATTAAACTCTAAACTTATATTTAGAGTGTTACTAATATTCTTAAATAAAATATATAAAAATACTGGTATCAACCAAGATTCACACAAAACCCAACTGGTTTGTTGACCTCCTTTTAGAGACGTGATGTCCCCTGCTCTCACTTCATGTCATGCTAAACTCATCAGCCCCTGCTAAACCCTCAGAATTATTCACCGATGAGGATTTTAGGCAATTATAACAAATCAACTGCTGATGAGTAGGCTATAAAATGTATTTGCCGTTCTGGATCTGAAAGACAACAAAAGTGTTTGTCCCGTTCTAAATTGGATTTGTCTCTGCCAGAAGCTATTTGGATACTGCAGAGGGAGAAGGACTACGGATGTTAGGAACAATTTTCTCACATCGTCACTCTGGCTATCAGGTTCTTAGAGTGAAAATTTATCAGTCTGTATGTCTGCTTTGGTGGATAGGGTGGGAGAAATGAAACCCATATCACCCTCTTAAAGAATTTCCCAGAAATCCCTCTTTTCTGTACATAGGCCAAATGCTCCAGTCCAGAAAAAGTGGTACCCCTTTATCTTCAGAGAATTACATCTGTCCATAAACTTGTCTTCTCATGGAGGCTGTCATCTTACTTGGCTTTTGCATTACACAGTGATTTATCTTTTATGGAATATTATCTAGTAAGTTGGTTCCACATTTATTCCCTCTTACAGGCAAAGCCCAGGCTCGGAGTGCTGGCCAGGCTCACAACTCCCTTCTACAGAAAGTTAAACATTTTATGATGGGAGAAGGAGTCTTGCTGTCTGGCTCATGCTACCTGACCTACACCTTTATCACAGGTGATAGGACCGAATGAAGAAAACAATGCAATAACAGTATAGTTACAGGTTAGACCAAGTGGACCCGATTTAGCTCAGAAAGTTCAGAAGAGCAATGTAGAGAAATGTGAAGATGTTCAAAGTAGAAGGAGATGCTGAAAATTCAAAGAAACACTAAACAGAGACAACCATGAGGAAATGAGCCTGGTAAGACTATGGTATTTTGTTTCAGTTGTATGCCTGCATGGAAAATAAATATGTTAAAGGTATGCATGCTTGTAACTGATTAAGTGACCTGAAAAATAATGTTTTCCTATTAATATGATAAGGTGTTTTATGTAAAATCAATATACTTTTTATAATATCTTTATGAATTACTTTCAATGATCTCCCAAGTTCTAAAACTAAAGTACATTATTTTATGAATTCCAGGTTTAGATCTTTTTGCTCTTCCAACAGTTAGTTGTAAATTGATTTGTATTTCTCAGAAATGATATAATTTGTTCATTAATTCTGAGAACTTTCCTTGTGAAGTTTTCAGAGTGTCCTGAAGGCTAACAAGCCAAGTGTTTAAACTGGCCAACAAGGAATGACAAAGGATGTCCAGTGCTTTAGGAAGGGTAATGGGAATGGGAGTATGACAGATACTGTCCCTCATGTGAGGAGAAAAGGAGAGGGTCATTAATTATATATGGGATGAGAATATAATAAATAGTATTTGACATTTTCTGTCTACGTAAATAAACTAATAAGGAGAAGCACACAGATGGCAGTGAGCTAGCATTTCCATTAGCTGTGTGACTGGGTATTAACTAGCTATGACTTCAGCTCTTCAAGAAATGTTGTATGGCTTGATGTAGATGGCCTTTTTTTCTGAGGCTATACTTGACATAGTTCAGGCAAATCAGGAGGTAGTAGAGATCCATCTCACAATTCCAGAGGATGCTTGAAGAAACTGTACTGAAATCTACAACTTTATAAGCTCTCTATATGTATTCACTACCCAGTTCTTATTGTATTAGTTACTTTTTATTGCTGTGAGAAAATACCATGATCACTGCAATATATAGAAGTTTATTTGGGCTCACAAGTTCACGATGGAAGTTCCTCAGGTCAGGAAAGCATGCCAGCAGGCAGCCAGAGCAGGAGGGTGATCACACCACCACATGGGAAGCCAGCAAGGAGAGAGTGAACTGAAAGTGGCTCAAGTTGTAAACTCTCAAAACCCACTGAGGTTCTTCTAGCAAGGGTCCATCTCCTAAAAGTTCCTTGACCTTTGAAATAGGACCTTTGAAACAGGGGAGCAAGTGTTTAAGTGTGTGAATCAACAGGAGACTTTCCTCATTCAAATCACATCTTCATACAAAATTACTGTCAGAATGTCCACTTTCTATCTCCATGAAATATCATCTACAGTAGGTAAAGCCCAGTGTTAGTTTGTTTTGTCTGTCATTTGTCTTGAATACATTGACAAATACATGTTCCAAAAGGTAGATTGGTTGTGTCCTTCAAACCAATAGTAGGTAGGTAGTATTGTTCATTTGTATTTCCATCAGGTTTGTTTTGTTTGTTTGTTTTTGTTTTTCGAGACAGGGTTTCTCTGTGTAGCTTTGGAGCCTATCCTGGTACTCGCTCTGGAGACCTGGCCTCGAACTCACAGAGATCTGCTTGCCTCTGCCTCCCGAGTGCTGGGATTAAAGGCGTGCACCACCAACACCTGGCACCAGGTTTGTTTTTATCTGTGACTTTTTATTTAGCTTTTTCCTGCATCCTGCTTCATTTTTTGTCTCCCTGCTTCTTTCTTATGACTTCTAGTGCTATATGGGGCCCATCCATATAACCCAGGATCATCATCTCACCCCAAAATTCCTAATCACATCTGTAAAGAACTTTTCCCCAAATACTATAGCATTTCTAGGATGCAGGAGTTAGGGGGTGAACTGATCTAGGGAGTCATTATCAGCCTGTCACACTGATGCCACTTTTCTCTACTTTTCTGTAAGTTATTTTTTAAATGAGTGAACAAACACATTTATACTTTCCTGTGTCATTTTTTTCTTAACATCAAAGGTAGTATACAAGGGCTAATCTTCTCTACTTTGTCTTTATTTCACAACACATCCACAAAATTCCTCTATTCATTCATAGAAACCATCCCATTTTTCTTACAACTTAGAGAATAATATCCTGTACTTATTCTATAATTTATTTACTCACTTCTCATATATAAGTATATAGATTGTTACTAATGCTTTTTGTTTCAAAGGGTAATATATGCATATGTATTTACAAGTAACATAAGTCTATATTTCAGTTATTTTAGTATCACTGGAGGTGTAATTCCAAGGGTGTATTTCAAAATGCAGTGTAGGAGGATCGAGAGACAAATATTAATAGATAGAAACGAGACAGGCAAGTGTAGGAATGGCTTAGCAACCTAGGCACTCATTGGCTTGAGCTGCATACAAACCCTTTCTGGACAAAGTACTTACAGAGCTGGGTCTTCCCACCTGCAGTGAATTGCATGCACACCCCTTTTGAAACAAAGCAAACCAGTCATGTAGATAGATGGTTCCATGGGAAGTTTTAGTAAATCCCTCTTTGTGGCTAAATATATCCAGGAAAAATATCTTAATCCTAGAGGCAGTGAAGTGATTCAGCATGAGCTAGTTCAGGGTGCATACATAGTAAGGCAAACTGTGTCCCTTGTGTAACTTTTATGGGGAAAAATCACTTGTCTGCCATCATGCATCTATGCATGACTGGGCAGACATGTGACCAAAATCAGAAGCAACATGGGAAAGGACACACTCAGTGCACAGACTTATATAACCCCATGTATCTTTCAATCGAGAAAGCCACCCATACCCTGACTCTACCAAACAACTTCTCCTTCCAGGCGCCACAAGACAAGGTCCTGTACGTGATCACATGTTCTCAAGCCCACAAGACAAGTTCCTATAAGTGATCACATATTCTCAAGCCATTTTGCTCAGAGCTTGCTGCTCCCCTGCGGTGGATCTAACTTGTCCTTTTACTCTTCCTTCCTTACTAGCTTGCTATTTGTATGTGCATCTTCACCTCTCTGAGAAGGAGGACCCCAGGAACCCTGAAATGCCCAGTCCAGACAGAGACTGATAGTAAGGGAAGTACCAGTGTCTCTAGTTTTCCTCTAAAAACAGGTCTTGGCAGCTTCGCACTCTAACCAGTCTACCATGGCAGCTCATGTTACCCACAATCCTTGTCAGAAATATCTTGGTTATAGTTTTCAAGTATTCCTCAAGTCTGGTTGATAATGAAATTTAAAAGTTTTTGTTCTTGGAACTATGAATAAGATTGGGTGCTATTTCATTAGTAGACATTTTAGTATCTTTTAATTTGTAATTATGTGATGTGAATACAAGATTTCTGTGATGATGTAAATTATACCTATAAATAAATCTACAGACATATAACATTAATAAATCACTGCTCATTCTATGTTAGATTAGAAATAATAAAACAGCCTTATTACTACTTTTATCCAACATTGCATTTATATGCTGGCTAGTAAAGTAAGTCATGAAAAAATAAAAGATTAAGAAGTAGGAAATAAAGGCACATTCTTTGTAGTTAATATCACTCTCTTTGGACAAAAATCAAAAGGGCCCAGAGTTAACACATTAGAGCTGTTGGGATTACTTATCACCACTCATACTTTAAATAGTGTCATTGATTAATTGCATTACACATTTCACAAAATATAACTAGTAATTATTTATGGCATGCTTGCCATTACTTTTACATAACTCTGACAAATACCTGAAAAAATACCATTAGAGGGGGAAGATTTATTTTGATTCATGGCTCTAGAGGACTCAGTCCATGGTCTCTTGGCTCCTTTATTAAAAACAGTTTAAAATGGACACAAAGTTTTACTTTATATATTTCTTTTTTGAGCTATAAACTCTAAAGAAATTATTTGATGTTTGTAGTCTGAAATAAGAACAACAGGTCTGTGGCCTTTCCTCCCTGAATGTGCCCAATTTCATTTGAAATGCAACAGCACTCTTAATGGCAGCATTTGCCAGAGCAGAGCATTGCCAAAGAACTTAATTTTAGGCTAAGAATATGGATCAGTGGTAGACTGTCTGTCTAGCATTCACAAGGCTTGGGCTTCTTTCTTCAAACAATGTGAAAATAAAAAATAAAAGCTACATTTCTACCCATGGCAGAATAGACTACAGTATGCTTATGCTAAGTTTTGAGTTACAATGTAACAGTATCTCAAGAGCAATACTGAGCAAAAATAGGACTTTAAAAGTATATATACTCTATTGAAATTACAAGTAAATAAAGCTAAAGAATGTCTTATTTAGGACTATGTTACGTGGATTATCTAGTAAGATGATTTTTTGAAGTAAAGATATAATAAACATAAAATTCTCCTTGTAGTGACACTGATATGTGAGTTGAGACCACACAGAGACTTAAGGCTACAGTCTGTTCTGTTTCTTAATATGCACTTTTAGCTTAATTTTTCTTATTTTTCACTTTGTTTAGAACTGAAGGAATATGCAAGGACCTTGTGAATGCTAGGCCATACATACTTATTTGTGCTGGTTAGGTTTTTGTCAATGTAACATAATCTAGGTGCATCTGAGAAGAGGTGACCTCAATTGAGAAAATGCCTCCATCAGATTGGTATATACGCATGTCTTTGGGGCATTTTTTATTGTTGTCTGATGAGGGTGGCCCCAGTTCTTTATGGGTGGTACCAACCTTGGCAAGGTTGTCCTGAGGTATATAAAAAAGTAACTGAGCAAGCCAGGAATCAGCACTCTTCTGTGGTCTCTGCTTTAGTTCCTGGCTCCAGGCTCCTGCCTTGATTTCCTTCAGTGACTGACTGTGATGTGGAGGTTGTAAGCCAAAAAAATCCTTGGCATCCAAGGTTGCTTTTGGTCGTCCTGTTTGTCATAGCAGTGTAATCAAACTGGGACAACATAGCAAATTCTTTTGTATATATAACAATAAGAAAAAGAGTGGACACATCATAACTCATGCTGGTTTAGGAAATCATTGTTACTGGTCTTGTTTTGCAGGAATGGGTACCCTCCCCGTCTGTCCCATTTACTCTTAGCCATTTGCTCACCTCTGGATATTTTGCCTAGACTATCATTCTTCACAAAGAAAATCGTAGATACAACTTCTTCTATGTCTTGGGGTAAGAAAAGTCTCAGATAATTTGTAACATACTAACAGAAAGCAAGTAGCTTTCTCAGGAACAAACAACTGTGGTTGGCAATGTTCGATGAACTGAGCATCGGCAAAAAAATAACGATGCAGTTCATTTTACACAACTGGGTTTCAGGAAAGCTAAGAGTAATACTCAAAAAGATGAAAACACCACGAGCTGCTGGATGAGATCATACCTATCAACATAAGTCAACTTAATGTGAATTTGGTTTCTCATAGGTAAAGAAAGGGGTTAAAATGTTTCGTTTAAAGGGAAATGGACTTCAATTAGAACAATGGTGTCTTTTGTTGAAGCATTTGTGAAGTATAGTTACTCGTATTCTGGTTAAGAAAGGTCTAAGTGTGACAAAGAAAGATGAAGCCACTGAGTTAATACAGTGAGATATTGTTCTGAGGACAAGGCTAGGGCTACCAACGCAGGCATCATGCGTGTCAGAAATGTTCCCTTGGGAGCGGAACCTTCAGAAAAGACCTGCAGTGCACTTTGCCTGTGAGCAGCAGGAATGGAGCTAGTGTGCAGGAGGGCTGTGCAGCTCTAAGGAGCATAATGGAACATTCAGTTCCAATCAGGTAGAGCCTGCTGGCTAGGCGCTCCATACGGCTGTGAAGGGAGCACTGGGCCCCTGTTCTGCGGAATTATCTATTCGATTCTTTACTTCCCTCAGAGTGCATGCATTCTTGGCCTGGAGCCTTCCTTTTCATCAATCACTGACCCTGCTGTGACAGCTGTGCATGTCCTCAGTGCACTGGTTCTCAGGCACTTTGAAAAGTGTCATTAAAAATAAATACTATTTTGAGATGAAGTAAACCTGGGGACGTTTGGACCAGTTGGAAATTAAACAGAAGTCTCTGAGTGAATTTTGTGCACTCCTAGTCAGTTGTTCACTGGGATTATATCACAGATTCCAAATTCTGAGATGTCTCTCATTTTGAGAGGAATGTGTGTGGGAAACTCTGACATCATTCACCATGCAGGTCCTCTCTGCCTCTCTACTAGATGGTTCAAGTTTTCTAGAAGGGAAAAGTGCAATATTTTGTCCATACACACAAATCACGTGGGACATTTGGGTATCAGAGTCTTTCTCCAGACATGCCTCGCTACCCAGTCATCTCCTTCCTGGACCATGGAAAAACTGCCTTTTCCTTCCTGTATTTAGACTAGAATTTTGGGGTTGTTTGTAAAACTTGCTAGTGAGAGTTTTTGGATGTACACAAATAAAAGAAACAATGACAATGTATTAGATGATATGAGAAGATTCTATTTACCCCCAGAAAAGACTTTTTCTAATAAAGACTTCTTGTATATAGAAATGGTGTGTTAGAGTCCCACAAAAGAAAAAATATATTTATTTGGAGAACATGGGGAGGGGCCTACTATTTTAGACTAGGCATTGAGTATTACCTAAACAAATTAAAGATAATCCTTAATGAGCTCACTCACAGCCCTGTGGTGACATGATCATGAATGCAATTGTTACAGCACGAGGCATAGAAATATGACGGAGGTGTATGTAACACCACTGGGATACAAACAGGAAACCACACCTGAACAGACTGTCATTCCTGCTTAGATCTTTGTCACCCTCAGATCATATTGTTATCATGATTCCCAGGCTGCTCAAAAATATGTTCCCAATATAACTCCTCTTTTTTTCTGCCAATCACCCTCCAGACCTTCACAGGCCTTCTTATCTAACCTTGTGAATATTGTCAACATTCATCAATAAACTTGAGGCAAAAACAAAGAAGGTTTTATCATTTGAGGAGAAGTTTTCCCTCACCTCCCCCACTGAATATAAATCTTTCTGGTCTGTGACATATATGTCTCTTTAATCTGGCCGCCAGTCTTCTTGTGCAGTTTTAGATTCCATACTCCTTCCTCAGGAATTTCACAATAATCTTTGAGTCACCCTGACTTCCTCCCTCCTCCCTCCCCCCCCTCTCTATGTGTGATCATGATTCAGTATGTGTGTGCATTTTGTGCATATTCAGGGCCATAGCTGACAGCAGACACTTTGCTTCATTGCTCTCTATTTAATGTGGCAGTCTGTCCCTGAACCCAGAACTCAACAATTCCAGCTCTCCTGGCTACCTTGCTTGCTAGGGTGACTCCTTGTCATGGCTTCCTAAGGAGGCACCTCATCTGCCCAGCTTTAATCTAGGTTTTTGGGATCCAGACTCTGATCCTCAGATAAATGCTTTATCTACTAAATCACCTCTCTAGCCACTGTGTGACTCACTCTTTAAAAACTCATCATTTTACCATCTTTACCTAAATAGTAATTCTCTCTGAAGCTATAATTTTTGTAAACATGTACATAGAAATGTGTCTTCCTTAGGCCTGGCAGATGGCAGAGTAGCTTGTCACCAAACCTAATGTCATGAGTTCTGTCAACAATGACCCACATGGAGAGAATGTCTGGAGAACACCAAATTGTTTAAGTTGTACTCTAACCTCTGCATGCACACACACACACACACACACACACACACACACACACACACACACGTGCACAAGCACACAATGCTCAGACACACAGCTACATGTTTTTAAAAACATGATTTCCTTGACTTCTATGCTTTTTAATATTTCCTGGATTCTCATAAAGTATAATTTACTCAAAGCTCCTACACATTGAAAACTCTATTCAATAATATATATATATATATATATATATATATATATATACATTTCATACGATTTCCCCCATCAGTTATAATCAAACATGATTTCTGTTTCTCATTTGCTCTATACTTTGCTCTGTTTGGTTTGATAACATTCACTGTTTACCTTCCTGGTTCAGAATTTTCCTTATAAGTAAGAGCTAAACTCTTATCTCCTTAATTAAATCCTTTCTGAGCATCCTGTACTTCCTCCCAAATGCGTCCAACTATCATCATGTCCCGTGAACATCTGTGAATTATATTCCTCCCCTTGTCCTGTGAAATTGCATTGATTATCTAGACCTTACTAGTCAATAGCAAACTTCCTGGTGATACTGTCACACTATCTTATTTATTCATCCACAACACTCATCATAACCTGAAATGTTATTGTTTGGGTGTGCTTATTGGTTTCTGATTGTTTTTTCCTATCTGTCTGTACTAGGATGCCTGCCCTAGTAAAGGATACAGTTGGTCTGTTTTGCTCCTTATTTACCTGCAGAAGCAGATGTTTAATGAATTCATGGTGAAGTCCTGTCAGTCCACTGGTTGATTTACTAAAGCTGGAACAACTATGGGATATACAATAGTCCTTAAGAACTGGCTGTACTTGCATACCAGAAATGTAGTAACCACTGAATGTATATTATCATTTAGGTTTCTATTACTATGATAAACACCATGACTGAGAGCAACTTGGAGAGGAAATTGTTTATTTCAGCTTTCAACTCTCAGGTCACACTCTGTCACTGATGGAAGTGATGGCAGGAACCTGGAGGCAGTAACTGAAGCAAAGACCATGGAGGACTGCTTCCTACTGGCTTGTTCTGCTGACTTGGCCAGCTTTCTTTCTTATAAAACTCTGAACTACCTGCCCAGGGTGTTGAAATCCAGAGTGAACTGAGCCCACCTGAATCAATTATTACTCGAGGAAATTCCTCCACAAACTTCTCTATAGACCAATTTTATAGAGGTATTTTTTTTTCTCAGCTGAGGTTTTCTCCTTTCAGACAGTTCCAACTTGTGTCACACTGACAAAAATACCAACCAGGATACATGTTACTTCGCCTAATATTTTCAATGTGAATGACTGACTGATGATGCAATGAGGTTAGGAAGGCTCATGAATTTGTATCAAATAGAACCGAGAACAAGAAGAGAAGGAATTCTGGAGGTGAGTGTGGCCTCTGCTCAGGCACAACTCCTGTCATCTTACCCTCCTTGGGTATTTCTGGGTCTGCTCTACACATAGAGTGGACCTGCCCCAGCATGATGGACCAACCTGTGTCTGGCCACACCTCAGTCTTGGCCTACCCTCTATTCTCCACTCTCTGCTTGAGGCCCCCCTACACCCTCCGCTTGAGTGAGGAGAACACCAGGGGAGGCTAGACCATTCAGAGTTGCAGACACAGAAGTCTTGGCCCACCTATGCCACAGGGAGGCTAGAGGAGAAGGAGAGACCCCACCTGTATCCACTCAAATAAGGGATGGGAAGACAAAAGTTTAAGAACACACTCAACAACAGAAAGACCAATCTGACACCACCAGAATCTAGGGACTCCACAGCAGCAAGACCTGAAAAGCCCAAAGCAGATGAAGCAGAAGAGAAGGACCTTAAAAATATTTTATGAAGATGATCAAGACTCTTAAAGAGGAAATGAGAAAATCCCTTAAAGAAATAGAAGAAAAAAACAAACAAAAATATGTATGAAATGGAGGAAAAGACAAACCAAAAAATACAAGAAATAAACAAATCCCTTAAAGAATCCTTAGAAAGCCAAGAAAAAACAAGTAAACAAGTGAAAGAAATAATTCAAACAGTTCAAGGCTTGAAAGCTGAAATAGAAACAATAAAGAAAACACAGAATGAGGTGATGCTGGAAATAGAAAGGCTGGATAAATGATCAGGAACTAAGGATGTGAGTATAACCAATAGAATACAAGAGATGGAAGAGAGAATCTCAGTTGTTGAAGACTTGCTAGAGGATATACAGTCATCCACTAAAGAAAATTTCAAGTCCAACAAATCCCTAACACAAAATATCCAGGAAATGTGGGCCAAACATAAGAATAATAGGTATAGAAGAAGGTGAAGAAATACCTCAAAGGTACAGAAAACATATGCAACCCAATCATAGAAGAAAACTTCCCCACCCTAAAGAAGGATATGTCTATGAAAATTCAAGAAGCTTACGGAACACCAAATAGACTGGACCACAAAAAGAAGTCCCCTTGCCACATAATACCCAAACTTACAGAATAGAGAAAAAATATTAAGAGCAGCAAAAGAAAAAGGCCAAGTAACATATAAGAGTAGACCTATCCCAATTACACCTGACTTCTCAATGGAAACTTTAAATGCCAGAAAGTCCTGGATAGATGTTCTAAAAACTCTAAGGGAACACGGATGCTAGCCCAGACTACTATACCCAACAAAGCTTTCAATCACTATAGATTGAGAAAACAAGACATTCTGTGACAAAAACAGATTTAAACAATGCATATCCACAAATACAACCCTACAGAAAGTACTGGAAAGAAAACTCCAACCCAACGAAGATAACGACACAAACAAACAAACAAAAAAGGCAACAGATAATCCTACTTTACCAAACACAAAAAGAAAAAAGGGGGGAATCCACACACAATAATACAACCACCAACAATTCCAAAACAAACAAGAACCAACAATCAATGGTCATTAATATCCCTCAATGGGCTTAACTTGCCTATAAAAAGACACAGGCTAACAGAATGGATACGAAGACTCCATCATTCTGCTGCATACAAGAAACACATCTCAATGTCAAGACAGACATTACCTCAAAGAAAAGGGTTGGGAAAAGATTTTCCAAACAAAATGGACCCAGGAAACAAGCTGGTGTAGCAACCCTAATATCTAACAAATTAGACTTCAAACTAAAATTAATCAAAAGAGATGAAGAAGGGCATTTCATATTTATTACAGGAAAAGTCCATCGAGTTGAAGTCTCAATTTTGAACATGTATGCCCCAAATAAAATGGCACCCACATTCGTAAAAGCTCAAATCACACATAAAACTTTAAACACTTACAGTGGGAGACTTCAACACCCAGCTCTCACCACTAGACAGGACCACTAGACAGAACTTAACAAAGAAACAAAGGAAGTTATGACCCAATTAGGATTAACAGACATCTACAAAACATTCCATCCAAACACAAAAGAATATATGTTCTTCTCAGTGCCACATGGAACCTGCTCTAAAATGGACCACATACTAGGCAACATAGCAAACCTAAACAGATAGAAAAAATTTGGAATAAACCCTTGTATCCTATTGGATCACCATGGTTTAAAGTTAGAATTCAACAACACACATTGCCGAAACCCTACAAACTCACAGAAATTGAATAATGCCGAATTACACCATTCCTGGGTCAAGGAAGAACTGAAAAAAAAGAAACAAAGACTTCCTAGAATTCAATGAGAATGTAGAGACAACATATCCAAACTTATGGGAAAATTTGAAAGCAGTGCTAAGAGGAAAGTTCATAACACTAAGTGCCCACATGAAAAAACTGGAGAATATTCACACTAGAGCATTAACAGCACAACTGAAAGCTGTAGAACAAAAAGAAGCAAACTCACTCCAGAGAAGTAAATGCCAGGAAATAATCAAATTGAGGGTTGAAATCAATACAGTAGAAACTTGGAAAACAATACAAAGAATCAATGTAACAAAGAGTTGGTTTTTTGAGAAAATCAACAAGATAGACAAATCTTTATCCAAACTAACCAAAAGGCATGCTAACTAACAAAACCAGAAATGAAAAGAGGGACATAACAACATTCACTGAGGAAATCTAGATAATCATAAATTCATACTTTGAAAACCTGTACTCCACAAAATTCGAAAATCTAAAGGGAATGGACAATTTTCTGGATAGATGCCACTTCCCAAAATTAAATCAAGAACAGATAAGCAATTTAAATAGACATATAAACCCTAGTGAAATAGAAGAAGTCATCAAAAGTCTCCCAACCAAAAAAAAAAAAAAAACACACACAAAAAACAAAACAAAACAAAAAAAAAAACCCAGGGCCAAATGGTTTCAGTGCAGAATTCTAGCAGAAATTCAAAGAAGAGCTAATACTAGTATGCCTCAAATTATTCCACACAATAGAAGCAGAAGGGACATTGCCAAACTCTTTTTATGAGGCTACAATTACTTTGATACCCAAGCCCCAAAAAGACAAAACTAAGAAAGAACTACAGACAAATATCCTTCATGAACATTGATGCAAAGATACTCAACAACTGGCAAATTGAATCCAAGAACACATCAGAGAAACCATCTACCATGATCAAGTAGGCTTCATCCCAGGGATACAGGGATGGTTCAACATATGAAAATCCAACAATGCAATCCACCATATAAACAAAATGAAAAAGAAAAACCACATCATCATCTCACTAGATGCTTAAAAGGCCTTTTAAAAAATCTATCACCCCTTCATGATAAAGGTCTTGGAGAGATCAGGAATGACAGGAACATACCTAAACACAATAAAAGCAATATACACCAAACAAACAACCAACATCAAACTAAATGGAGAGAAACTCAATGTGATTCTGCTAAAATCAGTAACAAGACAAGGCTGTCCACTCTCTCCATATCTCTTCAATATTGTGCTTGAAGTCCTAGCTAAAGCAATAAGACAACAAAAGGAGATCAAGGGGGTACAAACTGGCAAGGAAGAAGTCAAACTTTCACTATTTGCAGATGATTTGATAGTTTACATAAGTGACCCAAAAACTCTACCAGGGAACTCCTACAGCTGACAAACACCTTCAGCAAAGTGGAAGGATACAAAATTAACTCCAAAAAAATAGTAGCCCCACTATACACAAATAATAAATAGGCTGAGAAAGAAATCAGAGAAACATCACCCTTTACAATAGCCACAAAGAACATAAAATATCTTGGTAAAATGCTAGCCAAACAAGTGAAAGACCTGTATAATAAGAACTTTGAGTCTTTAAAGTAAGAAATTAAAGAAGATATCAGAAAATTGAAAGATCTCCAATGTTCTTTGATAGGGAGGATCAACATAGTAAAAATGGTAATCTTGCCAAAAACCATCTACAGATTCATTGCAATCCCCATCAAAATCCCAACACAATTCTTCACAGACCTTGAAAGAACAATAATCAACTTTATATAGAAAAACAAAAAAGCCAGAATAGCCAAAACAACCTTGTATAATAAAGCAACTTATGAAGGCATCACCATCCCTGACTTCAAGCTCTATTATAGAGCCATAGACCTGAAAACAGCTTGGTATTGGCACAAATGTAGACAGATAGACCAATGGAATCTATTGAAAAACCTGATATTAACCCACACACCTATGAACACCTCAGTTTGACCAAGAAGCGAAAGTTATACACTGGAAAAAAACAAAGCATCTTCAACAAATGTTGCTGGCATAACTGGATGCGGACATGTAGAAGATTGCAGATAGATTCACGTCTATCACCATGCACAAAACTTAAGTCCAAATGGTTCAAAGACCTCAACATAAATTCAGCCACACTGAACCTCTTAGAAGAGAAATTGGGAAGTACCCTTGAATGAATTGGTACAGGAGAACACTTCCTGACAACAGTAGCACAGACATTGAGATCAACAATTAATAAATAGGAAAAGACAAAATGACAGCCCACAGAATGGGAAAAGATCTTCACAAACACCACATCTGACAGAGGGCTGATTTCCAAAATATGCAATGAGCTAAAAAAGCTAGCCACCAAAACACCAAACAATCCAATTAAAAAGTGGGGTGCAGATCTATATAGACAATTCTCAATAGAGGAATCTAAAATGGCTGAAACACACTTAAGAAAGTGTACAACATTCTTAGCCATCAGGGAAATGCAACTCAAAACAACTCTGAGATGCCATCTTACACCGTCCAGAATGTGGAGAAAGAAGAATACTCCTTGATTGCTGTTGGGAGTGCAAACTTGTATAACCACTTTGGAAATCAGTCTGCCTGTTTCTCAGGATGATGGAAATCAGTCTACCTCAAGCTCCAATAATTCCTCTCTAGGGCATATACCTAAAGAATGCACATTCATATAACAAGGACATATGTCCACCTATGTTCATTGCAGCATTGTTTGTAATAGCCAGAACCTGGAAGCAGCCTAGATGCCACCCAACCGCAGAATGGATGGAGAAAATGTGGTACATTTACACAATGGCATATTACTCAGTAGAAAAAGACAATGAAATCTTGAAATTCACAGGCAAATGGATGGAATTGGAAGAAAACATCCTGAGTGAGGTATCCCAATCAAAGAAAGACAAGCAGGGTATGTACTCACTCATATATGGATATTAGACATAGAGCAAAGGACTATCAGCATACAATCCACACTGCCAGAGAAACTAGGAAACAAGGTGGACACCAAGAGAAGAATGCATGGTCCCCCAAAGAAGGGAATGGGGATAAAAACCCTTTAAGCAAATTGGGAGCACGGAGGAGGGGGAGGGAGGAGGGAAAGGGAGAAGGGGAGCAGTGAATGTGGGAGAACAGGAGAGACCAGGAGGACTGAGACAGGGGAGGAATGGAGTAGGGTAAGAAAGGAGATGCCTTGATAGAGGGAGCCAGTATAGGTTTGGAGAGAGGTCTGGCACCAGGAAAAAGTTAGGGGATCCACAGGGATGACCCAAACTTAGAATCTAGGCAGTGGTGGAGAGGATGCCTTTGATGCCCTTCCCCTGTAATGAGATTGATGACTATCTTGGTTGCCATTCCTAGAGCCTTCATCCAGTAGCTGATCGAAGCAGAAACAGGAATCCACAGCTAAACACTGAGCCATACTCCTGGAATCCATTTGCAGAGAGGGAGGAGGGATGAGCAAAGGAGCCAAGACTGTGCTGGAAAAACTCACAGAAACAATTGACCTGACCTAGTGAGAGTACAGAGACCCTAGTCGTAAAGCCGGGGAACCAGCATTAGACTAAACCAAGCCCTCTGAAAATCGGTGCCAGCTAGGAGGCCTGGTTGGACAGCCTATGGGACCTCTAACAGTGGAGCCAGTGCTCATCCCCAGAGCACAAATGGACTTTGGGATCCCATTCCCTATGGAGAGGTATTATTGCAGCCCAGATACAAGAAAGATGACCTAGGTCCTCCCCCAAATGATGTGACAGACTTTGATGGTTCCCTGTGGAGGGCCTCACTCTTCTTGGGGAGTGGGTAGGGGGGGTTGGGTTGGGGGGTCGGTGGGAAGCATGGGAGGATGGGAGGACAAGGGAATAGGGTGATTGATATGTAAATAGAGTGCTTCTAAAATAAACGAAAAAAGTAAATGAATAAAAAATCTGATAAGTAGGAAAAAAGAGAAGGAATTCCAACTCGAGTTTTACTTAAATGTTTGTGTTACTGATGCAATTTAGGTGAGCTTCCACAGAACAACTGATGACAACAGAGGACTCCATCAGAACTGCATCAGACTAGTGGTTATTCGTGCTGCCTCTTATACAAGTAGGACTTGGAGTCTTCTTTTGCATTTTATTTTATTGTTAATTTTTTAATTTTCTTTTTTTTAATTGAAAAAAGGAATCTTCTCTCGTATAATACATCCTGACCACAATTTCCTCTCTCTCTGCTCCTACCAGCTCCCCAGCTCCCCTCTCTCCTAGATCCACTCCTGAGGTTTCCTCATCTGAAAAGAGTGGGCCTCTAATAGAGGACAACCAAACAAGGACAAAACAAGATACAAGAAGACAAAGAAAAAGCCTTCATATCAAAGCTGGACAAGGCTACTCAAAAGGAGGAAAAGGGTCTCAAGAGCAGGCAAAGAGTCATAGATAACACCCGCTCCCACCTTTTGGAGTTACACGAAAACACCAACCTAACAACCATAACGTATATGAAGAAGACCTGGTGCAGACTTGTGCAGGCCCTGTGCTTGCTGTGTCAGTCTATGTGAGCCCATGGGAACCTTGCTTAGTTGATTTGTTGGGCCATGTTCTCCAAATAGCCTCTATCCTTTTAATTGTACAATTGAGGGATGGTACACACACTTGTTAAGATATTAACTAAACTAATTCATTTATCTAATTTGTCGCTTCCCCTTTCACCCAATACCCAATATTACCCAACAGAAAGGACAATAGAAAAATAATATGGATTCCTGATAGTGAGCCACAGAGAGGCTTAATCATGTGGATGTAAGCACTGAGAAACTTAACAGAGAAATAAGTGGGCAAAATTCTGTCTGTCTATATACACACATTTCCCCAAATACACATTTGGGTTTCCATGTTAAAATAACATGATCACAGATTTTATAGCAAGAAGAAGTCCACATGAAATTATACTGTTTTACTTTCTACCTTCAGCCAGCTGACGTGCTACCTATAATTGCCTAGTGGAAGCTCAGAAAAATTCAGTGTTTACCACATTTCACAGAAGAGAGAATCTAGAGGGAGTTGTGCTTTAAGTCAGGTTCTGGTGCATTGTGTCTTAGTGAGATGCGGGGCATGGAATGCACTCCCTCACACCTGGATGTCTGTCCCAATCTTCAGAACCTGTGGATACACTATGTTATGACAAAAGGAACTAAAATTGGGCTCCTTGCAATGGTAACTCTACTGTATGACTCAGGTGGACCCAATCTGGTCAGCAGAATTCATTCCCAACTGCCGTAACAATTGTTTTTCCTTTTTAGAAGGAAACAAGTGTGCAGAATGCTGGAACTTCAACTTTTGGGGTTGAAGTTAGAGGGAAGATCTTTTCAGACACAAATACAACCAACTTCTAGATGCCAAAGAAATCAAAGAAATGATTGTCTCCTTTGAAACTCGAATAAGACCTCCAGATACCATGATTTTAATTGAGACTTCAGGCAAGCTTCCAGGGTATAATATATTAAATTTATGTTGTTCTATGTCAACCTTAAAATTAATGTTTTAGTCTTTGATTTAAATTTTGCACAGTGGGCCTAGAAATAGAGCAGATGTTAGCAACAGGTGGGAAGGTCTGGATGACTTATCAACTGTTGGGATAGGCTCCTTCTTTCAGTGGTTATCTCTGCTTTTTTAAAAAGAAACAGTTTGCACTCTCATGTCCTCCTCTCCCTTCCTATTCTCCCAGTTTCTTTCTCCTAACTTATCCCCTCCCCCATGCTCCCAATTTTCTCAGGAGATCTTGTCCCTTTCCCCTTATCCAGGGGGCCATGTATGTCTCTCTTAGTGTCCTCCTTGTTTCCTAGCTTCTCTGGCGGTATGGATTATGGGCTTATAATCCTTTGCTCTATGTCTAAAATCTATATATGAGTGAGTACATACCATGTTTGTCTTTATGTGACTTAGTTACCTCACTCAGGATGGTTTCTTCTAGTTTCATCCATTTGTCTTCGAATTTCAAGGGGAAGAATAGAGGAGAGCAAGAAAAGAGATACCATAATAGAGGGAGCCGTTATAGGTTTAAAAAGAATTCTGACACTAGGGAAATGCCCAGAGACCTACAAGTTTGACCCCCAACTAACAATCTAAGCAATAGTCTAGAAGATACCTTAAATGCCCTTCTCTGATAATGAGAGTGATAACTACCTATGTGCCATCTTAGAGACTTTATCCAGTAGCTGATGGAAGCAGAAGCAGATACCCACAGCTGAGCTGAACTCCTGGAATCCAGTTGCAGAGAGGGAGGAGTGATGAGCAAAGGGATAAAGACTAGGCTAGAGAAACCCACAGAAATAGATGACCTGAACATGGGAGAGCTCATGGACCACAGACTGATAGCTGTGAAACCAGTATAAGACTGTTCCAAAACCCTTGAATGAGGATGTCAATTTGGAGGTCTGGTTAATCTATTTGGCCTCTGGTGGTGGATCAGTATTTATCCCTAATACAGGAATGGACTTTGGGAGCCCACTCCACATAGAAGGATGCTCTCTCAGCCTAGACACACTGGGGAGGGTCTAGGCTCTGTTCCAAATGATATGACAGACTTTGAAGATCCCAATGGAAGGCCTTACCCTCCTTGGGGAGCAGAAAGGAGATGAGATAGGGGGTTGATGGGGGCAGGGGGAAAGGGAGGGAGAGGGAACTGGGATTGACATGTAAAACAAGCTTGTTTCTAATTTAAATAAAAATTACATAAAAAAAGAAACTGGTTGTTTTCAAAACCCAGTACTCCCTCTTCACACACACACACACACACACACACACACACACACACACACACACACACACACTCATTTTTTTCTTCATCAAATGATGGGTAAAATTCACAAGAAAAGTAAATCAGGGCCCTGAGACTCCCCTGAAGTTTAAGGTTTTTGTCCTTGTTATTATTAGCTAATATAGTATATCTTTATAATTTTGGAATACACAATGAAAAGTTAGAGCTCTTATATCAATAATGGAAGGGCAAAACAAAGTTTTCAATGTAATGTGGCTTTTTAAAACCTACCTGCTTTTGCCAGTTTCTGGGTGGTGTTAAGACTGTGTTGGAACTATTGTTGTTACTTTGTCTCCTTCATTACACAAGGTATAATCTTCTGGTTTATGATTCATCTTCCTTCCCTCCCTTAGAAGAAAATAGAATGCAGCTATACTGGGAATTAGACTTGTTATCAGGCTCAAAACACTTAATTAAGCAATTCATTTGATTACTTCTAATCATGTTGAATTAATCTGCTTAGTTCTGCCCTTATATTAGTCAGGAAAGGCGAGGCTGTGACATAGTAATAAATTCTCAGTTTAGCCAATTCTCAGTAGCTACCCAGCCCAAGTTCTTTCTCATTTAAAGTCTGCAACTTTCCGAAATCTTGTCTCCATACATAGTGAGAAACCCAAGTTTGTTCTGAAGTATGGCTTGTTATCTCATTTTGAGGCTTCTATGTACTCCTATGAAACAGATGACAAAGAACAGGGTGGTCCCAGCAGATCCACATATAAATGCTTTGAGTTAAAGGCTACCTTTTGATGTCTGCCTTAAAGAATGGCCACATGGATGATCTAGGTTCATGACAGGTGGAAATTCATGAGGGTCACTAGATATTCAATTAGAAATCTCTCCGTCAATCTTAATATCCAATTTCAGCAATAAGTTTCTTTGATGTGTAAAATGTCCATTTTCGACTTAAGGAAGGGAAATTCTTTAAGCTGTACTTTCTCATAAGATGCCAGCTTGGCTAGTTTTACCTTAAATTCCAAATGCAAGAAAGGAAAGTAAGAAGCTGCTGCTGAGAAAGTTAGATAAGAGATCTCATTAGTAGAAAACAGTGCACAGGTAGTTGCAGAAAGATAACTGTGTGAGCAAATGGTTGCTAATCCAAGCTCTAGCATATTGTTGATTGGTGAATATTTAAATTCATGGAAAACTAATGAGTGAATGATCAAAGCAATCTATATAAGCCCCTTTAAAATTTGTTTTTAATCAAAAAATTATATGCATTTCTTCTTCCTTTTCCTGCCTTCAGGTCCTCTTAGTTACCTGCCCTCGAACCTCGCCAAGCTAATAACTTCTATTTCTTTGATTATTATTGTTACGTAATATATATGTAACTGTATGTATGTATGTTTGTGTATAAAATATAAATACAACCCACTGAGTCTGTTTTTGTTCTTTAGTTTGTGCATATGTGGTTTCAGGACTGACCACTCTGCATTGGACAATCTATAAAGTGATTCAGCTCTGAGAGAAGCTAATTTTCCTTTTCCTGTCAGTCATTAATTGGCAGTAGATTTTTGTCTAGGGTTGGAAAACCTCAATTTCCACCCATTTCATGCTAACATGTCCATTAATGTTTCCCTTGTTCTGGTCTTGTTTATGCAGCCATTTCTAGAACAGTCTGCTTCACAGCAAACTTCCTCCACCTTAAACCCCAGTATAAGGCTCTTCTCTGTCTATTTTCTGCAAAACAAGGCTAGTTGAATGACTAGGCAATTTTCATGTCTAGAAGTTTATGAATGGTAGAACTACAGCCATATTTACACTGAAGTGTAAATAATCCTACTGAATTAGTTAAAGAAAATAGTCTTGAAATGTAGTATGGGTACCTTTTGGAGTCCCTGACCCCCTTCGAGGAGATGTTCTAGGAGGTCAAAACCATACCTGAGGGAAAGAAAAGTAGCAAGAGATAGACTGATTCAGTTCAATATCATGTAATATGAATGCTGTATTAAATTGGAGTGTAGTATCAGTGAAAAACATCTGGATTATTGGAAAGATGTTTTTATGACTGTGTACCTATGGAAGCCAGATTTTATTCCAGTGAAAGCAGCACATTGCAATGGAATGAATGATGTAACAATCTGTCAAATTCTGTTGTGGTCTATTAATCTAGGCATAAATAAGACGAGCAAAAGTATAAAAAAGTGTTGTTATTACCACTACAATTTTTGAAATTTTTTTCACGAAAAGAAGCTAGCTACTCTAGAATGGTTTGTTATTTTAAATAATATGTGAGATCCCTTTGTTTTGCTAATAAAATATAATTAGTGTTAATTTAGATTTATGTTTTCCAATATTGCGCATATAGCAGTGAATATAATTCACCTAAAGGATCCTTGGGTTTGTCAGCGATGTTCAACACTATATGAATAGTCTGAGTTTAAAAAATGATGGCTAATTTAGAAAGTAAATATAGCATTTGATTTGGATATAATCTGATAATCTGCCCATATATATGCATATTAGAGGTGCATATTTTTCAAGACACACCCTGACGTGGAGAGCAATAGTACTGTATTCAGATTGTGGAATATATAGTTATCAGTAGGATGCCTTTCAATAACATGCTGGATATTGCTGGCTTCCTAATAGGTACATTTTCTTTCTTTCACTAAAAATAATTGCTTTATTGGGGTTTCTGCTAAAAGGCAGTTTCTAATGACTGTAGTAGACCCCTTGGTCACTAGTCAGTTTGGGTTGAAAGAACTGATATAACTGGAAATTACTTCACGTGGCTTGAGAAGGGGTTTGCCAATCAACAGAATTTCAATTATTTCCTTCTTTACTCTAGTTCATGTTGCTCTTTTCACTACCTATCCTTCTCCTCCCTATGTAAATTGATAGCATATTATCCAGATCTCTGTTCTTCAAACATAAGGGCCGGTTTCATTCTGTAAGGAGGGGAGAGTGTAACTAGAAGTTTTGGTTCCTGATAATACTAAATCAACAGAGACATCTGGGTCAGTTTGATCACTGTATTTTTGTGGTCAGTGTTGGACAGGGTTTTGAATTTGTGTGTGTGTGTGTGTGTGTGTGTGTGTGTGTGTGTGTGTGTGTGTGTGTGTGTGTAGACCTGGAATTGACATCAATTATCTTCCTCCATAGTTATCTACTTTATTATTGAGACAGGTACTCTCACTAAACCTGGAGCTCAACAATTCTGGCTAGACTATCTCAAGGGTCTCTGCCTCTGCTTCTGCATCTCTAGAACTGGGATTGATTGTTGGATGCCATGTGTCCATGGCTTTGAGGTCATGTGTGTGCTGCCATAAGACTTCAGTCTTTTAGTTTGTATTGCAATTCATTTTCTTCTCTAGCAATGGTTTTGATTTTTAGTAGATAATCTAATTGTGGAAAATAATGGATGTCATTATGGCGTTTCTTATGTGATTTACATTTGGCTTTTGCATATATTGAACTATCCTTTTGTCTGTGGCATGAAACCTACTTGATCAAGGTTAATGATTGTTTTTAATTTTTATTAGTTCTTTGAGAATTTCACACATATGCTTTTTTATATTCTTCCCCTCTTCCAACTCCTAAGATACACCCCAGCTTCCTTATTTACCAAGTTTGTGGTTTGTGTCATGTTCTTTTTAAACCTATCAAGTTCAATTAGCATTCCCCATATATTCTTGATGTGTGGCCTTCCATTAGAGCACTGTTGGCATTTCTTGCTTCCCTTTCCTACTCCAAACCCTTCCATGTATCCATCCTTGCTCACTTTCAAATCCGTGTTCTCTTTTTACATTAATCAGTGTTATATGCAGATATGTGTTTTTTTTTCTTTTTTGTTTTTTTTTTTTAGACAAGGTTTCTCTGTATTGTTTTGGAGCCTGTCCTGGAACTCTCTCTCTCTGTAGAGCAGGCTGGCTTCAAACTCACAGAGATCTGCCTGCCTCTGCCTCCTGAGTGCTGGGATTAAAGGCGTGTACCACCAATGCCCAGATATATATATTTCTGAATATAACCTCTTCAGTCTGTTTAATGCTACTTGTATATACGTTTTCAAGACTCAACATTTGATATTGGAAAGGCAATTGGTATTCTCCATTCTGAAGAGACTCTTTCTCCTGCTCTCAGCATTTCTTAGTTGCCTGAGTTTTTTGTGTAGGACTTCCTGCTCTTTACACTGTCTACTCTGGCATATCTGTTGTCCTTGCTAAGCTCATGTTTAGGCCATCATGTTGGTGAGACTTTATGGATGTAGCTTCTGACATTCCTAGGAGACAGAGTCTCACAGCAAACTCTCAGATCCTCTGGCCCTTACAACCTTTCCACTCCCTTTTCCATAACATCCTCCAAGCCCTAGGTGCAG
This sequence comes from Cricetulus griseus, assembly GCF_003668045.3. Classification (NCBI taxonomy): domain Eukaryota; kingdom Metazoa; phylum Chordata; class Mammalia; order Rodentia; family Cricetidae; genus Cricetulus; species Cricetulus griseus. The sequence continues at coordinate 23,191,385 of NW_023276807.1, forward strand.
GAGTGTTTTGTATATGTATTCATCAGACTGGGCTCCACAATTCTACATTTTATTTGGTTGTAGTTTTCTGTAATGTTCTCCATCTGTTGCAAGTTTCCTTTATGAGAGAAGTATATTATACTTACCTGTGGGTATAAGGGCATATCCTTAGCCTGTAGAGTACTATGAAAGCTAGTCTTGAGGGAGGAAATGTTAGGGTCAATTCCAGCTTAGGGGCCTCTCAGCCCTGTGTCTGAAGTGCATGGTGTCTTCAGTGATAGGGACTTACTTTCCACCTCTAGGACTAGCAATTGCCAATAACTCCTCAGCTAGAGGAGTTTTATTTGGGGAGTATTGTTTCCTCATAGTTATCTGTGACTTACACTCTTTCAGCTCATTCTTCTTTAGTGATTCTTAACTCTTAGGAGGAGGAAATGTGATCTAAATGTTCCCCAAGTGATGAATAGAAAATGATATATATTCATATATATATAAATATAGTGTATGACATTTTCATTATATATAATATATACATATATAATAAATATATATAACATATATATATTAAATTCATGGAACTAGAAATAATCATTCTGGAATAACCCACACCCAGAAAAAATGTTGTGTATTTATTTTCTCTCATTTGTAGAGATAAGCTTCAGCTTTAACACTTAACATGTGCATATTTCATTTGGAAAACCCACAGTGTCCATCTCTACTGAAGGTTTCAATAGCGTTTTTTTGTGCTGTATATTAGTGTTTTAACTACATGTCATGGGGAGTTTCTTCTCTGGTCCCAACAATTTACTGTTCTGTGTGCATTTTATGCCTAAATGAGCATCTCTTTCCCTTGTGTAGAAATTTTTCTCCTATGATTTTATCGCAGTAAGTTCTATGCCTTTGACAATGAAATTATTTCCTTCTTCCATACTGATAATTTATAGAAATGATATTTTCTTCACGTCCCAAAGTTCCTATATATTTAAACCACAAGGCATTTATACAACTTGCCATTTTAATGAATGATCCGATTTTTCTACTTTTTTAAGCCCTGATATTTTTGTTCTCTATATGATCCATTCTGTTGGTGAGGTTTTCTACTGAGGTTTTTTTTTTTATATTAGAGTAACTGAATTTTTATTTCCAGCTTCATTTCAGTTTGACTTTCCTTCAGTATCTACCTCTTTATCGAAATAAAGTTTTATACCTCACATTGCATTCATTAATTCATTCAGCCATTTGTTTGCATTTTCTTGGACTTCAACAAATTAATTTCTCTCCTTTTAAAATTTCTTCAAGTGTTTATTTGTGTCCTCTTAAAATTACCTGAACTCTTTGAGAATGTTTATAATGGTTCTTTTGAATTCTGTTTCTTGAGTTTCTTCCAAGTTGTTTATTGGGAGGCTTTTCTTACTGTTGTTTGTTTATTTTGAGACAGGGTTTCTCTGTGTAGCCCTGGTTGTCTTGGAACTCACTTTGTAGATCAGGCTGGCCTCGAACTCAGAGATCCACCTTCTTCTTCCCACCTAGTGCTGGGATCAAAGGTTTATCATACTGCTTGTGTTTTTGCAATGGGACTCAAGCAAAACACTCATGTATCTGGAGTTAGGTTGGTGTACATTTTTTAAACCTAATTACATACATTTATGTATTTTGTGTGGATGGAAGTATTTTAATTTTTAAATAATGATCCTAGAATTTGTTTTCAGCATAAGGTATTTTAAAACCTTCTTTGTAATAACTCCAGTGGTTTATCCAAGGAATAAATCTATTTAGGTAACAATAAACTACATGGGAAAAATAGATTTTGAATCCTCTAAGAGAACTTTCAATATATAAAAGTGTGCAGTGTGTAGAATTGTTATCTGTGATCATTATTTTTAGCATGCTTTTTCAAAGTTAAACATACAAATATTAATAGACAATATGACTTCACATCTATAATAACTTCTGCTTTGTTAACCAGATACTTTTTAGAACAGTTTTTAAATTGTATTCTCACAGTATACACGGAGTGGAGATTATGTATAAATAGTTGTGCTGAATAATTGATGCAGATTTTTCTGTACAAGAATTCATTATTTATAATAACTGTCACAGGTAGGCTTTGATCTTTAGGATTTCCTTAAGTAAACAGTGTAGAAACTGACTTGAGAGCTACAATGGTGTAAATGTAAAATAATACGGATCCCTGGTCTTCAACGAACCTTAAATCAGCTGAAATTGGTGTCCTTGTTCTGTGAGATGCTGAAATGCATAAAAATAACAAAGCTGAAATCATAGCAAACATCTCCAGTCCTATACATTAGACTGGTGTTGACATCAATAAGTGCACATAAAAAGGCAATTGGGTTGGCTGCAATCATTAAGAGAAAATAACCAACAGCTCTGTATTCAGCTTTGGGTAATATTGATTTCTACCTGTGTTATTGGAATCAATTTGGTATTGTACATAGTCCACAGGATAATTTGCAGGCATGGATTTGGTTTAGTCTTTCATATGCAGCAGGGTAATTGATAAATGTTACTAGAAAAATTGATTTCTACAGAAATGTATTCTGTAGCATGCTGTATAGAAAACTCTAAAAGAGAATCCCCCTCAACAGGATTTATATTCTGAGATTCTTTGCAATAGCTAAGTTACTTTACTCCATGATTTTTATTCCCAAATTCGAGTTCACTAATGTTATTAAAAATTGCCCAAACTATCGTACTTGTTGGTTTTTAGAGAAATAATTAATGAATACTGAGTCCTCTAGAAATTTAATATGGTATGAAAGTACTAAAAGCATCTCGTTCTATTCCATAAAATGTTCTTGTTCTATTAATTGTAATGAATTAAAATTTTGTGCTTTTTTTTGCAAAAACCCTGTAATGTTAATGGGGTCTTTCTTCATGAACATTTCAATTTTGTGTACTTCAGTCATCAACATTTGAAGAATAGCCAACCTTTTATTCTCTAATCTTTAGCCCAAGATTTCTCAACACATTTAATAGTTAACATAAATACTATGGAAAAGTACATATTGTTTTTGCCATTTTAAAAGCCTAAACATGAGTGATGTATTTGGTTCTATACTAATTATATTGTCATTGGTGAGTAAATGGAATATGATTTATGATGATTTTATTAGTGTATCAGACTATATAATTAATATTGGTTGGCCATTAAATTGTATGTGTTTTTCCTGTGTATTCATCCATGTGTGTGCATGTAGAGGCTAGAAGTCATCTAGTGTCTTCCTCTGTTTCTGTCAGCACTATCTGTTTTGAAGCAAGGTCTCTCACTAAACCTGCAAATCACCATTTCAACTTGACTAACATGCCAATGAGCCTCTAGAAATTCTTCAGTCACCACATTTCCAGTGGCTGTAGACACTGTAGTGCCATTGCACACAGATTTTATGTGGGTGTTGGGAATCTGAACACAGTCTCTCATATTTATACAGCAAATTATTTCCCCCGGAGGCCATTTCTCCTACCCCCATTGCTATAAAATTCTACCTCATCCTTCTAAGCTTCAATTTTCCAGGTGTATATTGATTTTTTTAATTTGATAGGCACAGAGAAAAGATTCATTTGTATTGTACAATTTTGTTTTGTTGGTGTCTTGGTTATTTTTAACTGTCAACTTGCTATAACTTAGAATCTCCTGAGAAGAGGAAATCTAACCCAAAGAACAGTCTCAATTAGATTGGCCTATAGGAGTATCTGTAGGGTACTGTTCTGATTGATGAGGAAGCGTACAGCCCACTGTGGCCATCACCGTCCCTAGATAGGTGAGCCAAAGATGACTAAGAAAGTTAGCCAAGAATGATCCTCTGAGTTAGCCAGCAAAGTTTTCCCCTTTGGTTTCTGCTTCCAATACCTGCTTAAATACTTGCCCTAACTTACCTCTGTGGTGGACATGTAAGCTGAAACAAAATTTTGGTTCCCTAAGTTGTTTTTGGCCAGAGTATTTTTCACCACAGGAACACAAAAGCAAAGCTATTGCAGAAGAATGAATATTAAGAAAATTTCCACCTGTACTGGGTGTGGGGACTCTCATCTCAAATCCCCAGCATTTGAAAGGCCAAGGCCAAAGGATCTAGAGAGAGGGTACAAAGCAAGACCCAAGCTCCAAGATTTTTCTTTTAACTTATCATTTAAAAAAGAATTTTCCCTCATTTGATAGTTTCTACAATTTTTGGAAGAAAATATTTTGTTATGAAATATACTTAAATACATGTTCTTTAGGCAATCCCTAAATACTACTAAACATTGTATTAGCTACTTAAGTAGAAAACTCAGAAACATTTTAGGTTCAGGAGAGAACACACAAATAATGCTGGATAAATGTATTCATAAGTGAGAAAAGGGACTTAAATAACAGACTGCAGCTAGAAAGCCAAGTACAACTCTGCATCTACATGTTTGTGTTATAAGATAAAAGTCTAAGTACATTGAGATTCTCCCAATAGAATGAAATAGAAGACAAAAGGATTATTTTTAAGGTAGTGTTTATGATTACTCAAATCATACATAGTTTTTTCTCTCTAAAGGGTGGCTTTAAAATTGATATTGGAATTTTAAAACAAATAAAACACTGTTTGCAGTTAGTGTTATTCACCTAAATCCCAGAGCCAACATTGACAGTGAAACTATAATTAATCGTATCTTATTAATTTACTCATTGTTGATTCATTTGAAAATTTTTACGTGTATAACTCAGTATCAGCCAGGAGAGTATTCTAAATGAAATGATGCATTTCCTTTCTTCAAAGGAACTTCAAACTTAATAAGCTATTTACATCAAAAATTAAATGTTTTACTGATGATAATAGTGGTAGTTAAATGAGTTCCTTTAGTTATAATGGCACCACTGCCATTGTTTCTTTCTTCCACACTTCCTGATGAAGCATACCTCTCCATCTACACCCAGCAAGGTAGCATATGCAACATGTAAAAGGGAACATACAGGAGACAGAGAAGAATTTAGCTAGTCATTGTAGAGTTTCCACTTGCCCCTTATAAAACACAAAGGAGGAATTTCTGACCATCCTTAGATGAGAACAACTACTTATCTCTTTTTAATATATGACCAACACTCTGCTGGATACTTGTCGTGCATTGGACAACGGAGTGCTTTGAGTTCTACCAAAGAAGAATTAGCTCTGCATGTGGGTGAAGATTGTGTGGCTTGTTCTGTTTGTGGGGCCCCTGGCAATGAGACCAGGAGCTATCGCTGGTGCATGAGCTGGCCTTTTGGAACCCATTCCCTCTGGCAGGATGTCTTGCTCAGTCTTGATGAAGGGGGAGGGGCTTGGTCCTGCCTCAACTTGATGTCCCAGGCTCTGTTGACTCTCCATGTTCAGGCCTTGTCCTTTATGAGGTGTGGATTGGGGGTGGGTGAAGAAGATGAGAGAGGGGTCAAGGGGAGGGAGAGGGAACTGTGGTTGCTATGTAAAATGAATAGAAAATTTAAAATCAAAAAAGAAGAATTAGATGCACAGGCACGTGCAGGGTCCATGTTCCTGAGTGCTGCAGCTGATAAATGGGAGGGTCAGCTCCATTGCTCAGCACAGGTGGAAGGGTCAGGGGTGGAGGTGATTCTTTGAGATGAACACCTGAACATAAAAATGTATGGATAAAGGCACCTACTAAGTGATTCATTGTATCACACCTCAGCTTTCATGATGAGATTTTTCCCTTTCTTCCTCCCCCCTTTTATCTCTTAAATTTTATTTTGTTTTATTTTTTGTGGGGGGGAAATGGGTGGGATCAGAAGGCATAATATGAAAGACACAAAGAATAAGTAAAAAGAAAGTAAAAAAAAATAGCTGGTTAAGAAACTGGTCTGTACTGGCTATTGTGATAGTGTAGTGGTTTGAAAGAAAACGTCCCCCAAAGAGAGTGACACTAACAGGACCTAAGTCCTTGTTGGAGTAGGTGTGGTCTTGTTGGAGGAAGTATGTGACTGTGGAGGCAGGCTTTGAGGTCTCATATATCTCCTCTATGCTCAAGCCACACCTAGTGAGACAATTCACTCTCTGTTGCCTGGAAGTTGCCAGGCTCTCAGCTCCAAGCACCATGTCTGCCTACACAGCTGCCATGTCCCACCATGATGATTACAGACTTAACCTCTGAACCTTAAGCAAGCCACCACAATTAAGTGTTTTCCTTTTAAGAAAAAAATGAGATGAACACCTACAGCAAGACTCAGTCAAAATAATAAGCTGATAGTTCTGTTTTTTTTTTTTTTAACACAAAGTCAGCATTTTAGCCTCTCAGTGCATATATATTCACATGTCTATTCAGAGTCCTAGAAAAAAAAACAGAAATTATTCAAACAATGACAACTTCTGAAGAAAATAACCCCACAAAATGCCAATCAAAAGCTTAACAGAAAAGGGGTACCAAGAATTGGAAACACTGTTCTGGGACATTGACTGACACTGCCTGGTAATTTCTGACTTTTATTGAATCTAAAATGCTGTTAATTGCAAGGCACTTTATTATTTTGTGTGTGGCTAAATAAGAAGTAATAATATCAATTATTAGTTATGTCAACTTCAGAAATAAAAAGGAATGTGCATTACAGAAAGAAAAATATAGTATGCAAGACATCCATAATGGGTGCTAAATATTGTTCAGAAAAGTATGTCAGCAACAAGAAACACAATGATGCCAGGCAGTGGTGGTGCACGCCTTTAATTCCAGCACTCAGGAGGCAGAGGCAGGCAGATCTCTGTGAGTTTGAGACCAGCCTAGTCTACAAGAGCTAGTTCCAGGACAGCCTCCAAAGCCACAGAAAAACCCTGTCTCAAAAAACTAAAAAAAAAAAAAAAAAGAAAGAAAAGAAAGAAATACAATGATTAGTGTATGTGTCTGTGTGCACATGAGTGTGTACATGTGCACATGTGTGTCTATCTGTACACACATGTTTGTGCACATGTCTATGTGTATGCACGTGTGTGTCTGTGTGCTTGTGTATATGTACGTTAGCATGTGTGTCTGTGTTTATGTGTGTACATGTGTGTGTCTTGCATGCATATGTGTGTGTTGCATGCATATGTGTGTGTGTGTGTGTGTGTGTGTGTGTGTGTGTGTATCCAATTGAAACAGTTCCAAATGGTCCAAACACTGAGCAACAATGTAAGTAAAATAGCATTAAAATGTAGCCATTTTATATAAAATATAAAATCAATATTTGAATTTATAGTTATAAAGGACTCAATAAATAAATCAAGAACAGAAAAACCAGGTCTACAAGAAAATCCCAAATAATGTACACAGAAGCCTTGTGTCAATGATACAATTCTAGACTTCTAAATGTGGACAGTGTATAGTGACTCTTTCTGAAAATGCTTCGTTGAGAAGAATAAAGAGAAGTAAACTTGCAGTGGAAAAACCTATCATCACTGCAGCTAGGTGATAGTATACACCTTTACTTGATGGGTGGAAATAGTGATAGACCTTTGCTCTGGCTAGCTTTTATGTCAGCTTGACACATGGTATGGTCATTTGGGAAGAAGGACCCTCAATTAAGAAAATGCTTCCTCTATAGAGTTGGCCTGCAGGGAAGTTTATAGGGTATTTTCTTGTTGAATGTGGGAGGGTTCAGACCAGAGAGGATGGTACCACCCTTCAGTTGTGATCCTGAAAACTAATGGGAACCAGGCTGAACAAGGCATTGGGAGCAAGTCAGTAACCAACACTCCTCCAAGGCCTTGTTTCAGTTCCCACCTCCAGGTTACTGTTCTACTTGAGTTCTTGTCTTCACTTCCATCATTGATGTACTTACAATATGTAAGGTAAAATAACTTCTTTCATTTCCAAGTTAATTTTGGTTTTGTTGTTTTATCATAGCAATATAACTATAGCTAAGACAACATCCATGTATTTTATGGTCTTTCTCCCAAAATGCTGGGAGTACAACTGTGGACAGAAACATTCTAATCCCAGTAAAGGAGTGCCTTTTAATATACCCAAGAAGAACTTCTTAAAAGCCTCAATTATACATACATACATACATACATACATACATATATATATATATATATATATATATATATCAATCACAGGTGATAAGCCGAAGGAGATGTGACAACTGAATGTTATGTGATATTCTCAATGAGACACCAGAGAAGATAAATCACATTGTTTTAAAAAATATAAAGAAATCTAAATGCAAAGTTGGGTTTAGTTAACAATGCATCATAATAGTTAATTATAACAAATGTTTTATACTGGTGAATAATATTGATAATTGTCAAAATTGACACATGGTAATCCTCTATTTTATCTGAGCTGTTCTGTTGAACTAAAACTACACTAAAATTTTTAAAATATATTTCAAATATGTGTTGAAGAATCAGTAAAATATAGCATGTAAAGTACCAACTGGGGGTTACAAATACATGCTTCCCAATCTAAGTCAGAAAAAACCCTGAGACTTTAACATTGACTTGTGCATTTGCATCTAAGAGACCTTTAATGAATTTGTCAAGGATAATTAATGAACATGCTATTTCATGCTGTGAACCTAAATAAAAGAGATAGTCCTTACATTCCTTGTTACTGCTTTATTTTCTAAAGTATCATTCTAGGCACTTAATTATTTAATGATCATATCGAGCCCATGAGAACTAAGCTTTGCTTTTTTAAAATGGAAAACCAAGGTAAAACAGGTAGGAGAACACAGACCAGCTACTCCTAGCACTTGAAAGGTAAAGGCAAGAGGACCAGCAAAGAAAATCCTGAATCCAAAGGTCTTGCTTGTAATAGTTAGCTGGAGCTGTCATAATGTAACTCAGACTGGATAACTTACATAACACAAATTATTTTCTGATAGTTCTGGAGGCTGAGATCTGAGATCAATGTGTTAACAGCACTTCTTTCTTTCTTTCTTTGACAACTCCCCTCTGTTTTTGAAAACTGGTTTCATGACATCAGAATGCACATGAGTGACCCCATTTCAACTTATTAAAGAATCTACTTCAAAACACAGTTATATTAGGAAGCACAGAGAGTTGGGACATTAACCTAAGAAGAGGGTAGGTAACGATTGCGCTGATGTCAATGTTTACATGATTTCTGCCCTGCGGTCTCCCCCAGTGGTGGAGCTATGATTTTAGTGTAGGTCTTTATTATCTAAAGTCCATGCTTCCTTCTCTTTATTATCATTGTGGTCATTAGCTATGGATGGCTTATGTCTCCTATAATAGTTTAGTCATAGAAGAAGCTGAATTCATATAGTTTTATCTCCAATTGTTTTTTTTATTACCTAATAATCCATAGACAACATTCTGTTTTAAAAAGGGATCTAGTGGCATAGAGTTATAGCAGGTTTCATTCAGGTAGATTTATACAATTTTCTGCTATTATAGAGCTATGCCTCTGCTCCCAGATTTGGGAATACATTAAATGAGATAATACAGAAATACATAAAGTCTGAACCAAAAAATACCACAAGCACTGCTGTATTCAGAGAGAATACTATCATATAGTTTTGTTATGAAATTAAATACTAGCCAACAGGCCCTGCTTACACCCAGAGGAAGAGTTGAGTGTCTGAGTTACTGGCTGGACAGCCCTTCTCTCTTGGCCCTAGCCCCCGGGGGGCACATCTTGTGACCCACCCCACATACTGCACCCCCAGTGCCCAGGCAGCATCATTCTTTCTACCCACTCCCACCCCCCACCTCCCCAGCATCAGCGACAACCTGAGCAACAGGCCCTGCCTCCACCTGGAGGAGTAGTGAGCACAGGAGCCACAGGCTCCACCTGTAATGATTGGAGGAAGAAGGCAGTTTAAGAATACATTCAACAGCATAAAGAGCAATATGGCAGAAACTAGTGCTTCTATAACAGCAAGACCTGAACATTCCAATGTAGATGAAACAGAAGAAAATGACCATGTAAACAGCTTTCTGAAGCTATTTACGAACTTAAAGAAATAGAGGAAAAGACAAACAGAAAATTGGAAGAAATCAATAAATCCCTTAAAGGATACCAAGAAAAAACAGTCAAACAAGGTAAAGGCTTGAAAAATGAAAGAGAGGCAATAAAGAAAATACAAACCAGGGGAATTCTAGAAATGGAAAATCTGGGTAAATGAACAGGAACTGCAGGTGCAAGCATAACCAACAGAATGCAAGAGATGGAAGAGAGAATCTCATATGTTAAAGATATAATAGAGAAAATAGATTCATCAGTCAAACAAAATGTTAAATCCATCAAATTCTTAACACAAAACATCCAGGAAATCTGAAATTAGATACCAAATAAATAGAGGATGGGTACAGGGAGGTGTTCTTGACATAAGAGGCCAGGTGGATGTCCATAGTCCATGTTCCTGCTGATTGACAGTAAACAAACAAAAATAAGTCCATCTTTTTTTATTTTTTTAAGAAAATGAGTCTTTCCCCAACCACACCCCACCAGTAGCCATTTACTGTAGAGAGCTGAACGTTAACATCCTTATCACAATTTTTTATTCATTTTACATACAAATCATAGTTCTCTATGCTGGAGAGGATGTGGAGAAGGAGGCACACTCCTCCATTGCTGGTGAGAGTGCAAACTTGTACTCACATTTTGGAAATCAGTATCATAGTTTCTCGGAAAAATGGGGCTCAGTCTACCTCAAGATCCAGAAATTACTCTCTCGGGCATATACCCAAAGAATGAACATTCATACAATAAAGACATCTGTTCAACTATGTTTATAGCAGCATTATTTGTAATAGCCAGAACATGGAAGCAACATAGATGCCCCTCAGCTGAAGAATGGATAGAGAAATTGTGGTACATTTACACAATGGAGTACTGCTCAGCAGAAATAAAAAACAATGGAATCTTGAAATTTGCAGGCAAATGGATGGAACTGGAAGAAACCATCCTGAGTGAGGTAAACCAGTAACAGAAAGATAAACATAGTGTGTAGTCACTCATATATGATTTTTAGACTTAGAACAAAGGATTACCAGTCTACAATCCATTCTACCAGAGGAGCTAGGAAACAAGGAGGATCTCAGAGAAGATTGCATAGTCCCTCGAAGAAGGGGAGGGGGACAAGAACCCCTGAACAAAGTGGGAGCAAGGGGCTGGGTGGAGAGGAAGGAGGTGGGGAGGGAAGAAGGAAAGAGGGGAGGAGAACAAAAGGACTGAGACAGGGGATGAATAGAAGAGGGCAAGAAAGAAGATGCCTTGATAGAGGTATGGAGAGAGGTCTGGCACAGGGGAAATGTTAGGGGATTCACAGGGATGACCCCAAGTAAGAATCCAAACAGTGTTGGAGAGACTGCCTTTGATGCTTTTCCCCTATAATGAGATTGGTGTCTACCTTGGTTACCATTCCTAGAGCCTTCATCCAGTAGCTGTTTGAAGCAGAACAGACACCCACAGCTAAGCACTGAACCATACTCCTGGAATCCAGTTGTGGAGAGGGAGGAGGGATGAGCAAAAGAACCAAGATTGTGCTGCAGACACTCGGAGAAACAGTTGACCTGACCTAGTGAGAGCATGGAGACCCTAGTCATAAAGCTGGGGAAACAGCATTGGACTGAACCAAGCCCTCTGAATGTGGGTGCCAGCTAGGAGGCCAAGACAGTCTATGGGTCCTCTAACAGTGGAGCCAGTCTTTAACCCTAGAGTACAATGGACTTTGGGAGCCCATTCCCTATGGAGAGATACTATTGCAGCCCAGATACAGCGAGGAGGGCCTAGGTCCTCCCCTAAATGATATGACAGACTTTGAAAGTCCCTGGTGGAGGGCCTCACTATCCCTGGGGAGGAGTTGGAGAATGGGTTGGGACGGTTGGTGGGGAACATGGATGGATGGGAGGACAAGGGAATGGGGGTGATGGATATGTAAATATAGCTAGTAATTAAAGAATTCAAATTAAAAAAATGAGTCTTTCCCAAACCACATCCCATCAGTAGTCATTTACTGTAGAGAGCTATACATCATCATCCTTATCACAATTTTTTATTCATTTTACATACAAATCATAGTTCCTCTTCTTCTCCTCCTCCCCCTCCTCTCCACCTCTCTCCAACCTACCCACATCCACTCCTCAGAAAGGGTAAGGCCCCTCAAGGGGAGTCAACAAAGCCTGGCACATTCAGTTGAGGCAGGATGAACCACACACCCCCAGCACTGAGACTGAGCAAGGGATCCCTCCATATGGAATGAGCTTCAGGAAGCCAGTTTATACACTAGGGATAGATCCTGGTGCACCTGGGAGGACTGAGAAGTAAAGATGATGGGTGCATTATGTGAAATTCCCAAATAATCAATAAATGTAGAGATAAAAGAATAATAAAATAATGTAGAAATAAAATAATATAGAATAAAGAGTAATGTAGTAATAAAAGAAATATGATTGTCCACTGGAGTTAAACTTCAAAGTTGTCATATCACATATAAAAAACAATCCCACTTCTAACAGCAGAGGTGATATGTCTAGAAGTACTAATACAGATAAGGAATGAATGCACCATCTTGAAGTCGGGGTTAGACCACCCATGGGAGCTGAGATGAAGTCACAGAGTCAAACATGAGCAGATCCCATTGGGGCACTTACAGGCAAAGGGGTATTCAGCTCAGTACATTGTTTAAATCTTACATTCTTACTTTCAAGTTTCCAACTGTGGGATTAATACCTCAGTCTGAGATTTAAGCCAGAAGACAGTCACACAATCTGATCTACTTTTGTGCCTGAAGAGCAACTTTACCTGACTGCTGCGTGTTGCATAGGTGCCTGAGAGGTTGTGTAGCCTAGCACAGCAGCTCAGTTACTCAGAAGCCTGCTACTTGCTTTTCTTTACTATGAGTAGATGAACCTTTATGAACTGTGGATCTGTGGTTTACAAATTCAATTTAGGTGAAATGATTCTAGTGGATACATTACAAAAGCTCTCCCACACCTAAGGCAGAAAGAGTGGCTGGGAGAAGAGTCAGAAACTCAGGGCGTTTGCTGTGGGACCTTAGCTCCTAGTAATGTCAGAAGCTCCACCAACACAGTCTCACCAAGAGGACTTCCTAAACATGAACTGAACAAGGACGAGAACAATAGACATGCCAAGTGGACAGGGGAGAGCCAATGAGACCTTAATCTTACAGAGAGAACTGCAGACAAATGTGAAATGCTGACTGTAGGGAAAAAACAGTCTTCCCCAGGAAAGAGAACACCAATAGATTATCCAACACCACCAAATGGTCAGCCCTGAAGACAAACATGCATGTAACAAATGGTCAGCCCTGAAGACAAACATGCAAGTAACATTATATGGACTGGGTTATATTGAGAGAGAGAGAGAGAGAGAGAGAGAGAGAG